>NC_090265.1:724057943-724657943 GCF_040414725.1 Anabrus simplex
GATCCAGTCATACCTCATACCTCTTCCCAACTCAAGGTAATTATCAACCACTCTCACACCCGCACGCATACACATTCGCCCACATTCAACTGTATTTGTACACTTCATTCATAAAACTATAATTTATACATGTTGTGTACATCATACACGGGTTTCTAGATGCATGTAGGTTTTCTTTACTGCTTGGAGGAAATGAGGAAGGGGAGCAGTTTTACTTCAGATGGTAGAGGGTTCCTTAGAGTAGCAGACCGTACATACAATTTACATTATTGATTTATAAATAATAACATAGAAACATTGACGAAGAAATATGGAAGAAGGAAGTAGAGATGGATAGGACACACATTGAGAAACTTGGATGGAGCAGTTAAGGAGAATGTCGGTGAATGTTTTACAAAAGGAGGAAAGAAGCGTGGAAGACCTAAGAACACTTGGAGGCGAACAATTAGAGAGGTACTGATTGGAACTAGGAAAGACGCGGCTGCAGACCATAGTGAATAAAGAGCTTTCCAAGATGCCTTTTGCTCCACAATGAGAAATAGGATTAGGATTGTTTGATTATGTGATAATATCGAATATTCTTAGAAAGTTCGTTATACTATTTTGATAATATATTTTACAATATATTGATAATAGTTGTATTCCATACAACAAGAACACCGATATACTTAGAAGTGTTCATTAATTCCGTTCATTTTGCCAGTGGGTACGGAGGCTGCATGCGGAATTCTCTTCTTTTTTGTCTCGAAGGATCTAATAGATGCAGACTTATGATCATCCTTTCCAACTTCACCTCTGCTGCTGACAGGTTTGTTATACCCTAGGCACGTACAGCAGCGTCTGGAATGATAATATTTCGTTAAGAATTCCCCGTCTTCCCTCTCAGCAGCAGAAATGTAATTACTGCTCTACTCAAGGAAGATACTTGTCGTTCATGCAGGAATCAGATTTCGCTGGTTGTACATGCTAAGCTGTCTGGCTCTTTTGTTTTGTTAATAGAATATTCCGTTTCTTGTTTTTGTACCTTTTATTCTTAGAGCACGTAAGTAGGATTGTGTCTTCGTTTCCTTGGGCTGGTATAGTAAATAGTCTAGAAGTGATCTTCTGTCACTTTTAACTCCATCGTCTTAGGGTAGCGGATGTAAACTGTATTGAGTATATGGTAGGATATTATTGGTGATGCCAATCTTATTTGAAGAATATACCAGAGGGACTGCCAGTGCCGTACTTTCTACTCATAAGTGTCTCGTATGCACTAATGATGAATGGAATGCCTAACAACTGGTTACCACAGGGGTAGTATTGCCTGCACATAAGCTAAAGCTAGTGGGTGAGATACTATGCTTACGACAAGATTCCGCAATTTTAATGAAGCAAATAACAAGTATACACTAACCTGCGTAGCGGTTATGGTATGCGTTTTGCATAATCCTTAGGGGTTCGTCCAATCAGAACCCTTAGCATTTATATTACTCTAGATACGTTTCGAAAGAGCGGGATAGAAAAGGCTTCCTAATAACATAGTTGTCACTCTAACCTACTAATGAATGCATATCACTCACTACGACAGAGAAGCAATGTGTGTGGTTCGAGTCTCTTCTGACTATTCAAGTTATGAGTCTCTTTCTGTAACCAAACTGGCTGAGTAGTACAAGTGGAGAGTGGAGAGATCTTTGTTTAAATATCGTCTGCTTCAATGAGCGCCACTGAATACTGTTCGAATATCTTTTATGAGTCTCCCTCTGTTCGTTCTAGCAGTAGGGTAGTTCTAGGACCAAATTATCTGAGTAGTGAAAATGTAAAAGCATAATTAGAGGTAGTGAATAAATAGATAATTGAATAATAATACTAGCAACTGACGGTAAGTGGAAGAAAAAATGAGACTGAAAAAATGGAAGGGTGAAATATAAACTGCAGGAAAATATTCTAAATTCTCTTTTGAAATCCAGAACATTTTATAGGTAATACGTAGGTTGAGTCATAAGTCATGGCAACTATTTTTCCCTCGCGAAAAGGAGACAACACGTACAATCTAAGATATGCATCTCGAAACGTACGATATGTACTTGCGTACGATGCCACTAGATGGTGTATGTAAACAACAGTGTGGGTCTAAACGTGCCCCCAAGTTCAGTGTGTGAGTGAGAGCGTCACAAAACGAAAGACAACAAATGGGAGCAAGATCGTAGGTTCCTCCATACTCGCCTCATTCGCCTGATCTGAGCCCATGCGACTATGATCTAATCCCCAAAGTCAAGAAGCCATTACGTGGACGACGGTTTGCTAACAAAGAGGACATCGTAAAAGCATCTCGGAGAGAGGTGTCATACGTTAGCGATACACATACAGCTAATGATATTCAGCACCAGCCCCACCGCTGGCAACTCACAATGGAAAGGTGATTATTTCTAAGGTCTGTAACCAGTAGAGACCTGTCGTATGTACGTGGTCTTGTGTAATTGCTGTCTATACCATAATAAAACAATGTTCATCAATGGCCTGTGTTCTGTCACTTTCCTACGAGAATCTCCAGAAGTCAGAATTTGTCTTCAGGCACTATGCATAAGTGCATGTCCTATATTTCCAAATGCATATCTTAGATTTTCCATGTTGTCTCCTGTTAGCGAACAAAAGCATAGTTGCCATGACTTATGACTCGATTAAACAGGCACGCTTAAGTAGATGGTGTTGATGACCAACATCTCTGACTAGACGGTGTAGCGGTGACTGCGAATTACCAGCTTCACTCTGCTCGAGCTCTGGGAATATTCTCTTGTTGTTCCACAAATCATTGTTGTCGGAGCTGTGTGTCGGACGTTTGTTGGTTTGCCGCCTGAATTTACCGCACCCTTCCAGTGGAGAGGGAAAATACCTACCTGAGCTCTTCAAGAGCTTACTTTGTTTCTCGAAGGACAATTTCCTTCTGAGTAAAACAAGACTTGATATTCCTCTCATATCTCTGAAATAATAGTCTACATCTATACTAATATTATAAAGAGGAAAAATTTGAATGTTTGTTTGTAACGAATAGACTCAAAAACAACTGAATGGATTTTAAAAATTACTTCACCTATAGAAAGCTATATTGCCAGTGACAACATTTTCAAAACAATTTGTGGTGGTGGGCAGGGGGGGGGGGAGGGATATAAAAATAATAGGCTAATATAGGCAATATATAGAATTTGTAGTATAAGGACGAGACAAAGCTCAATTTAATCCTCTTGACGCAAAGAACAAAACTCGGTAAGCCCTACGGGCCCGAAAACCATGTTTTAAGGCCCTAAAACCAACCGTTAAGGAGACATTGGTACCACACTATCACTGCTCTAGGAATCGGATAAAGTAATGAAATGCCGTAACCATGGCAACGTCAGCTCAAGGATACTACAGCAGCGAAATTATCTACAATAAATCACGAAACCTAACACGTTACAGACATGAAAATTGATATTTGGAATCCACTTTAAAAGTAAAAGAACACAAATATTAGTTTTCAGAAAATCCACTTAAGGAGGTGAAAAGAAGTGAGGAAGGAGTTGAATTATTTATATGAGGATACATATATCTCAAAAATTAAGATGTTACAGACTCTAAATTTGGTACTTGGAATCTCCTTTAAAACTGAACACACTCCTTTGGAAAATCCACTTAAGGGGGGTGAAAAGAATAAAAAACGGTTGAATATTTAAAATGAGTATCTTCTTCTGTCGCTTTACCCACACCTGTGAGGTTGCTGGAGTGAAGTGTGTCGCACATGTGGATTTGACCCTATTTTACGGCTGGATGCCCTTCCTGACGGCAACCGTATGTACAGGGATGTAATCTATACTTCCATACTAATATCATAAAGAGGAAATATTTTTATATTTGTTTGTAACGGATAGACTCAAAAACTACTGAACCGATTTTAAAAATTACTTCAGCTATAGAAAGCTACATTGCCAGTGAATAATATGGGCTGTATTTTATTTTCAAAACAATTCGAGAGGGGGCGACGGGGTGAGATATAAAAATATTAAAATAATAGGCTAATATAGGTGAAATCGAATTTGTCGTACAAGGACGAGACAAAGCTCATTTTAAGCCCCTTGACGCAAAGAACAAAACTTTGTAAACCCTTCGGGCCCGAAAACCATGTTTTAAGGCCATAAAACCAACCGTTATGGAGATATTGGAACCACACTAGCTCTGCTCTAGGAATCGGATAAAGAAACGAACGGTCGTAACCATGGCAACGTCAGCTCCAGGATTCTACAGCAGCTAGATTATGCATGTACGTTTGGGCATAGCTGCCTTACTATCTGGAAAAAATAAACTGTTGTGTAAGACGCTCATGTTACTCCTATGAGTGGGGATGGAAAGGGAGTGAATTATAAAAATAATAGCCCCGGAGATCTCCGTACTACAGCGACCAGCTTTTGCCGACGGGCCTCCGTTTTTACGTACTGGCTTAGACTTCAACATTTTGCGAAGTCTGTTACCTATAGTATAAACTATTTTATATCAAATCATGGAGTAGTAGGATCACTGATGTTATTAGTGCCGATATTTTGGCCCACTTTTACGATCATTGTAACCATAAAAGCAACCTATATACTGTACAAAATTGTCAAGATTGTTGTGCCCATGAATTGAAAAAATTCTCAGCATTTATACTCACATTCATTATATGATGTGCGATATGAATGACAAGCCCAGAGAATTATAATTCTCTATAATTATAGCAGTTTCTTTTATGTATCACGTATTTCCTTGATCATTCGTAATAGTTACGAAATTTCGGATCAAACAAATACATTAATATTTATATTTGTGGTGCTATCTGGCATAAGTATACTTACACTAAGCCTACAGCTTTGTGAAAGGAGCAGATATATCTAGGTGGGAATGAAGGAAAAATATGATATCAAAAGATCTTAGAGGGCGACGCTAATTAGGAACTAATATTTAGAGAACCCCATGAAGAAAAAAAGAAAATACACTCTAATTCCAAACATGACAAATAATTTCTACGTACTTAAGTAAATACACCAGTGATATAAATATCTAATGAATTCAGCCACACCGATACTATGAGTAACTAAAGCCAGTTTCTGATAACCCGTACGAAGAACGGGAACTTCTGCTAGTCAGATAGTTAGTACTGAAAACCGGTAAAAGAGTTTCAACTCACTACGACTTGTGGGTACCACCGGGTTTTCAGTGCGACACAGGAGTAGGAGACTGAAATGGCATAGATATGCTAAGTAAGCGATGCGCCCTCGAATTATGCCAAAGAAATGACTAGTTCCAACTCTTGCCACCAGGCGAAAACATGGCGCTATAAGTCATTGTAGTGTCGTAGAAAAAGGTAGTAAAAGTCAACACATAATAGTGGTAGTTCAGGCACATTTATTAGAATTTATTGTTTCAAACTCTGTTCAACATAGCCTTCCAACTCAGCAACATGCTGCATCCGTAACCGACATGGTCGCCAGTTGCTCGCAGCACATCCGGTGAAATCAGCGTGACTTGTTTTTTTATGCTAACCTTTAGATCAGGCAGAGGCCAAACAGGCACGATCCTTCAAAAATTCCCTCAGTCAAAAGTCTCATGGATGTAGGTCAAGTGATATTGAAGATCACACGTCTGGAAAAAACCCAGAATGACGTGGTCGTTACTGAAAATTTCTTGGAGCACCATGTGATGTTTCTTCGTCTTGCATTAAAGCAAAGGTGTGGTCACAGTTGTGTTCTTGCAAAGCTGGAATAACCTGTTACACAAGGAGGTCCCTCACTGTACACCTGACAGGCCCACCAAGGGGTCACCTCCTCAAATAAAAATCTACAGTTCTAGAGCTTCAGGCAAGTAACTCAATGTTGAAAACATCCGTGGGGTATGAGCTAGGAATTTTAGGTAAATAAAATGTCATATTGTGTGAGAATATATTCTTAATAATTCCTAAAAGTTACAATCCGTTTCTTCCTTATTGCTATCCGTCGATTAGATTAGCAGTTATTCTTTTGCTACCACTACGGGTTCTAATGTGAGCCAGTACAGAGCTTCACTTACGTCCTTATGCCTACGTACGGTGAGGATGTTTTTCAAAAAATTAAATAATGCCTGAGGGTACTGAAGTAAGGATAACATTACATATAGTGTGAGAATATATTCTATTTTATTCCTAAAAAATACAATCCACATTTTACTTAGCCTAATGTTATCGGGTCGATTACATTAGCAGTTTGTCTTTTTCTAACACTATAATACGAGCGCTACTGCGAGTAAATGCATAGTTTCACTTAACCACCACTACGAGCGCTACTGTGAGTAAATGCATAGTTTCACTTAAGCACCACTACGAGCGCTACTGTGAGTAAATGTATAGTTTCACTTAAGCACCACTACGAGCGCTACTGTGAGTAAATGCATAGTTTCACTTAACCACCACTACGAGCGCTACTGTGAGTAAATACAGAGTTTCATTTAAGCACCACTACGAGCGCTACTGTGAGTAAATGCATAGTTTCATTTAAGCACCACTACGAGCGCTACTGTGAGTAAATGCATAGTTTCATTTAAGCACCACTATGAGCGCTACTGTGAGTAAATGCATAGTTTCATTTAAGCACCACTACGAGCGCTACTGTGAGTAAATGCATAGTTTCACTTAAGCACCACTACGAGCGCTACTGTGAGTAAATGTATAGTTTCACTTAAGGACCACTACGAGCGCTGTTTGTTTGTCCAACCATTGTCCCGTTTCCCTACGGGGTCGGGTATGAGGTGAGATGAATTTGTCGTGGCGGTTTTTTATGACCGGATGCCCTTCCTGACGTCAACCTCATCAGTGGAGTTAATGAGAGATGAAATGAATGACGTGATATATGATAGTAGGGAGAGGGTGAAACCCGGTGCCGGCACATAGCCTACTCCTGTCGAATAGCACCAAGGGGTCTGCTCAAGGCTTAACGTCCCCATCCGACGGACGAATCACCATCAACAGCGTCATATTCCCTCACTCTATATGAGCACTGCGGAGAGGTTTGGAATTTAATCCAGGCTTTTGGCACGCAATCTAGTGATTAGAAATTGTATACCACCACCTCCCCTACTCTGCCGGCCAGCATTCTGATGGTGAAATTTTTTTCGACCAACGGGACTCGAACCGGCTAACCTCGGTGTTAGACCGTTTTTAGACTTCAGCGCCTTAACGATCATGGCCACCAGGCGGGCTAAGGACCAGTACGAGCGCTACTGTGAGTAAATACAGAGTTTCATTTAAGCACCACTACGAACGCTACTGTGAGTAAATGCATAGTTTTACTTAAGCACCACTACGAGCGCTACTGTGAGTAAATGCATAGTTTCACTTAAGGACCACTACGAGCGCTACTGTGAGAAAATGCATAGTTTCACTTAAGCACCACTACGAGCGCTACTGTGAGTAAATGCATAGTTTCACTTAAGCACCTGGCTAGGATTTGAAGCAGAAAGGAAACGAGTAAGGAAACAAGTGATTTGAGGCTGCTTTTCCAGAACTGCATTTAGGCGGAAGAGATTTTCGAAATTTGTTTCTTTTTAATTATGATAGAGCTACGAAAAGTCACAATTTGAAACCTTTCCGGCCCCTTTAGCCCTTCAACGTTCGGCACAATTGGGGAAATTGCTTGATGTTACGTTTTTCTGCTAAGAAATATTTTCAACATTAAAATAAACTTAGCTACTGCAATAATCTTATATTACAAATGCAACTTCAGTAATTAATTTAAATACCGTAAGTATAGCTATATGCCTTTTGCTGGGAGGGCCTAGTGCTTACAGTGCACTATGTCTTCTGGTATAGGCTAGAGCAATTTTGTTACTTTCATAGATCTGTCTCTGTCTTATCCTTGGCTTTGACAATATGAAAGTGACCGAGGTATGAGCGATGCTAGTAATGCCAATCCTTATGCAGCCAGTCCCTGCTATGAATGGTGTGAAAATGCTGCTCGTAGGGTGGGTTGGAGTATGCGTTTCAGTGGGCTTGGCAGACTGATATGTAATAGCAACTCTGGCTCGCTGAGGAAAGCAACAGGAAACTACCTCACTCCTCATTTCCCTAGTACGCCTCTTCAGTGATGCCTAGGCCATCTATGACAGCTGATGGCAGAGCTGTTGAGGATCCCACCAGCGGAATCGCTGTCGGACTGAACATACATACATAAGTGTATCTATAGGATTGGTAAAACAACAATGACCCGAAAACTATTTACAATAGGTCTGACGCTTGTCAATAAACATCAAAGAAGGTGCTGAAGAAATGAAAAACTGAGGATGTAGAAGTTCTGACTCCACTTCACTCAGAAACCGCCGGCAGAATTTAACAAGCGAACATTCGTCCGGACGATTTTATGCATGCGAAACAATACATTTGTAAAGATGCAGATGCAGGTCCTTTTTGATAAGGTTTCGATACGACGGTCACTTAATTCCCACCTGCACAGGTAAACGGCGTTGAGATTTCGTCGGACTTCGTTACAGGTTTTCCTTCACTCGAGCAAAGTTTCCTGATGTTACAACTCTTTTCGTATAGTTACGGTTTTTATTCGCTCCAGAGGCCGTTTCAGTCCATTTTGCCAATAAGTTTTGCATTGGAGACTTTTTTGGCGGTTTGCCAAAACACTACCAGTCTTGCGCAAACAGTTCCGCACACGCTTTCCGCGAATCGTGCTTCGCATAACACTCGACAATGAACACGTGCTGTTTCATTGTGAGCACCATTTTATGTTGCATTCAACTGGTCGCTAAACACGTCTTCTCCCATCTTTCACACATAATAACACAGCGACGTACTCGGGAGATGCGCAATATGCGACAACAACCGGTTTCCAGAGTTTCCTCAGTTGGGGGCAGTTCTCCTGTTTATTAACGAGGGTCAATTCCGCGACAGTCTTATAAATATTTTTCCGGGCCGGTTTTATTTTTATAGTGTAACGTAAATTTTAGAACAAATATAACCATTTACTCGCACAGTCATACATCATTCACTCAGCCAGTTCTATAGTTAAGTTAATTATTTAGGCAAGTAGACCTAATGATGTTGGTGAAATTACGCTTGAGGAAATGTAAAGGATGATAAACTCCGTCGTCATAAAGCAGCAGGAATAGATGAAATGAGACCTGAAATGGTGAAGTATAGTGGGAAGGCAGGGATGAAATGGCTTCATACAATAATCAGTTTTGCAAGTAGTGTTGGTAAGGTACCTTCAAATTGTACAAAAGCAGTAATTGCACCTATCTATAAGCAAGGGAACAGGAAGGATTGCAACAACTATCGAGGTATCTCATTGATTAGTATACCAGGCAAAGTATTCACTGGCATCTTGGAACGGAGGGTGCGATCAGTCGTTGAGAGGAAGTTGAATAAAAAACAGTGTGGTTTCAGACCACAGAGAGGCTGTCAGGATCAGATTTTCAGTATGCGCCAGGTAAGTGAAAAATGCTACGAGAGGAATAGACAGTTGTGTTTATGTCTCGTATATCTGGAGAAAGCACATGACAGGGTACCGAGGGAAAAGATGTTCCCCATACTGGGGGACTATGGAATTAAGGGTAGATTATTAAAATCAATCAAAAGCGTTTATGTTGACAATTGGGCTGCCGTGAGAATTGATGGTGGAATGAGTTCTTGGTTCAGGGTACTTACAGGGGTTAGACAAGGCTGTTCGTAGTTTACATGGATCATCTGCTGAAAGGTATAAGGTAGCAGGGAGGGATTCAGTTAGGTGGAAATGTAGTAAGCAGTCTGTACTATGCTGACGACTTGGTTTTAGTGGCAGATTGCGCTGAAAGCCTGCAGTCTAATATCTTGGAACTTGAAAATAGGTGCAATGAGTATGGTATGAAAATTAGCCTTTCGATGACCTAATTGATGTCAGTAGGTAGGGAATTCAACAGAACTGAATGTCAGATCGGTGATACAAAGCTGGAACACGTAGATAATTTGAAGTATTTAGGTTTTGTTTTCTGCCAGGATGGTAATATAGTAAATGAGATTGAATCAAGGTGTAGTAAAGCTAATATAGTGAGCTCGCAGTTGCGATCAGCAGTATTCTGTAAGAAGGAAGTCAGCTCCCAGACGAAACTATCTTTACATCTGTTTTCAGACCAACTTTGCTTTACGGGAGCGAAAGACGGGTGGACTCAGGATATCATATTCATAACTGAGAAGTAACAGACATCAAAGTAGCTAGAATGATTGTGGTACAAACGGGTGGGAACAATGGAAGGACGGTACTCGGAATGAGGAGATAAAGGCTATGTTAGGAACGAACTGGATGGATGAAGCTGCTACGCAGAAACCTGCTTCGGTAATTGGGTTCATGTGAGGCGATTGGACGAGGATAGGTTACCTAAGAGAATATTGTACTCTGGTATGGAGGGTAAGAGGAGTAGATAGACTAGGACGACGATGGTTAGACTCAGTTTCTAACGATTTAAAGATAAGAGGTATAGAACGAAATGAGGCCACAGCACTTGTTGCAAATAGAGGACTGTGGCGACGTTTGGTAAATTCACAGAGGCTTGCAGACTGAACGCTGAAAGGCATAACGGTCTATAATGATAATGTATGTCTGTGCGATAAAGTTAAACGATATCATGTGCTGATATTTTGACTTGACTCCAATTGGGCTGCTTGCGTGAACATTTTTACATTTCGGTATACTCAAGGTTTGCAAAGAATTCGGAATTGTATAGAATTGACTCCATTGCTGAATTTTGAATCCGTGATTTCGGGATCAAGAATCCTACAGCTGTTACTCTTGTACAGAATCACAGCCCATTTTTCATTCAGTATTCTATATAGCTTTACTCTAACGATATCAAACCACGCCCAGTCTAATCTTCCCCGCCCACATACACGTCACCATTTTATCTTGCCCCACACAGTATTCTTATCGTCTCAAGAATAAAGTTCGGTCCTCGCTCCTCTGTGTATGAAATACGTATAGATGTGGCCTACATTCCAACAACTTTCATATGTTTCAAGCCTTATGGGCGTGACGCTAATCAGCCGCAGGATATCTTTTTGTTGGGTGTCCTACCATCCTCCTTAAGAACAACGAAGCGTAAGTAGCCCCTAGAAAATTCTTCGACTTGTCCTTCAGTCATAATGTTGTTCACTATTTCAGTCTGGTAGTAGTTAGGCCACCCTCCTTACATTCATTACAGCTCCCAGCGACTACCATCTCTTTGTGCATCAGAAGGAATTCCCCCTCGGCAAGCGTTTTTACATCGACAACGAAATGAATGGCAACCTAGAAATGGTTTTCTCGCAGGTGGTAGTCTTCTAGGATAATGATCTACAAAGATTTGTCTCACGCTAAGACGGATGTTTCAATACGCATGAAATTATATGGAAAATCTGAAAGTATCAGTAAGAAATTGAAACAGAAATCATCTATAAAGTACGCCCCTGTGGTGTAGTGGTTAGAGTGATAACCTGCTACCCCCGGAGGCCATGGTTTAATTCCAGGCTGTGCCAGTCGTCGAACACTGGGGTTCGAACCCACTATCTGCCGGATGGAAGCTCACAGCTTCGCGCCCCTAACCGCACGGTCAACTCGCCAAGTCATCTACTTTCTAAAGATATCTGGTGGACTAAATACAAACTAATAGCTTACGATTTTTTTGTTTTTGTTAGTGGTAAACCTTTCTTTGAGGATTGTACCGAAGTTGTCAACACGTCAGCTGGTTCCTCCTGTATTGTAATATATCACATGCGCGCCGACCTCTCACTGCTGCATTCCAGGGTTCAAATTCCAATCACTCTATGTGAGATTTGTGCTGGAAACAACGAATCGAATCGGTGAGAGGAGATCGATTTGGCAGTATTACAAAAAGGAAGGGATAGAATGATAGGGCATAATTATCATAACCGGGCGAGTTGGCCGTGCGTGTAGAGGCGCGCGGCTGTGAGCTTGCATCCGGGAGATAGTAGGTTCGAATCCCACTATCGGCAGCCCTGAAAATGGTTTTCCGTGGTTTCCCATTTTCACACCAGGCAAATGCTGGGGCTGTACCTTAATTAAGGCCACGGCCGCTTCCTTCCAACTCCTAGGCTTTTCCTATCCCATCGTCGCCATAAGACCTATCTGTGTCGGTGCGACGTAAAGCCCCTAGAAAAAAAAATAATTATCATAAGACTCCCTTGACTTGCCCAGTTGGTTCATGAGGGAAGTAGGTAGGGGTAGACCGAGGTGTGAATATGACAGGCAGATGTGTATGATGTAGCAGACGCCTTCCAGTTCAACTGTACAGAGTGAGTGGCTGCGTTGTATGATCCATGGGGCAGTCAGCTTGCATTTGGGAGACGGTACCTCAAGTAGGGTACAGCCGCAGAATTTGTCTGTGTGAAGATGGGAAACCACAGAAAATCACCTTTAGGGCTGCCGACAGTGGGATTTGAACCCACTATCTCGCGAATACTGGACAGTGGCCGCACTTACGCGACTGCAGATATCGAGCTCGGTTGTCTATTTCTTCTCCTGGATTTGACGTCCTACCCGTACAGAAGACCCAAAAAAGGGTTTTTTGATGGTCTCAGATAATACTGGCCGGTTCTCCAGCAATGGTGAGTCCGAAACGCCGTTGAAGAAACCTTCCGCTGTCAACCACGGACGTTGATCGCTCGAGGTATACGTCTTCAGGATAGCCTCTGGAACATTTGCTTGAACAAACAAGGCGACTATATTTACACAAATACGTCACCCTACATCACTCTTCACTTCCCTCGCGTATTCTAAACAACAAAACAACTAAAGTCTCAGTTTTATTTTGACAATCCTTATAAATTATTTGATGTTGGTATACCACTCCGTCTTCTACTTCTTCTCCTTCGACCACATTTCCCACACCCTGGCGAGATCGTACTTTCGATATGTGTTATACATTTAGACCTGGCTCTGTTTTAGATCCGGATTCCCGTTTTGACACTGTGCCATTTCACTGTTCTCAATGAAGTCTGATTGGAACGAAAATGGAGTCTAAGCCGTGAGAATGTCAGTAATAAACATCAAAGCATTCCTAAATGTCAAAGGAATAATGTTTTCGTCAGGTACTTGAGGAGAAAGAAGCATAGACGGCGGTGACAAAGAAAGACGCGAGAAGATTGTTAAAATTTATTATTGGAAAATAACATTCGATTCGCACTCAAGGTATAGAAGTAGAACGTCACTCAGGACTGCTGAAGAGGAAGGATAATATCAACGAAGCGAAAATTAAAGACACAAATATAATAAAAATAATTGTCTACGAGTTTTTAGCGAGACACTGGCGTTGAAGGATATTCCGATCAGTAAAAATTAAAATTATTCTAGCAGACAGAGAGACTTCCGCATTACTACGTCACATTATCCTCGCAAGACGACGCGTTAGCCGACGGAGCTTATTTTAAGAAGCTACATAATAATAATAATAAGAGCGCAAGACAGTGGAAACCTAATATATTAGTCAAATTGAAATATTCACGTACATACTGCAAATCCTAAAGCATTATAAAAGACTATCTTAGAGAAGCGGTACTCTTATACTATCCATAGATTATAACTAACTATGCTGACGTATTATTCTGTTCTAATTGCGCAAGAAGCCGAAGACATCATTCACTAAAGAAGTGGAGGCAGAGCTACCTGGGTTATGGCGACACGAGATGACAAATCAATCCTAGGATGACCGGCAATGACCCGTGATTGTCGTAGATGTTCCCAAAAGGATGAGGAAAATGCCGTGAACCAAGCCCGCATGTCTAACCACCAAGACATGTGATGACAACGAGGGAGTACGGAGAAAGATAAGTAATTATAGTCATTAATGTAAATGATATTTGTTTTCTTTTGGAGAGTGCTATGCTATATTCTTATTCGCATTTATCAAAATGTGAACGAAGTGCTACCTTAAATATTAGCAAAGAAGTGATGTTACATGAGAAGACAACTCACATAAGTATGTTAGAGGTTAGTAGGTACTCATCTGACATAAATATCAAATCTATTAGGTAGGAAGCAGTTAACCGGAGATGATTGAATATTCCGTTCGCAATGCTGTCAGTATTGAGTAAGAGTAGGTTAAGATAATCTCAATGCGAATACAATACGACATTGTGGTAAACATCAGGTTTTAGAATAGGTGACGTGAGGTTAAGAGGAAATGAGATCGTATGTTCGATTTTGATAACTCGCTAGTGAGATATGATGATATTTTATGGAGTTGTTGAAAGATTGAGAACATAATAAGATAATCGAATGGATGATTAGTGATGATAGTATGGTATACGTCAAGTCGAAATGAATTAATGTGTTAATGGTAATGTGAAGTGCAATATGAGATGAATAATGTGAAGTGAATGATTTATATGCGGATAATGGTATGAGAAGATGATCAATAATGTTGGTGATGATTATTGCTTCGTTGATGAACTTATGGTTTAGTTTAGCGACGATATTATTTCAATTTACGTATTTTGAGATGGAAGAAGGCTATGATTTATTCTCAACTGCCCCTTAATCTTTGGATAAACCAAATATAGCGTTAATTACCATCTTAATAATGTTCCTATGTTGACATTTACCTAGTACATCATCAAAGAATTCCCGATAATAGGAGTGACACAGAATTAGCCTGTACTTATATGTTTCTTCTAACCACAAGTATTCTCATTTAGATTAGGAAAGCTAGGAAGCTTACTGTAATACATTAATTGATATCACTGCTAACTGTTCTTCAAATTTGAAGGCTGTGAGTAATTGATTGTATCTTCTTACAAGCTAGATCACCTGATATCCAGCGCAATTGTGTTATATGACCGTCAAATATGGATGATAACACAGTATTACGACATGTATAATCACCATATGAGCACTTAAAGTAATTTCTAGCCACCCCAAGTGAACAATTTGAGTAAATATTAGTTATGATGTTTCAGCCATATTATTTTTAAGGATATAATGACTTAATGAATTACCTTTCTTCCCGTACGAAATGCGACACCAAGAATTTTGAAAGAATGTTCGGAAAGTGTAACACATGTGAACCATGTTAAATAATTTAAATTATTATTATATTTTTTAGAAAATATTTTCTCACAACCAAGTTGTTGTCAATAATTGAGCATGAACAGCTACATACAAGTAAGTCTATCGTACTGTGAGGTAATTAATGAATGATTGAGAAAAAGTTATTAAGATTTTAGGAAAGATTTCACGCAATGATTGATAAGATGAAAGATGAGATTCTAATTTAATTTGTGATGTAATCAGACCTTGGAATTTGCGTCCGACACATTTAATAGCTCTCGGTCAATATTGTAAATATTATAATATGATGTCTTTTTCTTTATTAAGTTATAGATCTCTAATTTTAGTGCATTTCGAAGATTAATTGATGAAGCACGAAGTCAACTATTCCTTATTTACCTTTTCAAGAAATAATTCACAACATGCCAAGTATTTTCTTCAATTTATACTTTATTTTAAAATAAATATTATATTGTAAAACTTAATTCCTCTTTTAATGACTTCTTACGATAAGGATCTAGTTGTAAGTGATGATTATGTGCATATTCTTGTGAGTCGAATGCGAAAACTAACCGAATTACGGGTAGGAGACGTACATCACGTAGGTTAGGGTTTTCTGCTAGCATAATCCGGTGATATTTTCGCGAATGCGGGACCCCTAGCCCATAAATTTGAAGTATCGAGAAGTTAATAGAATATTCGAGCTAGCCTGGATCTCATGCGACTCGACCTGGACGCGGGAACGGCGCAACACCAACCCTGTGAGAAAGGACTCATAATATTCGTTATTAAGTGTTTCTCCGGTGATTGGTAGTGTGGCGTGTTGTGTGTTGATGAAGAGGAGTGTGTAGGACCAACACAAAAACCCAGCCTACGTGTCGGAGGAGTTATCCGGATAAAGGTAAAATTTCAAGCCGACCGGGAGTCGAACTCAGGACCCTCTGAAGCCCTCGATGCTAATCATTCAGCCAACGAGCTGGACCTGGTGGACCTCTTGGTATTTATTTATTTATTTATCCATTATGCTTCAGACTACGATGTGAAAAACATATACAAGTACATGAACGTTGTAAAAGTAAGCAAATAATAATAATAATAATAATAATAATAATAATAATAATAATAATAATAATAATAATAATGATAATAATAATAATAATAATAATGATGAATTCAACACGGTTAACCAACCGCATTTTCACTTTCCTCCAAGAGAAAAAGGGAAAGGGGGCATGGTTCAGTGAGGTACAGAAAGATCTGCAGGAGATTGGGATCTCATTTGAAGATATCCAGGAGCGTATCCCACTTAAGAAAAAACTCCAAGAACATCAGAGTTTCCTACCAAAGCCGAAGATGAAAACTGGAAAGGCATGGACGGAAAAACAAAAGGAGCAACACCGTATACGAATGAAGGAGTACTGCACCAACATTAAAGCTTAAGGGAAACAGTTGAAATGACGTGGTCCTTAGTTGGCCGAAACGAAACAATAATAATAACAATAATAATAATAATAATAATAATAATAATAATAATAAAACAACTTCAAACTGAAGCACTATAATGTGGCAGTAAAAAAAACCATCTGTTCTCTACACATGTTTGAGTGTTTCGTGATGACCAGGCAGCCCTGAAGTTGGTTTTCCGTGGTTTCCTATTTGTACAGCAGGCAAATTTGTAGGCTGTATCTTAATTCAGATAAGTAAGGTAATTAATGCCAAGGCCACTTCTTCCCACTCCAAGCAATTTCCTTCTCGTGGCGTAAATCAAATAGTAAAAAAATAAAAAAATGGAAGTTACTTCATTTAATACGGAATTGTTTTGTGTCTCTCATCAATATTTGAACCCTTGAGTAAAAGTGTGGTAAATTTGAAAGTATATACATCATCTCATAGATAGAAAGACTGTTGGCCATGTTCGTTAAGGCGTCAAGTCTATTCGGCCTGCCGGGCTGAGTGGCTCACACGGTAGGCAGGTTCGATCGTGGCTTAGTCCGGTCAGCCTCTTGTCAGTATATTTACTGGCACTTAAAAGGACTCCTGAAGAACATAGTGGGAGGAAAAACCATTAAGATTATTATCTATACGCACTGGCATCATGATTGGCTAGTTCGAATCCCACTGGTAGAAAATAATTTCACCATCTGAATGTTGGCAGGCAGGCCCACTATTATGAGGCGTGGTGGTATACAATTTATCATTATTTATATGAGACTATTGATGGTGATTCTCCCGTCGGATGGAGACGTCAAGCTTTCCGGTGACCGGGTACCGCTCTCTTCCAGTCAAATTAATAATAATAACAACACACATATACAAACGGTCAGGCCACTTGTGAGCGTCAGACTGGTAGAACTACTTCTGGCGAGCCGAGGATGACCTCGTGCAATCCCTGGACGAAAAGCCATAAGATAAATTGAAAAAATATGTTGAACCTCCTAACTTCCCTTCAAGTGTATCATCCTGCCATAACTCGCTACTTTCATGGTCTGTTATTTCCAACTTACGAGTGAAATGCTCGGAGTAAAGCCAACTGTCACTCCCCTACAGCAAATTGAGTCTGAAAACAGACCAATCTAAATATAGTTTTATCCGAGATTTCATTTCTTTTTTAATGAATACCGCTGATCGCATTCATATTGTTATACAATAATAGAATAATCAATTTAGAGCAAACCATTTATTTTTTGATACATTCATGTTTTTCATTATTACAATTAGTTTGAGAGAGAGAATTATTAATGTTTTTATAAAACAATAATATTAGGCCTAATATCTGTTCACACTCATCACCAAATTTTCCTTTTAAAATGTATTAATTTATTTATTTATTATCATGGGCGCTAACGATGTCATGTACTATAGGGAAATATGTATCTTATTCTGCTTTCTTGTAAATGATATGCGAAACTGAAGCAATTCAATAGATGAATGATGCTTCTGTAAGATATAACATATTTCGTTTTTCTTGCAAATTTACTTCGGTAAGGAATTTTATCACTTCACATTGGACTCCAAAAGGAATACAGTTGCCCACGTGTATGACCTACGTTATAATCAAATATGCATTTCCTGATAAGTTTTCGTGCATTCATAACATTCTTATATTTCAAGTGAAAAGAGTGTCTCTATATCAGTATATTCTCTGGCTGTTAGCAGATTACGTACAGCTCTTTGTGTGTTTCGTGTAAGTATGAGATCCAGGCTCACGTAACGGCTAAATAAATATGTAGCTAATTCGATAAGCTGGAATACTGCTCTAATTTATAGCAGATATCTGTTCTTGCACGAGAGAAATTACAGCAATTCTTCTAGGGTCATAACATTTCTTTTTCGATAGGAGCATTAACTCTTTAGGTAGTTCGATTGTCTATAAATATTGAGATGGAGCAACGGTTTTTGTTGGCTGGTTGGAGTGACTGGAGGGTTCGATCCTGGCCGTCTGGTGTTCGAAGGTGCTTAGATACACAAATCGCGATTCCGTACAATCATGGGCACATAAAGAGTCTCCTACGGAAAAATGTTCCAACACCTCGGAGATCCTCTATACCTTAATAATGTAGTTAGCTGTATTAAAAGAAACATGATCAAAGTATTATTATTATTATTATTATTATTATTATTATTATTATTATTATTATTATTATTATTAATAATTGGTTCTGCCTCCTGTCGCCGCTTGACGACTGCTCCAGAGCCGGCTTGCCCCTGCGCTTTTATAGCCGATTGGTCTGCGTGTAAGGGACAAGAGGCTAGAACCGTGGAATCCCCTGAAGGGGTGACCCCACCCATGCTGTTTATTAAATATTAGGCTACAGTAGAATGTCTACAGGCGTTTTATACAAAAATCACAAACAATGAGAAACAAACCAGAGTAACACAGAGACAGGATATAAAAGTACAACAATGAATTATTGGTACTTGTCGGGAGGCTTTCTTCGCCGTGGGCTGCGTCGTACGGGCGTCCGTATCATTCGGTGCAGCCTGGTGACAAGGGTTTGGTGGTCCTCGTCGGTTGGCATCGGGAGTCGGCTCCGTGAATCCCGAGGGAGCAGGATCACTGGAGTCGGAATAGTGGACAAGTCTACTGTTGAGTGGCTGCTGGTGGAGCTGCTGCCACCCCGCGTCCCCTCCCCTTGGTTGGCAAGGAGCGGCTGACCGTCCGTTGTGGTTGAGGCTGAAACTGGAACCCGGCTGGCAGTTCCGCGATCTCGTCCCCGGTTGCTTGATCGAGCTGGATGGCCGAGTTCCAGCCTCGTGACAGGGCGATATACAACAGATTCGCCCTGTTGAAGGCGTATTTTCTTTGTATTTGGTCCAGGGAATACCAAGCTGAGAGCAGCCATAGAGTGTTCGCGACGTCGTGGTGGTCTCGTCCCGCTGGTAGTGAGTGGAGCATCCCTCGAGCGTCGAAGCAATCTGATAAACTCGGTGGTCGGGCGGCGTCTCGAGTCCTTTGCTGTACGTTTGCGGGCGTAGGCTGCGAAAAGGAAAGGCTTGATCGTCTGGTTCCTGGTCCCCACCAGTGTCGTCCAGTCCTAGTTCTGGTTCTAATAAATGGTCCGTTAGAGTGCGCATGTTCTTTGCTAACTGGTTGACAATCATGATGAGGTCCTGCAGTGTTGGCTGATTCTGTTGCACTGGTAGGTCTTGAGGCTGCTTCTGTGGCTGTTGCTGCGGTTGAGGTGCAGGAGACTGGTTAGCTGGTTGTTCCGACATGGTGCGTGCGAAGACGATGAGACTGACTGTGAGAGGATGCTAAGTGAGGATCGTGGAAGAGCTGCATCTGATGGATATCTGATCTCCCTAAATATCTCGCAGTCGTCAGCAAAAAGTAGGGTATTTGCTGTTTCATGGCGTTTGGACAGCAGAACATCCATAAACAAAGAAAACATTGTAAGTTTTGATGACTACCAATAAATATTAAATATGTAATTAAATAACAGTACTCAAAAACTTAATAAAATACTTGAAATAAATTAAATTAGTAAACATAATTAATAACAATAATCGAAATGTCCGTAATATGGGCGCCAGAGTTCACCAGAACGGATCCTTCGAATTTAGATAGAGCATGATAATTCTTTAAATCCCAGGGCGTGTACATAATGCTACGTACTGGTACATCTGCTTCAGGCCTTATCTAACCTTCTGAAAACGACTAAATAGGTAGGAACTGCACCTAGGTTCATCAATAACACTGATTCTAAAATATCTAACTATATTCTTAATAAAATCCATGCATAAGCACCTCATCAACACACCAAAATACACTTATAATACACAAACAAAAGATTGTTGGTAGACTCCATATTTACAGCAACAACAATGAAAACAGTGGGAAAACGAAAGCGAGAACTAAGCCACCATTTGTGGTTAGTTCGTTGAACAATGTACATATATGTATATAAGAACCCTTCACTGTCTCAGTATCAACACGACTTGCCGATTCTCATAATCGGCAGTTATAACATCACACAGATACTGTACCTCGTAATACAATGTTCACAGACTTAAACACTTGTTGTAAAGATATATACATTTGAGCAACGCACGCTTGTCGATCTTGAACATAAATTATGAAAAGTCTGAGATAGCTTTCACCAACATATAATGCCAGGCCGCAACATGTGCTACAATACCTAATGCGTAAGCTCTCCACAATTTGTCGATCAGCCACTTTCCACAAACATAACAAGACTACGTTCCACGAACGTTTGAAGTCCAGTCCATTGTAGCCGTGTCACTCGAATACCGTATATCCAGCACTACTTCCTTCTCGTACAGTGTGTCAGTTGTGGTTCCTTTCCGCTGTGATGTCGCCGTATATAAAGACCTCAGGTCTCACATGATTCGCCGAGATTGATCCTTGCCAGCCAATCATGAGTGATCCTTTTGTCAAGACCCTTCCCTGAACTTCTTCTTGGTCCCAAGATATAAAAAAACTCTCGAGTGTTTCAAATGAGTCATATAACTTTCCTAGTACAACAACAAGCTCATCTCATCTGACTGGGATGTCCGCATGAGTCATACAAATTACCAGAGTCCAATATAGCAATGTTTTCTCACTCGTTGTTCAAAACAAATTACTCATACCTACATATGTGGAGACCTCTCAGCTTACAAATATAAATGACGAAAGATACAAATGAAATACTGATAATAATAATAATATAATAATAATATAATAATAATCGAATACTGACAATATTATCTCTCACTTCTACATATAGTGCGAGGGTGTGATATATGTACTATCACAACATCAAGGGGCCAAGAGTACTACCTTGTGGGGGCACCGGAGGTGACTGGTAACCATGGGGATGATGTGCCTGATATTACCACCCTCTGTCAACGGTTATATAGGAAGCCAGCAAGAAGGGTCAGAAGAATTCCATGTTTATTAAATCGTGCGTATGAAGCAGCAGAGTATAGTCTACAGAATCTAAAGCTTTCGAAATGTCTACGATGCAGATATCCAGCATGTGATGCAAAATTATGCAGAGTAGGTAGGTTTATTGGACAAGAGCCACCTGGTAGAAGACCATGCTGATTGGTTGAGGTATAGGACGCGGTGGAGGATTATGAGATTACGAACCAGGTAACATATGAAGTGGTAGTTCGGGCAAGATATTTATTTGTTGCGTCACTTCCGAGTGCAAGATTTTATCTGCATTACATCACTCTGAATACAAACGATAGAACTAGTTCACTTCTTCTGAAATTAGGTCTTATTTTTTCGCTTGGATGAAGAGACGCAGGCTGATGATTGTCTTATACTGCGAAAGGAATGTACAGTAGATGGTGAAGCAAAGAGTGCAGGTTTGGACTGTGCATATCCCAATATTTGCAGGTCTACTATACCAAAACAAACTATTCCTACATAGGTAAACTTTTTACTTCAAGTGTAATTGTGTTTACTTTTGCCTTAAATGATTCATTTTTTATTGTTTGAACAGTGTATCTTGAATGTAAAATATTTTCCCGTACATTTTTTATGTTTTTCATTAGACCTAGTATAATTAAATTACATTATGTATGTACTTCCTGGTTAACATCTTCATTTTGGTTGGCTGACGCTTTCATATGCTAGAAAAAAGGTATGTAATACGTTTCGTTGTTGTGAAATAATGTATTAAAATTCCGAAAAAAGAGCCACTTCACTTCCAGTTTCAATGTGAAATGTGTTGAACACAGTCAGCCATCTACTACCGGTGGCTACAAACACACATCTTTACGATATTAATCCCTCATCACGCAGGACCAAATTCTGCACGTTATTCTTTTGTCACACCAGTTCCATGGCCTGCCTCATTTGCGTGCACGGCTGCAGGGAAGAAAGCTTCCTTTTGGCTGGCGGACTTTGTAGTGTCTCCTCCTCTCGGAGGCTGTTGTCTTTTGTCTGATCTACCTCGCACAGTTGGAGGGGTTTTGTTTTGTTTTTAATGTAGCATTGTGCTGGCGGAAAGTAATACGGGAGAAGTCTGCAGAGCAGTGGGACTGTTAATGCTACACTACCCACCATGTCATCCTTTACATATTCACACAAATTTGTATCTCGCCAGCCAGACAGGTTTAAATAACATGACGACTTTATACATCTAACACCGCCTCAATACAATAACAGTACTGGACGTTTTTTAACTCCCTTGCCGAGCGGAGAAAAAGTCAGAATTACGTATAGAGTTTATCACAAAGTTTGTCCCCCAATAACAGCCCCTGCTATAGGCTAACATGGATATGTTTTTCGTCCATATGGAATTACAGTCGGACAGAATTGTATCCATAGAAACCAGTGTTGGTCTATGTACATTAGGTCAGTAGCGTCATCTTCTTACTGTGTGCTTTCTTCATGTAACTAAGAGCTTGAGAAAATGTCGTATCAAGTGAACGGCGTTCGACTGCTCAGTCCAGAATTAAAATCCTTGAACAGGCCGGGGAAAGAACCCACGTCCTTAAAATAAGATACAGGCAACCTACGTACACACCACAGTTATTAAAATAAAGTAAAAATAATCATAAATATTGAGCGACACAATATCGAAAGTAACATTTTAGGAGAAATTTCTGAACCATTTGAAATAAAAACAAGAGTCATACAAGGCGGTAGATTATCTCCCTCACTATTTAATTTAGTTCTCGAAAAATTTATCAGGATATGACAAAGTGAAACTAATGTTATAAATACTGATAGGTGTATCCAAAACAAAATTATCCTTAATTGCCTAGCATTTGCTGATGACGTTATTATCTATACAACAACAGACAGGAAGCAGTCCAGTCTGCATAAAAACACCATGAAATAACAGCTAAAGCAGGGCTACAAATTTCTTAAGAAAAATAAAGCATTTGGAAGGGATTACATCAGGTTTCAAAAGCCAACATTAATCACCAAATGTGGATATATCCCTCAACTAGACATTCTTAAGTATCTAGGTAAAATTATTGTACCAGCAGGGTTAAATCAGAAAGCTAACAAGGAAGGAATTGCAAAACTTCAAAAAGCATACAAAATTACTTTGAGCATATACAATAAAATAGTTATATCAACAAAGGCAAAAGTACGACGTTATAACACAGTAGTTAAAACAGCAGCACTTTATACACATGAAACTATACAATTGGTGGCAGATCTCGAATAAAGGTGACAGAAAAACCAGAAAGAAAAATACTCAGGAAATTATTAGTACCAAAATACAAAAATGGAATTTTGGTGAGAAGGAAAGCACATGAAATCTATCAAGTAACAGAAAAATCAGAGATAGGATCAGGAAACGTCGATTACAAATTTATGGCTACTTATATAGAATGGATAATAACAGGCTCACAAATAAAATCTTAAACTTAGCCTTATCTGTGAAAAATCGCAATAATTGGCTAAAAGAATTCGGCGAAGACTTAAATGAAACAGGCATTAATGAAGAAACCACTCATGATAGAATTAAAATTAAGACCCTTAATTCACAAACACAAATCTTCTGTAAATTCCACCCTACTAAATACAGGATTAAATGAACAACGTAAAAAGGAACATAGCGAGAGGATGAAGAGGCATTGGAAAGAGAAGAAGAAAAAAATAAAAATGTGCTAATGAGTTCAAACGCGCTCCTTAGTTGGGCATCACGAATCAAGGGTAATAATTACATTAACTTGATAATTAGTTTTTATTACCAGAAGGAAAAGCAGCGAAAAGAGGAAAATATGAAAGGCCACAGTGAGGCAGGAAGCACATAGCCCGCATCACGGAAGCTCTGTCAGCCGCATGTCTACCTGCTTACGTGTTTCAGAATCTCAGGATTAAGTATAGAACAGCCAGTCCGAGTTAACAAGGAATTTTAAGATACCGGTAGAAGTGTACAGTTTTTATTCATATGGATGATGTGGATATGCACACTCGATTCTAAATGTTAAACTTATGTACCTAATTTCTTACATATCATTCCAGTGTAGGTAATAGTTCTTCATAAAATGATCACTAAAAAATTTGGAATTCAATGGTGTGAATTCATGTAATTTATCAAGGAAGATATTTCATAAATATCTAAATTCTTTGGAAATTTTTTAAGATCGTAGGAGGTAAAGAACTGGTAGGGAATTCACCACCGGTGTGACAGCTCCAAATTGAGATCAATGGTGACTAATTGTTCACTGCATTATTATTCGTCTCTGATCTGAAATTATATTTTAATTTTCTGTGTTGGTCGTTACATGATGTTAGCGGGGAACATTTCGATCTGGAGACTCAACCAGGCTACACAGAAAGACACAGCTCTCTGCTGCTATGGTAAGACAGATAGCACTTCCGTCTCGACTGGCCTGCCGATGGAACCTTAGGATTTCTCCATCCGGAACTGGGTTTCAGCTTGAATTGTACTGTGAAACAAGTGAAGCATAGTATCGGGCGTCTCCCGTGCTCTTCCATTTGGCTGCCATCCATCATTCTGTCCTGGCGCTGTGTACTTTACTAGTGGAGCTGGGTACAGCATGCGACTTCCCGTTTCTTGTTTTCAGTCACCTGATAGAGAGCACTTGGCAGTAATTAACATGTAAGTCGGGGTTGGACATCGTTATGAGGGGCAAATTAAATTTATCACGGTTCATATCGTGCATTAAGTTTCGTTTCATCTCTGGTGAAGGATAAATGCAAGTCATATAAGTAGGTATAATTTAAGGGCAGCTGCCTGCGAAGTCCACAGTAAAGTATCTAGTGGAAAGTTACTATTTTTGCCAACATACTCTTTTCAGAAATATTAATGTTAAGTGGACAAAATTATTATCTGCAATGAAAGAACATCCCATATTATTATTATTAGCGTATTAGCTACTAGTTATACTTATTGGTTAATTTTTATGACACTTTGTTCTTCGGATGATTTTTATGGCTGAAAATTCACTCCAAGCTGTCAAAAGGATTAAATGGGAAAGTACTCACGTGACATAAATGATATTTTTAAAACATATCGGCACAAACATCATATTTGATAAAAATAGATTTGTGTAGAAAATTTCAAATATTACTATTCAAATTTTCTCAATATTTCGAATATTTTATGGCTACGCACATGATTCTAGTTCACGATTAAGATAATTCCACACTAAATCAATTGTGCGAAATTATATTGGCCTACCATTAATAGTTTGCATTGCTCTCCTGTAAAAGTGTATTGTTTATAGTATTAATTTTACTATCTACGTAACCGTTAATCACAGAAAAATGAAATTCAGGGCACTGTTTTTAATTCTTCACAGACATGTGCCCTTAATAACGAAGGTCAAATGCTGAAAATGTGTCATTTTTGGGCAATATCAGTTTAGGATGCAAAGTAATTTACTTACTAGGACGTATCGTCTAGCACACTATTCTCTAATTCTGTGGGAGTAACATAATTTCTACGGTTTCTGATGTGCCGTGCCGCTAACTTTTATACAAACCTCATAGCACAGCCGTTGTGCAGGCTAGGCTAGACTTGCTACTTCCTACAGCATCTGAGAAATGGAGTACAATCATGAACATAGTTATTTATTTATAAAAATAAGGTCAATAAAATTTCAAAGAAGTGCAATACAAATTTGAATAACAATATTCGAACCATTCTTGACAAAAACTGTTTTAACAAATATCATTGTTGTAGTCTACCATGTACCTACATGCTGTGGTTAGTAGTAGCAAAGATATCATTTATGTCACATGAGTAGTTTCCGAGTTAACCCTTACGACAGCTTGAAGTGAATTGCAAGGAATAAACTGTCTTAAAAACACCCATGAAGTACGATCAATAACAAACCAGCTAATGCAGTCTGCAATGTTTATTACACATAATCATTTTTGTCCACCTAGACTATTTATGTACAACTTATGATGGCAAATATAGTAATTTTCTACTACTTTACTGAGATCTTCACAGGCATGTACCCTTAATAAACATACGTCAGATGCTGAAAATTAGTCATTTTTAGTCAATGTCATTTTAAAATGCAAATAATTTGCTTATTAGGGCGTGTTGTCTAGCACACTCTTCCGTGATGTTGTGAGAGTAACATAAATTCTAGGGGTTCTGATAGGCCGTATCCCTAACATTTATGCAAACCGCATAGCACAGCCGCTAATCCCTACAGTATGTTGGCATTCTTACCTATTACTGCGGGCTCTAGTCATTCTGTTTGTTAGGATAACAGGTCGGAGGCTGGTTGGATCTTAAAACAGAACCACCAACGTTTATGTGATTATAGAGGAACAGCCAAAACCGTTCGCGTTGCCATAATGATGAATGAGGTAGTTTGCCATTGCTTACCTCACTGGACCAGAAAGTGCTATTGCAGCACGAATGGCCCTATGAGCAACACATTTCATGACAATCTGACGCACTGTTCGTGCTCTGAAAGTCATTACTCAGCACTGTCCATAACCCAGCAACTTCCATGTTGTCATAGCCATGGGCGTGACTGGAACTTGAATGGAAAATACACTTTGCTCTGGGCTGTGTCGAGACACATGTGCAAATATACTGGCCCGCTCTTTCGTAATGTGGGGAGAATAACATAAATTCTAGGGGTTCTCATGTGTCCTGACCCTAATGATTGTGCTTCATCCATCGAGAAATGGCAACAGGCGGAACTCTTGTCGTTGTTATTTGAGTCACCAGTCCATAGACGAGTTTGATGCAGTACTCCAGTCAACCACATCCTGTGCAAACCTTTGCAAACTACTACATCCTACATCTGTTCTAATCAGCTTTCTATATTCATACCTCAGTCTGGTCCTACCATTCTTACCACCTCCACTTCCCTCAAAACGCAATTGAGCATATCGTGGGTGTCTTACGATGTGTCTTATCAATCTATACCTTATTCTCACCAAGTTTGATCAAATGGATTTACCCTCGCCAATTCAGTTCAGTATCTCTTCATTCGTGATTCGATGTACTCATCTCACCTTCGGCAACCTCTGCAACACCACATTTTAAAAGCTTCTATTCTCTTTCTTTCTGCGCTAGTTATCGTTCATGTTTCACTTCCATATACAATGCCACGCTCCAGATGAAGGTCTTCAGAAAAATCTTTCTAATTCCTATAACAATATTCAAAGTGAGAAATTTCTTTTCTGAAGAAATGCCTCCCTTACTTGTGCTAGTATGTCCTCCTTAATGCTGCCATTGTCAGTTATTATACTTCCCAAGTAACAATATTCATCTACTTGTTAAAGTTTTATTTCCTAATCTAATATTTACTGCATCAACTGACTTCCTTTGAGTTCACTCCAAAAATTTTGTTTTGGACTTATGTATTTTCATCTTGTCCTTCTTCAAAACTCTCTGTACACCATTCAGGTTTTTCCCCAGATCTTCTGCAGACTCAGATAAAAGAACAGTATCATCAGCAAATCTCATAGTTTAGATTTCTTTTTCTTGGATTGAGATTACCTTTCGAGATTGTTCTTTGATTTCTTTTACCGCCTGTTCCATTTAAACGCTGAAATGGAGGGGGTGGGGGAGGGAGCAATTTGCGGCATTGCTTCTCTCCTTTCTGAATTGCTGCTTATTTTTCAAAACTCGCGATTCTTATAACTGCAGACTAATTTGTATACGGATTGTAGATCATCCTTCATTCTCTGCATCCCTGTATTATTATTAAAAGTAAACCTTGGGCGATGCGAGGGTATAATATATCACTGTTGTAAGTTCATACCAACCGAGAGAAGGAACACATATATTGGGATTAGGGGAATAGAGAACATGCATGATACCCTGCCTCTATTAAGAGGAGGACAGCAAGTGATTTCAATTTTGTAGGATGGGTTGGCGAGCAGGGGATAGTTAGGATCTCAGATTGATACTGTTTCCACTTACGCGTGACAGGATCCTCTCTTCCATAGTTCCAATCTAAAGTCACTTGATCGACTATCGCTCTATTCCGACAGCGAAGTTTCCCGAGCCCCTTACGAATTTTCCTTTACCTTTCGGCAACAAAGGAAACTAATTTGATGACGTATCGTTTGTGTAATCCCGTCACTGGTTTAAGGTGTAGGGGTAGCTTACCTGCCTCTTATCTGGAGACCCCGGGTTATGTTTGCGATCAGGACTGGACTGAGGGCTTGAAGCACGTTCACTCAAGCTTGTGAGACCAACTGAGGAGTTGTATAATACGAGTGGCAGGGGAACCGCTCAGGAAATTCAAGCTGAAGATGCTGCGATCCTGACCACGTGGAACGTCACTATCTCCACTATTACTGTCACAATTCATGATTTTCTAATCCTTCAGTGTGTCAGAATTCGTTCATTTACCCGTCTGATTATTTTTAAGACGGGATAACTGCAGAATTCTATTCCGATTATTATACATTAAATTATTTGCAATCCTTCAACTTCTTCGCTGCAAGAAAAAATATGCAATAGAATTTTGGACATGTTTCTGGGCTAAAGAACGATACAGCCACTACAGATTCTTTGGAATTTCCGCTCTTGGTAGGCTCTTACTTTATATAGGCGGTATCCCTTCCACACGGGAGGTAAGAAGTTCCGATAAATAGGAAGAAAGATCGACAAAAGGTAGGTAAGGCTCATGAATGATGAGAACATGGAAGACATTCTCGACCTCGCAAATATAATACTACTACTATTATTATTATTATTATTATTATTATTATTATTATTATTATTATTATTATTATTATTATTATTATTATTATTATTAGGCAGCCCTATGGCCCTGGGTTCGTTTACCGGGATTTTACTTCTGAAATGAGGAGTGGAACGGGGTTCACTTCAAGCTCTTAGTTACATGAAGAAAGCGCACAGTGAGAAGATGGCGCTACTGACCTAGTGTACATAGAGGAACACGCGTTGTCATGGAAAAATGACGCTAATAATCCAGAGAGACCAAAAATACATCCGTGTTGACAAAATTTCTTTATTTCAGTCATATTCAGTGTTTTAATGTTGTTTATGTCTTCCAGAAAATTAGAACGATTAGCCTTTTAGCAGAACAACGACTAATCAGTATTAACCTTGTTTGATTAATTCTAGCTGTATTATCTCTTCAATAAGGGGCCAGTTCTCTCCGATACTATGCTGAAAGTGTCGCTTCACTAAGTTTAACACATCTGATGGCACATCTGCCCTGTGATTGCTTTCTTTCTACTTTCCACTGCACCAGAATTTTGCATTGCACTGTGTATTGAGGCGATGTGCTGGAAGAATCTCAGCCTGTCCTGTATTTAAATGTTTCTTCACAATATATACATCATTTCGGCGTTCTGACCATGATATTCGTAGGACGCGGCGTTCAACCCTAGTTTCATTTTTACAATTGGCTTTACGTCGCATCGACACCGATAGGTCTTATGGCGACGACGGCAGAGGAAAGTTCTAGAAATGGGAAGGAAGCAGCCGTGGCCTTAATTAAGGTACAGCCCAAGCATTTGCCTGGTGTGAAAATGGGAATGCACGGAAAACAATCTTCAGGGCTGCCGACAGTGGGGCCTACATTTCAAAAGCTGCAATTCTGGTCCTATCATATTTCTTAATGCTCCATATTTCGATTGAAAATATCTTGCCGTTGAATAGACCTAGTTCGATGTGTCTAGTTGTCGTCCTGTTTAGTCATCTTCTCGTTCTGGACATTGCGTATCTTCTTCTGAACTACTATTATCATTTGGAATTTGTGGTCCGTAAAGTGATGAACTTGTTCACTACCTCACATAACAGAACATGAAGGTTTGTGATTCTCTTTTACGTGATTACATGTAGTATTCTTCAAACTTTTTCCTAGTTTAGTGGGATTGGTGGAAATTTGGCCTAATCAATCGTAATTAAAATACCGAGTACGGCAGGAAATTGCAGCCGGGACTCTTTGAATCAACGCGCTAAACATATAGCTATGAGCCGGGCAATCTCATGTCCTCGTCCCGAAGTGGTGCAACTCTTTCCAGGCGCACCCCCAATGAAGGCGATCTGGATGTACAATTTTAACCTATAGATCATTCCGTGTTAAAAAACAGTACTGCTCTCATTGACCTACAACGAACGAACCTACTCCCTCGTAGACAGCTATAATTCCTCGTGATTAAGGAGTATTAAAATGTACTTTATTATGAAATTAAGGAAACAGGATGAGACACTTTTTGCCCGTGGTTTACTAAAATAATTACTAAAGCTTTTCTATTTTATAAATGCATTCTCAGGGAGGAAGCACAAAGGCGGTAACAGCCATCGCTTTGTTGCCTTCCTTTATTTTCTTTGTGTCGCTCTGGTACATGTAACGCGTAATCCTTTACTCCGTACATCCTGGCAGCTTATTGCTGTTGTAGAGAAGAGAGATATTTATGTGTTGCGTATACTTTAGTCTTTATGACAGTGCGTACTTGTTTTGTGTTTAGTGAGTGTTATGCTATTAATTACCCTACATGTGCGATTTCTGTTTTCAGCATTAATATAGTGATTTACTTAATTCGTGGATTAGGGTGAGAAAAAACGGAAGTAAAGCGTACTTAATTTGCAGTTTCGAGATTTCCCCTTTTATTTGAACTTAAAAACATGGTATCACAAATTTAAGTGCCACGGTTTTACCGTGATGCTGTTGAGCAAAATCGTTCGATGTGGTAAACCTGTTGGCTTAAGAGCAATACTGTTTTCTTAACATCGAATGACCTATAATACCAGCCTTTCTGATATTCATAAATCTCTGGCATTACCTGTAATCGTGCCGGGACCTCAGAGGACGGCAGCTAGTAGTGCTAATCATTACGTAACGAAGGCGGACAATAATGGAAGTAATTTTATATTTTCAACTTCGAGATACATAGAAACGGCTTTAGTAAACACCAATGTCGCTCTAAGGAGCTCAGATTGTGACCCCAGGTTGGTAGGTTCAATCCTGGCTCAGTTCGGTTGTATTTCAAGTTGCTCTAATACCTGTCGGTAAATTTGCTGGCACGTTAATGAACACTTCGGGACAAAATTCTGGCACCTTGCCATCTCTGGGAACCGTAAATGTATTTAGTGGGACATAAAATGAATATAAAACAAACAAACACAAAGGTGCCTAAATTTCACACCGTACAAATTATTTCACGTGCCAAAGGGCAATGACACGGAGTTATCATAAATATCTCAATTCAAATCCTACCAGTCCCAGACGGAATGGAATAAGCTATATCGAGAGTATGTGGCGAACGTCTAATCCACGGTAGCAATAGCCTGTGATAGTACATATATCACACCCCAGAATTATATGTAGAAGGTAGAGATATTATTGTCAGTATTTGATGTATTATTATTATTATTAATATTATTTCATTTATATATTTTGCCATTTGTATTGGTAAGCTGGAAGATATCCACATATGTAGGTATGAGTAATTTGTTTTGCACGAGTGGGAAAACATTGCTTTAGTAACTCTGGTAATTTGAATGAGTCATCTGGCTACCCCAGTGTGTGTTGTGATGTACTTGTGTCGGGAAATTCATGAGTCATGTATATATCCCAGCCTGATGAGATGAGCTTGTTGTTGTACCAGGGAAATTTGATGATTCATGTAAAACTCCCGAGAGTTTGTTATTGTCTTGGGAGGAAGAAGTAGTTCAGGGCTTGGTCTTGACAAGAGGTTCACTCATGATTGGTGGGCAAGCACCAATCCAGACGTATCATCTGAGAGGAGGGGGATGTTGATGTCTATAAAGGTTGATGATACGGCGGCAACCTGGGACATGGTATGGGACATTGTAAGGATGATTGTGAGAGTGATTCTAAAGGAACGAGAAGGAACTACAACTACAAGTAGTAGCACTGTATGAAGGAACGACAAGTGACGCACTGTACGGGAAGGAAGTGGTGCTGATACACGGTACTGGAGTGACACGGCAGCAATGGACTGGACTTCAAACGTTCGTGGAGCGTAGTCTTGTTATGTTCGTAGAAAGTGGATGATTGTGGAGAGTGCTTGCGCATTAAGTATTGTAGCACTTGTGGCGGCCTAGCATTATATGTTGGTGAAAGCTATCTCAGACTTTCCATAATTTATGTTGAGGATCGACAGACGTGTGTATATATCTTTACAACAAGTGTTAAAATATGTGAACACAGTAGTACAAGGTATAGTATCTGTGTGATGTGATAACTGCCGATTATGAGAATCGGTAAGTCGAATTGATATAGAGACAGTGAAGGGTATTTATATTCATACATGTAGATTGTTCATCGGACTATCTACAAATGGTACCTTAGTTCTCGCTTTCGTTTTCCCACGATTTTCATTATTATTGTTGTTGTTGTTGTAAATATGGAGTCTTCCAGCAATATTGTATGTGTGTATTATATGTATAATGTTGTATGTTGATGAGGTGCTCATGCACGGAATTTGTTCAGAATATAGTTAGCTATTTTAGAATCAGTGTTATTGATGAACCTAGGTGCAGTTCCTACCTAATTAGTCGTTTTCAGGAGGTTAGATAAGGCCTGCAGCAGATGTACCAGTACGCAGCATTATGTACACGCCCTGGGATATAAAGTTTATCATGCTCTTATCTAAATTCGAGGGATCCATTCTGGTGAACTCTGGCGCCCATACTACGGACATTTCGGTTAATTATGCTTATTAATTTTATTAAGCTTTTGTGTAATTTTATTTATATATTTTTATTCATGATTTTTTATTTATTTATTTATTTATTATCATCAAAAATTGTTAGAAGCCTTGGTGTCAAGCAATGTAGGCTATACGCCAAACGTAGGTGTCTACATGGTACATATTCTCAAGGCGGACAGAGACATACAATGGATAGTCTAAGTTTTGAAGTCTGTTGGACACTACCTGTCGTACAATGTGGGCATGTAACAGATCTATTGTGACACAGTTCGTTTTTTCAGGACAAAATTATTTCATTTTCGGCCACAGATCGCCCAATAGATATCCACTTCACTCTGTCGTCTGGTAGAGGAATGAGGATAGTTGAAATTGACGTGCTGCCAGCCTAGGTGCCGTCAAATGAAAATGTCTGCTTAGGTCTTACGATTATGATTATTGTTGTTGTTGCTATGCTACACAGGGTTGGCATGAAGCGGCAGGACTAGGTAATGTTAACGATCATTGAGTCAATAGAGTATGTTATATTACATATGGAATTCCTTTCTTTCGTTTTTGTGTTTTCTCTTTCCTTTCGTTCATTGCAATTAAATTAGAGATACCAGGCTTATCGCTCTTAGAACATTAGAAGACTTCAGATTCCAATGGACAATTTATATTCCCAATTTTCAAAAGAATAAGAACGTTGCTCTTGATGTCTCCAGGTACAGATCGAGCACAGTGTTGAAACTCGTTATATTTTCAACAGGTTAAGGAAGGTTAGCCGGACCATTGGTGGAGGGGTAGCATACCTGCCTCTTACCCGGAGGCCCCGTGTTCGATTCCCGGCCAGGCCAGGGATTTTTCCCTGCATCTGAGGGCTGGTTCGAGGTCAACGCAGCCTACGTGATTACATTTTAGGAGCTATCTGACCGTGAGATAGCAGCCCCGGTCTAGAAAGCCAATAATAATGCCCGACCACACGACCACACGACACCTCGTAATCTGTAAGCCTTCGAGCTGGTAGGTCATGGTCCTTCGGGGCTGTTGTGTCATGGGGTTTGTTTTGGTTTCAAGGAAGGTTAACATTACTACACATTCAAAAGTGGGAGAGATTTCCGAAAATAAACGGGAGAAGAGATCATACTACAAGCAGACCATAACAACTTTAATCCAAGAACAAAGCAGAAAAAGTCTATCAGCACAAAGATAATAGAGGTATCGAAAACGTCAATCGTGGTCCGCAGGAAACTACATGTGAACAAGACCTAATAGGGCACACGTGTCTGGTTTCGTGGAGGATAAGCCCATTCTGAACTGCAACAAGGAGGGAGTTACAACCGAATGATAATAGATAGGCTTGAATTAAAAAGAATTCGTACATCAAGTTATTGTAAGAAGAGAAAAAAGATGTAAGTAGAATGAGCACCGTTATAAAGGAAAAAAGAAGAGGCATTGAATTTTTCCCTTCCCGAAAATACATATATTTATTGGAAGATATATTTATGATTATTAACATTTCGCGAAACGAAAAGGCTTAATTTTTCAATAATATCTGTATAAACAGAATGTGTTCATACAGAAGGCACTAGGCCTAATATACTTCAATAGGAAATGCTGAGTGGTAAATTATTATTTCTTATAGTCCCTAGCATATATACTATGACAAATTCGTTCCTAAAGAAGGTATCATGGGACGAAAGGATAGTTCTCCATCCTAAAATGGAATAATTTTGAAGTTCGCGTATGCTATATTTAAATTCTTGGTATCTTTTGTTCATTAAATTGTTCTGTGAAATTTTTGGTGATATTTTCAGTTACAGACAGGATATTGCCAACGTCTTAACGTGTGCGACGTGTTTTTGGTTGTTAATTTTATATCTTTCTGTTATTGTCGACTCTCTATTTATCCCATAATTATTCATCAATAGTAAAGTTAATTACTTCTATTATTGTTATTCCTTATCTGACTTAATTGTCTTATCTCACACATTGTGATTGATTACCGTGATATGTCCGGCTCCATGGCTAAATGATTAGCGTGCTGGCCTTTGGTCACAGGGGTCCCGGGTTCGATTCCCGGCAGGGTCGGGAATTTTAACCTTAATTGATTAATTTCGCTGGAACGGGGGCTTCGTTATCATTTCATCCTCATCACGACGCGCAGGTCGCCTCCGGGAGTCAAATAAAAACCTGGATCTGGTGAGCCGAACTTGTCCTCGGATACTCCTGGCACTAAAAGTCATACGCCATTTCATTTTTTACCGCGATATTTAAAAAAATGCTGTTAAAGTCTAAACATTGTGTATGTTTAAATATAAGAGAGGGCCAAGGTCCCTTTATAAACACACAAATAAATAAATAAATAAATAAATAAATAAATAAATAAATAAATAAATAAATAAATAAATAAATAAATAAATAAATAAATAAATAAATAAATAAATACTCTCATGACAAACTTTCATCAGAAACAACATTTGAATTCTATCAGCGAAGTAGCGAAATTAAAATATAAAAAGTAAAATATAAAATATAAAATATAAAATATAAAATATAAAATATAAAATATAAAATATAAAATATAAAATATAAAATATAAAATGTAGTGATCGCTTGCAAAAACTCAATTGCTTGGAGGGATCATTTAAATGCAGCAAATTCCATGCTATTAAAGTTAAACAATTATATGCTGATTTTGTTCATGCTACAACCGGGGTTTTATGAATTAGCGACGCTTTAGAGGATACATTCAGTGCTTCCATATCCTAAGATAATATTTGTACGAGAATATTAACAAATGAAAGTATACAAGGGATTGGATGTAATCGATAATCTGTGTAACGCAATATTTTTCCGACGTCCAATGAATTTTGTATCATGTATATATTGCCGAAAGGAGAATTAGTATACACGGAAGGACATGAGTTGGAATTGCCCTCAGAGAGCTACTGATAAAAAAAATTACCCATATAAATATGCACGAAGATAATTTCTAGAAGCAGAAACACTGGGAAAATAGTTATCCACTCTGCTGTGATATGCCAAAGGTGACAACATTTTATCTCATGTTCTTCAGGTGACTGTCATGGCATGTAATATCTCGTAGGGAGCGAATTTTTAAGTAGTGAGAGGTAGAAAGTAGGAAGCTTGGCTGCAAGACGCATGTGTTTGAAGAGTTCCATAAACACTAGGGGAAAGGACCTTAAAACCCCTAATATTTATGCAAAGTTCCCTAGTGAACTTACTCCGGGATAAAGAATGCCTGCGAAGCATTGTAATCTGGCACGGCACGGAGATCAGCTCCCTAAGGTGACACAAGGATTTGCGTCGAGAATGAATGAACACTGGGTACAATGGATACACGCACTGAAAATGAGATTCCTGATAACCACGTTTCAGATGATATAGAGACGTGATAAACTATAGTTCATTCAATGTTAAGAAAGGAGTATTGTTCTTATGAAAACAGGTTTGCCATATCGAACGGCTCTGCTCAACAGCATCATGGGAGAACGTCGCCATATAAATTGGTGAAATTAGATTTAATTTCAAGACAGAAAGTGGAAGAAACTAAGCTACAAGTCATTTTCATGAACGAAAGGGGACGGGAGATTTTCCGGGGCAACGTTTGGATAGTACAGAATTAGAGGTAAACACGGCACATAAAATACTCAGCACTGAAGTTTAAGAAAAATTGGGGAGAAAATAGACAAATAAATTTTATGGGCTCGAGGGTAGAGGGATCCATTTAATTGTATTTAATAAATTTCTCCAGGTAATAATGGCTAGAAAACCAATGCATCAAATAAATACTGTAGATGGCTCTACAAAAGATCAAAGTATTAATGTTAAAGGAAGAAATCACGCACGTAGGCTTATCGCATAACTCTCACCCAACACAAGACAATTACGCACTTATTTAAAGCCGAAAAGTACACACGAAACAAATAAACACTGTAGATGACTTCACTAGAGAAGTGAGCTGCGGGTAGTTCATAGAGGGAGGGACTAAACGATGCTTGTACCAGGGCAACACTGAAGGATGAAGGAAGGCAACGAAGCTATCGCTGTTCCAGCCATTGCGCTTCCTCCCTACAAATGTATTTATGAAAAAGAAAATATTATGTAGTTATTTTAATGACTTACTGGCATAAATACCTCATCATTTTTATCATTCTTTCATAATATATTACAAAGTACAGTGTAATAACGCTTAATCACGCGGAATTTTGAGTGTGTCTGAGGGGGCGTGTTTACTACTTGTAGGTCCATACGAGCACTACTGTTTTCTTAACGTTGAATGAGCTATAGGGCGTTATAAGCTGAATTGGTTTGAATATAATGGAGGGATGTAGGCTGATGAAAGTAGAGGTAAAGGTAAAAGCGTGAATTGAAGAAGCTCACAATTACGACGTTGGACCTTGTGCGATTGGGATATTATGAAGAAAGGCGGGTGGAGAAAACACGAAACTAAAACGAGGGCTTGGGGGAGGGAGAAACTAAATCTGATTGTATATGGTAGGCGGTTCTGTTCTGAACTTACTTCAATGATACAAGTTTTTGATACCAAAATACCCCATGCGCGATTATTCATTCACACGAAATTTTCATTATCTGAGCGCTATAATGGAGTAGTCTTGCAACAAATCCTTAATCGTGTAATATATTAACATTTTCCAAATTTCTGTTGGAATACGTGGTCCGTAATTAACAACAGCGTCTGCGCTCCAAGTTTGATTACGAGTGACGAAGGAGAAGACACGTCATTTATCACCGCGGTACGCTCCCCTCCAGTTGGTAAAGAGAGCATTAAGAAACTGGTCTGGAATTACTTTACGATGTTTCACACTTCGATGCGGCCTTACACGTGATGCAGTGAGAGATAAACACAATCACTTTGTGTCTATGGCAGGTCACATACCTCATGGCCTTCTGTACGAACATTCCTCATGCGCACCAGTTAAATATGCTCTAATGAAACGTGATTCCTGGTCATGAATCTCCAAGAGAATAACTACAATGCGTACATATGAAGGTGAATGAATTGGGAATATTAAATGTGTTATAAAATATCAGTTATGACGCCATAGTTTTGTCAAGCAATGGGAAATCCCTTCACTAATATTAAACTATAAAACCGTTCCCTACTATACTTCAGTGTCTCAATCATATAATTCCTAAGTTAATCGCTATAAAGTGACTTTACACACTTGCATAAATATCAGGGGCAAGTTTCTTAGGGGCGTATACATTAGGACTTTGTAGTAACGAACTTACGAATTATTATGACTGAGACCCTAAAAAAAGGATGTATATTAATTTGTCCGTGGCACGGGAAAACACAGAATCATGGATATGTTTACGGGATTAGATGACTAGAGTCATGAACTACGCAACCAGCCTATATCTATTAACACTAATTACAATTTGGTTTACATTGCACCGACACGGGTAGGCCTTACGGCTCTGATGGGAAGGAAGTGACAGTGGTCTTAGTTAAGACCTGGTGTGAAAATGGGAAACCACGGAAAACCATATTCTGTGATGCCGGAAATGGGATTCGAACCCACTATCTCTTAGATGCGAACGGACAGCTGCGCGCCGCTAACCGCACGGCTATCTCGCCCGGTTATTAACATTGATCAGAGAGAAAATAATCGAAGTGGCCAGACACTTCGGAAAATATAGATATCTGCCAAAGAAAGACAAAAGCCACGGAGGATCCCTAGGTCAGGGACGGAAAAGAACAAGAACTAACCAAGATAGGTGAGATAGGATAGATGAAATTGAAGAGCTTTGCACAAGTAAGGATAGGCCGATGACCTAGATTTTAGGCTCCTTTAAACAAAAAGCATCATCATCATCACAAGTAAGGGTAAACAATGCCATGACTTAGATAAGGGGCCCTTCATCGTCAAACCACGATAAGGATCCCTGGGGCCCCTTTCAGTCACTTCTTACGACAATCAGGGGATACCGTTGGCGTTATTCTACTGTCCCCACCCTCAGCAGGTTGGAAGAGGAAAGTGCGAGTGCAGTTCCTTTGGTTGTTTCCCTCTTGGTAGCGTCTTACGGCAGGCAAGGATACAGATAATTAGAGCTCGGATTTTTATGCATTAATAGGTTAGAATGCGAATTTACTGAAGCGAGTTGCAAGTATAGTCTACCTTCACAACTCTTGTGCTATGGGGATTGCATAGACATTAGGGGTACGATCCATCAGAACCCCTATAATTTATGTTACTCTCGCTACATTATGGAAGAGCGGGTGGCCGTCACTTCCTACTAACCAAATTAGTTTGCAATCTAACCTGTTACTGCATAAAAATCCGGGCTTTACAGATAATGCATCCCATCACTCCATCCGCAGGGGAGATAAAGAGTTCCGATATTCTCTCACTATATATATTTAATAATTAATTCTGTGTGTCATTCACAGTGGTATTGAGAAAACGAGAAGATTTCAACAACTGAATGCGGTACCACTTTTAGATTTCTGTATCTTCCTTACAAGAAAAATACAATGAACCTCTCACAACCATGAATTTTGTACATTTTTGAAGAAAAATACGTTTCTATCAGCGAAGTCTTTGTCGCGTACTGGCCATGATGGCATTGGTACACGGCTGTAGCCATCGGCACGATGTCAAACTGCGTACATCCTGACTTCTGTTACCTTCCACAGATATATTCAAGCAATGCAATGACCAACGTACTTGAGGTAAACAGTGAAAAATCGGAATGATTGTATCATTTTTTCCATTCTGATCTTTATGTCTATCAACACTCTCGAAGTGGACCATTCCGCCCGGTGACTATGGTCGTTAAAGCCTCAAAGCTATATAGTAGGAGACCGTAGCTAGATGGTTCGAGTCCCATTTGTTGTAAATACTTCTACCCTCAGAATGTTGGCTGGCAGGGTAGGAGCGGTGTTGGTGTACACATTTCTAAAATCTGGAATTATTCATAAGATACATGAATAGTCCATTTAAAATTTCCAATTGCAAAATTGATGGATAGTAATTTCAGCTGTGAAAGACGGGCTTGTCCGCCTCTGTGGTGTATTGGTTAGTATGATTAGCTGCCACCCCTGAAGGCTCGGGGTCGATTCCTGTCCCTGCCGCAAAATTTGAAAAGTGGTATGAGGGGTGGAACGGGGTCCACTCAGTCTCGGAAGGTCAACCGAGTAGAGGTGGGTTCGATTCTCACTTCAGCAATACTCGAAGTGGTTTTCCGTGGTTTCTCACAACTCATCCAGGCAAATGCCGGTATGGTACCTTACTTATGACTACGGCCGCTTCCTTCACCCTTCCTTGTCTATTTCTTCCAATCTTTCCATCCCCCATAAGGCCTATTGCTCTCACACAGGTGTCTTAAATGGGTCAGAAATCATCGAACGTGACCAGTATCTGACTGGCTGAACGTAACATGTTCCGACGAACTTTGTTTTAGCCTGTATTCCAAGGACGTATGCAGTAGAGTGCACCGAAGTACAAATGAGGCATTTCATCCTGGATGTGTGCACGACCAGGTTCAATGTGGAGGTGGGGTCTGTGATATGTTAAGGGTGTTTTCCGTATCATCGTTAGGGCGCGCTCACTGAAGTGACCACTAACATGAACCAGCTTGTTTATTTAAACATTCCCGATCCTCAGGTGTTACCTCTCAGTCAACATCTGCATAGTCAATATGACGATAGCAACAACAAACTTCATCGGACTGGACGCATATGTTACTGGTTTTATGACCACATCCCGAATACGTTAAATCTCTATTGGTCTGCAAATTTGCCTGACTTGAACCCCATTGAAGAAATATGGGACGTATTGGAACAGCGGGTAAAACGCCGACAACAGCATCCGCACAATTTGTTGGAACTGCGCGATCAAATCCTCAGCGAGTGGCTTAACCTGGATGCGATATATCTGCACAACAACGGAAACTAGGCGGTTATGAAGTACATAGACGGATTAACACGGTGTTAAACGATGCATGCAATGATTTCTCTAGGGGTGATGAAATTTTCGTCCGGTGAGGTGACGTACACTGGTTGCCTGCTTATGGTGTCGGATTTTTAGTCGATGGTAAATTGGTTATGCTGTTCCATATGCAGCCCCTGCTCAAGGAACATATCCATGCGGTAACGTTCATTGCGACTAATTCACTCTGATGGTTGACTACTGTGGCGCTGTGTTGACTGAAATAACCTGTGCCATTAACAAGAAAATGGCCTGGAGCCTGAACAGGTGCGTAACATCTACGAGCGTTCATGTGAGTCAATGTCGAGTTTCACTTAAACCCTTATAACTATATTCGCTGTGGACATTTCTAAAAAAAATCAAATTAAAAATGTCTGAGGGTATTGAACCAAGGAAAACATTAAGGAAGTAATTATGTAAATAAGTTAATAATAATAATAATTGCTTTACGTCCCACTAACTACTTTTACGGTCTTCGGAGACTGTAAATAAGTTAATTTGGCTAGGAATTGAATGAAAAAGGAAATGAGTGAAGAAAAAAATCGATTTTAGGCTATTTTTCGGAACTTCACTTACGCCGGAAGCTATTTTACATGACACAAAATTTGAATTTACCCGGGAATTTTATCAGTTTAACGTTCAACAAAATTGATGAAATTGCTTAATTTTACGGGAACCCTACTTCGTCTGATAAGAAATGCATATTTTCCTATATTATACAATGATATCATACCTGAACAAAATAAATGGTATGTAAGCATTATCTTAGGTTTTTAAGGTATTGAATTATTTTGAAGGTAGCCAGTTTATTTTCAGTATGTACAGTTTATCTAACCGGTTAGGATGCTGGCTTTGGTCCAAGAGGTCACGGGTGCGATCCCCTTGCGGGTCGGCATGTCAACCTACAATACGTACGAAAATGGGCATATGTACTGTTTTTAGAATTAGTTTTCATCTTTGGTAGGACTCCATCGTGACAGATGCGTAGTTAACTCGTCGATGTCAAGTCAAAAACAGTGACCAGGCCACTATGAATAACATGATTTGTTATTATTGTTTTGAAAACAGAGAAGACTAAATACGAAGGGAGTTAAATACACCGGGTGGTTCAGTAGCCAATTATTATTTCGGAGACAGGCAAGCCAAACTACGCACATGTTCTACAGATCCATATAATTTACACTCATGTTCATAAAAACCAGAAAACTTTGAAACACTAGCGATAAGAAATTCATATTCACAGAACATGTGCGTTTGTATGATCTAAAGAAACGACCAGCATTTAAACCATGTCGGTCCTCAGGTTCAAAGTCCACAGCGACATTTCGGCGCACCACTACCGATTGGTAAAATATGCCTGTGGCTGTCGTTGCCGCTATAAACCGAGGGTAATGGATCAGTGTGATTTGAGAAGACGTGCAACATGCCTCCCAGACGTATGGGAGAACCATGCCGTCAAATAAGTGAGTTTAAAAGAGGGCGCATTATTGGCATGAGAGAACGTGATGCATCCATCCGGGAAATTGCTGCTCGTTTGGGACGCAGTGTGTCGGCAGTGCAACGGATGTGTGCATAATGCTTCAGAAAAGACCGTAGAACACGACGTGATGGGTCCGGTCGCACCACCTAGACCACCCCAAAGAAGATCGGCACCTCATCCGAATATAATTGCAGCGCATATCTGCGTCCTCCTTGGCTCTGTCTCAGCACTCGAAGGTAGGTAACCCAACTAACGCTTATACCATAACATTACATTACATTAGTACCTGCTTCTTTATGGCGTTAGTATAACCATACCGTTTATATAATGATCACGAATATGATAGAAATCATTAACGCTGTGTTATTCCTATTACATAAACTACAATGAATGTGAAAAGTAATCACAGCTGCGAATAACGCTATCTGAAGTTTCGACGGGAAGTGTCTATAAGGACTACAACGAGCTAGCAATGAACCGAGGTCATGCGGTAGCTAAGGTGGCTAAGGCACGCATCACTGCTGTCGCATTTATCAAGCTGTGTGGTAGTAGGTTTGAACCACAGGCTAGCCCACATTTTTTTTGATTAATGCCATCTACATTGACTGTAATATGGCCACACATAATCCTGCTCCGAAGAGTGAATTTTTATTTGGTTCTGAGAAGTACCTTTTTTATGCGATGTTACGTAAACAGGCTAGACCACGACGTGATGGTCTTTAGGAAGTAAGTAGGTTACCCTGCATATTGAGAATAACAAGTGTTCGAAATGTTGACCACTTTACAGTGTTCATTTAACATTTTACCCTTATTGAGCACGTGGCATACATTTTAATTCGACCGCACTTTCTCCATAAATTAGCAGAAATTCTTCGCACTCTTCACAGGAATACATCGTGAGAAAATGAATAAGTGCTGGGATGTGACCTGGTAGGTGAGAAGTACTATTTATAAGCGTTGGATTCGGTTGGTTGTGGTTTCGAATCCCATGCAAGCCGTCCTGAGGGTTGGTGAACCACCCATTGTAGTACAACAAATTACTTTCTAATAACTTTCAAATACACCATGTTATATCCCAATCTTTTTGCTACAATACTGTATTTTACAATGCGATCTCCGTTCAGTGCTATGGCCTTACTCCATCGTAATGTGAGGGCCTCTATGTCTGATTGGTACCACTCGACTGGTCGATGTCGGAGCCAACTTCGTTCTGCATCGATAATTGTCCCATCATCCACGTAGTGCTTCCCGCGGAGTGCATCCCTCGTTGGGCCAAACAGAAGGAAGTCAGAAGGCGCGACATCCGGGCTGTAGGGTGAATAAGGAAGAACAGTCCACTGAAGTTTTGTGAGTTCCTTCGGGTGCGCAGACTTCTGTGAGGTTGTACGTTGTCGTGGAGAAGAAGAAGTTTGTTTGTATTTTTGTGGCTACGTACACGCTGAAGTCGATTCCCTCTCACTCTATCATCCCGCGTTACTAAAATAAGTCTAGCCTTCCGTCCCTATCTTTCTATCTTGAGATAGCCTAAAGGGCCATGTGCATCCTCACTAATTGATTGATTACACACGTCTCGTAATAAGGCCACCTATCTCCAGCCTGGTTGAGTCAGTTGGCACACTTATACATACATTTTACAAACACTTCCTACTTGACCTAATCTCCTACGTCTGCTGAATCAGCCATGACTGACCTAGTGTTGCCGCTAGCGTGATCCAATTCTTTCTGTTTCACAACTTACGGTAAACACATACCTTCTTGCAATACACTATATTACCAAATCTCAACTTGCTAGCCTTTTATGTTCATGACCACTCATAAGACCGCGCATCGGTCTTTTAGCTTTTACACAACCTTGTAAGTTTATGTACTTCCTTCTTTTAACTTTAATTAACGCATTTTTCTTACCACACATAAATGCCTGTTTAGTTCCCCCCCTTTTCCCATTCATTGGCCACCCAACGTATGATTTGTTCATCCTCATCATCTAATAACCCCCGTTAGTTGGCACTCAACAGTTTATTTCTTACCTGTCCCGTGTCTTTGTAATTACTTATTAAGTGTATATCATTAAGCTTTATCCCACATAATATGCATTGTGAATAGTCCGTACCCTTCATCCACCCCTTATTCCTATATAAACCCCTAAGCCAGGAGAGTAAAACTCCTCTCTTCAATCTATCTACATTCCGAATATTTAACACGGTCACTTCTATTACCTTATTAAAACACTAAGAGATCCTCTAACCCTGCATTCCTCTAACATTCTTTCTCCTTGAATATCTCGAATCCCCCTTAAAAGCACTCTCTGAGCGCTAGTATCATTCTTATTACGTACCTCTTCCCACAAGTACCCCATCCCCAACCTCTCAAGGTATAGTTTAATTTTCACTAGCCAGCACCCCTCAAACATGCTTTCCTTTTGTTGTTCGTACGCCGTCTGAAGCAACCCCTTCCCTCCCCTCTTTTCAAAAGTATCCAATATTTGATACACCTTTTTACACACTCTACCTCAATATCTAATTAACACCACCCCAGCATTCGCAGTGCATTGAAGGAGTCTCATCACTGCCATACCAAATTTACTCATAATTTGTCCTATTATGACCACCTTTTCCTCCAATACCCATACTTCTGCCCCATACATTACTCTGCCTACACTTTCTACATCGTCTATATCCACTTCACTAAAATTTAAATTAATCTTTTTCAGTATAACCTCAACAACTTTGCATATTATGTCCACTTTGTTTTCTTTCGTATCTTCCTGAACACCTTGCAGAATATGCATTTCTTCCTCCCCTCCTGATTGCTAACTTCCGCTTCTTTCTTCAGCTTTAGCACCTCCTCTTCTAGATATTTTACTTTCACTCTTAGCTCTCCTAATTTATTCTCGTTGCAACACGTTTTGGTCATAGATTCATGAGCCGTTTCTTGAAGCCACTGCCTCATATTCCCAATCTCCTTCGATTGTTCTCTCATAATTTTCTTGATCTGGTCCCATGGGCAGTTTTCTTTTATCACCTCGTTTGCCATCTCCTTAATCAGCTCCAAGTCTTCCCAGATAAATTTACCACTGGTACTTGGTCGTTGTTCAGTGCCACCCCACACCCTGCGAATGACCAGAAGCACAGATAACACTACCGCCACCGAAACCCCCTCTGCCATCTTTCCCAGATCTTCTTTCATCTGTATACAGTTCTTTTCATTCTTTCCCAGCCTCCACTGCCACCTCCCAATCGCGCCCCGATACCCTTCGACTGACTCTCACCATACTTCACGGCACGCACTACGCAGAACGTCCTCACTCTCCGCTTGCTCAAGCTAGACTGAGGTTAGACTTACATGAATCGGATGGTTCATAGAGGTATTTATATCATGAAGGATTTCACAAAAATTGTCATGATACATGATATACGGGTGGAAAGTTATGCGTGTTGACTCCAATTTTGATGCGAAAACTCTTAAATTATAGCCTGAACAAACGAACGGTATGGAGCTTAACATATCAAGGAATATCCGTGATACAATCTAGCGATTTTTATCTGGAAAATTAACTTTAGTTCCATAAATGAGTATCAAATAATGGCTTACAGGTGGTGTACTTATTGTCTGACGTATTTCCTTAAGTCTTTTTATTCCACACTATACGAACTTCGTATTAGTTGCAAATTAAGGTATGTACTGTAATTTTACATTCCTATACGTGATTTATTTTATTTGTTCATTGCATGTTGAATCAAAGTTATTTACATACACATTTTATATACAAGGTTTGTGGACAAATATGCACAGTTACAAGCTCGTACAATCTTACAATTCTAGATGTAGTAATCTGACCCATCCTATTGCTTCAACTGATCTATGATGGATGTCCGTTGTCGTTCATCTGAAAGCACGGAGGGGACAGTCAGAAAAAAATGTGGCGGACAGTCTGCAAGGGGGCACCACAGTCAAATTTGCAGAGGAATACCATCCCCATTTGTGTAGCAGATATCCACATCTGCCTTGTCCGGTTCGCATCCGTTTGATGATCCCTCACTGACATCTGGGAAGGTCGAATCCTTGTATTCGATTGGAAGGGTCTTCAAGTGGATGTGTATTGACTACTGAAAACTGTTTTCACTGGATTGTCCATGAGCTGGTAACTATGAAGGAGGATATTTCAAGATTAACTCTTGTTCGCCACGGTGGTTTCCTTGATTTTAAGCATTGATGTTCTCTTTGTGCAATATAATTGTGAGTGAGTAGCTCTGTATTGTTGAATGTTTTTCATACCTTTAAAAGTGCTTCTGATCTTTTTAGGCCTGGAGGTGGAATATTGCTGAGAAGAGCATGCCGTAGTGTGTTCGTACTCCGAATACATACCGCGATTATTCGCATAGTTTGGTTGAGTTGTACGTCCATTTTCTTAGTGTGAGCACTATTGATCAAGGTTGGACAGCAGTATTCAGTGACAGATTATGATAGGGCTAAGGCTGTATTAGCTCCCAATGATGTACCAGCAAGTTTTTGAAGAATATTATTTGTAGTTTTGATTTTAGCAGCCACGTCGGGAAACGTTGCTTGAAGGTTACAGTTATTTCTAGCATAATTAGCAAATATTTTTCTGATATGATTGTTGATTGATTTAAAATTCTATCGAATATCAGTCGCTCGTGAAGTTCGTATGTGACACTGAGAAGTGGTATCTATTACCATTCTATTACCACAACATTTCACGTACATTATTCCATTACCTCGAAACGTTTCAAGTACATCCGTGGGAACATTAATGAACAACATGATACACTGGGGGGGGAGCCCCGGGGAGCTGCTACTGTGTTATAACTGACTCTTCTTCTAAGCCATAAAACGTATCCACGCTTCTATGCATTTCGTGTAGTGCAGGAAAAATGTGCAAGAACTTTTCTTCTAAAACTTTCTGTGACACGGTTACTTTGTCACGGTGGACTTCACGTTATAAGTTTATTCTGTAATTGTGGTCTTTATGCATAATTCAAGGATATAACGAAATCGTTATGACATATGTTTTTATTTTGTACAGAATTAAGTTGTAGCCTATTGCTCGTACGCAATCAATAATTCCATCCCCTTTTCTATGTTCCTCGTTTCTTGCTACGATCCCCTCTAAACCTTTGACAAAGTCTGCATGTATATCATCTTATTTTTTGAGAGACATCTTTAATTGGTTCACGAGTCAGTTGGTTCGGGGGTGCAAATTATTCACTGTAATACATGAGTGAACGCCGTGTTGCCTACATTGTAGACGCCACTCCATCAACTTACTGACTATACTACATGTGTGCATGCCATGTTGCCTACACTGTAGGCGCCAGTCCACGAGCTTATGGCAGTACATGAGTGTACGCCTTATTGCCTTCACTGTAGGCGCCAGTTCACGAACTTAATGACTGTAGTACATCAGTGTACGCCGTGTTGCCTGCTCTCCAGGCACCGGTTCACTAACTTAATGACTGTAGTACATGAGTGTACGCCGTGTTGCATACACTGCAGGCGCCAGTCCACGAACTTATTGACTGTAGTACATGAGTGTCCGCTGTGTTGCCTCCACTGCAGGTGCCAGGCCACGGAATTAATGGCAGAAGTACATGAGTGTACGCCATGTTGCCTGCACTCTAGGTGCCGTCCAGGAACTTATTGACTGTAGTACACAATTCTGTCTTCTGACAGGTCGTTTGGTTCTCTTTAATGTTTCCATTTTGGAGTTACTACAATTGTTTCCTGGATGTGCCAGCAATTGCATTTTATACGATGGTCGATATAGATTCAATCGAGCTGGCAGCTGTCCATTTCATATTTGCAGCGGCCCCTATCAGGACTAGACTCTGTTCCATTTCTGTCAAAATAGATGTTCCATTTTCGTATGAATAATTTATTTCGGAAAGTACGTACGACGCAAAATTCACTTTTCACTACTACTTATAATGCACTGCTATGGATCGTATTACACACTTCTATAACAATCCAATTGACAGCGGAAGAGAGCACAGAATTAGCTTCTTGGTTTTAAGAAATCTCCAAAGATAATAAGGTTTTTAAAAGTAAATTTGCCCAGTTGACATGCCACTTTTTGTGTGTGTTGTATTTTCTATACTAAGTATGGCATTACATTTCGTAACTTGTATCTGTTATTAAAAAAATACTTTAATTTGGAAAAAATCCGATTTTCACTCGAATTATGTATTTTCACTGAGTCGCCAAAATTCATGGGATGACACTGAATGCGATGTTAATAACGAGTCGTTCCTCCACGAGCCCTCAAGCCGGCAGCAATACGGTGCGTCTTCGACTCTGCAAGGTGTTAGAATCATTCTGCAGCTATCTGGACCTTCGCATCTTGCACTGCTACCCACAGTTGGTCTTGTGTTGATGGTGCGGGGTTCATGGAGCGTACACCAGCATCCATACAATCACATAAATGCTCTATTTGTTTAAGATCTGGAGGGCCAATTCTTGGTCGTAACTTTACTGGAGTGCTCCTCCAACTACCTGCATTCCACCAGAGAGCGGTGAAATGGCCCATTGTCCTTTTGAAACATGGCATTGCCATAAAGGTACTCTAGGGCCAGAAAGGGATGAAGATGACCTGAAAGTATGTTGATATATCGTGTACCTGTCGGAGCTCCCAGCAGCCGGATAATGGGGCCTAATTGCGACCATGAGAACGCCGCCCAGACCAGAATTGAGCCACTTCCTTCTAGGACACGCAGGATCCATAGCTTCATGGGGCATACACCAGACTTTCCAGCGCCCATCAGGTCGATACAACTGGAACCGGAATTTATCGGGTCAGACCACACGTCGCCACTGATCCGTAGTTCATTGCCGTTTTTCGCGGGCCCATGCACGTCGTTGAGTTCTGTGTCGAATTGTCAGCAACGGGACACCGAGTTGGTCGTCGACTGGTCAAGCCTATGCGGTGCAGTTACCTCCTTACAGTCCTGGTAGAAATGGGTTCCTGACTCCCAACCTTCAACTGGGCAGTGATCTGACTCACAGTGGCCCGTCGAGCGCCCAGTATGGTTCTGCGTAGGCGACGAAATGTCCGTTCGTTAAATACCGTGTGGCGATTTACGCGAGTGGTAACATTCTCCCTGCGATATTGAAGATCCAACCCTCGACACTGTTTAACTCGGAAACCCGAATACGCGTGTAATCTCCATAATGCGATGATCCATACGCCATGCAATGATGATCATGGCACTTTCAAAGTCGGTTAACTCGCGGCGCTGGTGTTTGTGACAGACTGCCCAGCCACGCCGCAGCTAGCCGTAGCGCCCGTGGATCATACACGGCACATTTTGTAAGTTGCACCCCTTCGCGTGACTTTCAGCCACGCAGTGTATATCAGAAACAACATAAGTCGGCAGAGGTTCATTAAATTAAACGAATGATGTAGAAAATTGTTTGATACTATACAAGGTGACAAATCCATGATAATTACGTCATAGAAGTAAAAGAAGTGACAACTGTGTTTGGGATAAAAATACTCTTATCAGAAGATTTTATTATTAACCGATAATTTCGATTCACTGACTAATGTTGTTACTGGAATAAGCCACTCCCATGTAGTACGTATAGCCTGTAATGTTTGAGGTTGCTAAAAATTTAGGAGTTACATCCATTCTGAAAGTTTGCTACTAACGAATTTTTTAAACTGTGACAAGAAGTTCTGTGACTTTTTGGTAAACTGTGACGAATAATCCTGCGAAAATATAGTAAACTGTGAATATAATTTCTGTGACTTCTGGTGAACTGTGACGAAATATGTGTAAAGTTTTGGTGAACTGTGACGAAAAGTCCTGCAACAATTTGATAAATTGTGATGAAAAGTCCTATGACATTTTGGCAAACTGTGACGAAACTGTCCTATAACATTTTCGTAAACTGTGACAAACCGTCCTGTGACATTTTGTTAAACTATGAAGAATAGTCCTGTGACAATCTGTTAAACTGTGACGAATAGTCCTGTGACGTTTTGGTGAACTGTTACGAATAGTTCCATGACAATTTGGTGAACTAGGGCGAATAGTTCTGTGGCGTTTTGGTAAACTGTGACGAAACTTTCCCAGACGTTTTGGTAAACAGTGGCGAATCGTCCTGTAACAATTTGGTGAATTGTGAGGAAATGTACATATTACGTTTTGTCTGTAGCTGTCAGTCTGGATGCGGTTTGCTATTAGTCTCCACAGTAATATTTGGGAATACCTTTTTCTTTTTTGCGTCATTATTTCAAGTATTATGCCACTTTTTATATTCTTACGGCTTAACTGTTGCATATTTGCATGTTTTTTAGGGTAAGGAAATTCAAACTGTGTAAATCATTATTTGATCCCTTGCAAGTCTCTACTCACTGATCGGTGCTTGTAGAATACCAAAATAAGATTCACATTTAGCTCCAGCTGACGTTTGACTGTCCGCAATTTGCCTCGAGCGCTTTGTGCGTAAGTTCGTTAGTTATGCTTCGCTAATATATTTGTGTGCCAATGCGCTCCGCCTCCTCTATATTGCACAATTGTGGTCACCATATCGCCGTTCTGTAACTGACAAGTGGGATACATATCGTAATCCGACGTCAATACACCAATTATTGAACACTTACACTTTGTTCAACGACTGGATAATTAATTGTCATAATTAGACGTGGAAATTTGGGTGAGTACAAAATTTACTATTGAACTGATTAGCAAAAGAATTCTGCTTTGAATTCGTCCCATGATAGTGAGTTCATTGTTGGAAATAGAAAGGTATCTATTGATAATGGAGAGTATTGTAATATCTGCCAAGTAGTACACGGTCTTTCCAACTATGACATCAACCGATGGAATTGATGTATGATATTATCGCACTAAAGGCGACACTCCGGGGATAAAAATCGATTTTTTGGCCATTTAGGTAAAAAAAAATATGGTTGAAATTGAAAGGATTGAGTTTCATTTTCTTGTCACGAAGTTATTCCGCTGAATTCAAACAATTTATCACTCTAAAAACGCTTTGTTTGTCAATTGTAATTTTACATTAATTCCAATTTCCTCCCATAATATTCCACCAAATGTAACAACATGTGTATTGTATATGTATCACAACTATATTAAAAAACCTGCGCATGGAATGTTTGATTAATTTTTTTTCCAGTATTAGAGATTTTTAAGTCCAAAATTTTAGAACGTAAAAATTACACAAACTTTACTTATTTATTTAAAAAATGCTATTTGTTCGGGGCTTCGACATATAGAGATATTTTTCCCCTACTTTCACCATGTGATATGAACCTGCGTGTAATTGGAATGGAGGAAGTGTAGTGTGTTGAATGTGAGGAAAGGAACGTTAAGGATGACACAAACACCCAGTCCCCAGGCCAGGGATATTAATCATTTAAAATTAAAAGTTCCTGACCCAGCCGGGAATTAGCCCCGGGGCCGCCAGGTGATAGGCGGACATGTTGCCCCCTGCACCGCGGGGCCGGATTACACAAACTTTAGTACGATATTTTTCCTAATATAAATTATGTACAGAAAAAGAGATAAGTACTGCTTTTAAAAGAAGTATTAGCTACCTAATAACGAATTTACATTGATATGTTCATTAAATTTCATGGAAAAAGGAAATTAAAATGTCAAAGAAAAATATTTGGGAAAAATTATTAATTGCATATCGTCGCTTCACCGGTAAAACGCTGTATCCCACAATACTCTTCCTATCCATTATTGTCCTTAAGAATGGTCACGCCTCCCAGCCACATATGGATACGCAGTCCATCAGAAAAATGTCCGTTGTGTTCGTTTTCCTATGTCGACGACTAAACGAAAATGAACCTTACATGAATTGTACTCTAGGAGTGCGTAAGTACGTAATGCAAACGTACATTTCTACAGTACGGTCGGTACTGTAAGGATCATTTTCCTTTACACATGGGCATAGGAAAATGAACACAACAAAATTTGTTCTAATGGACTGCATATCCATACGTGGCTGGGAGGCGTGACCAGTCTTAAGGAGAATAATTGATAGGAAGAGCTTTGTGGAATAAAACATTTTACCGCTCGAGCGACGATATGAAAGGAATGTTCATGATATCTCTACTTTTATGTTGGCGACATTCCCACAAAGTTTCGTGGACATCGATGCATTAGGTAAAAATACCTTTTTATCTCCTGAGTGTCGCTTTAGGCCGTCCCATTCTAAAAGCTTTATCATTGATCCCACAATTAGCTCCTTGCACACAAGATTAAGTGTGACGCTGTGGTTAGCCGGTTGGAGTCCCGCTCGTCGGAAATATTTCACCGTCAGAATGTTCGGTGACATGGTATGAGAAGTTGTTCATATACTATTTCTAATCGTAGATTGAGAACCAAAAGCCTGAATTTCCAAAAAAAACTCTCCGAATTATTCGGATGGAGTGAGGACATATACGCTGTGGATGGTGATTCGTCCATCGGATGGCCACAGGAAAACTGCGCTTTAATGAGTAGAACGGAAGTGAGAGTCCAGAAATCTAGTTGTTCAGAAATTATGGGTTCTAATGTAAAACTCCACATTTGTGGATGTTTCTTTCCAAAGTGCACCTTGCTGACTAAAGCAGCCTTAAAGAATCACTTCGCACAATAATGGCCTTTTTCAGTGTATTTCGGCTCCCTACACTGTAAATACAGTAAACATACATAAAAACGCTGAGAATCGAATCGAGTTTTTTCACCCGTCGCTTTATGACAGTTTTAATGTTGCAGACTACGAAAAACGTAAAATAAAGCAGTTTTCTGAATTGTGCCACAAGTTGAAGCGCCCGGTAAGGTTTCAAATTGTGCGTCAATCAATTTAAGAAGCAAATTTCGAAAATCACTACCGGCCAAAATGCAGTTCCGGAAAAACATTTGTTTCTTTACTCGCCTTCTTTCTTATTCTAATCCTAGCCAAATTAAATTATTTACGTAATTATTTCTGTAATGTGTTCCTTGGTTCAATATACACAGGCGTTTTTTGACTTTTTGAAAAATGTCCACACCGATTGTAGTCGTAAGGGCTTATGTGAAACTCTGTATTGACTCGCATTAGAGCTCGTAGTTGTAGGAAAAGGCAAACTGCTAATCTAATCGACCGGATAACGATGATTAAGGAAATAATTGTAATTTTTAGGGATAAATCTATATAAATAAAATTGTAGGGGGTCCGCTGTCTGTAATTTCTTTTGTTTTGCCAATTTTTCAGACATTTATTCGTTTTAGGTCAACTCAAGACCGAATCGGTGGTTTTTACGTTTCGTGTCTGTCTGTCTGTCTGCCTGTCTATTTGTCTGTTCCACCTTCACTTTGAAACGGCTGGATAGATCTCAACCAAACTTCATATTTAGAGTATACTCATCCCGGGGAAGGTTTCGATATGTATATCATTTTAAAATCTTTGAATAGACGAGTTTATAGGAAACCCAGAATGGTTTTCCTCCATTTTCTCTTATACTATTGATTTTCTCTAAACTTCGTTTACCGTAAGTGAAACGTCTCTTCATTATAAACAACTTTCGTTATGTTCATAATTTACCTTACTGTTCACATGACGGAGAAATTTACAATTTTCCGCTGGTATCATGCTCTGCATTGAGTGACCGACAGACCGACAACGAACCTACAGGTTACCATGGCAACGTCTCTGACTGCATGCCAGTAGGGAAGTAACGTATTGCCATTTTCCTCATCATGCTTTCAAATTTGCGGTTGTTCCTTGGGTAGAAGGCAAGAGAGGTGTCAATCGGCCTATATGCGGGATATTGGCGGAATATCGTTGGATGTTATAACCGCCCTCGAATAGATTATGTAATAACACCATTAGTCATCTTCTTATTATTTGTTTACCTAAGAATCACTGGACCTAAATTTCTGCTCTGTTACCGCTTTATTATACCCATAACTCACACTAGCATAATTTATTGAGGGGCATTTGATTTTCCAATACATTAACTTGGCATTTACATATTTGTCGTTATCCGGCTGTCCTCAGTTATAATGCATTTTCTATTACTTTCAACTTTCTTAACTGTATTATTTCTTCCTTTTTTTGCTATGGGCTTTACGTCTCACCGACACAGATAGGTCTTATGGCGACGATGGGATAGGAAAGGCCTAGGAGTTGGAAGGAAGTGGCCGTGGCCTTAATTAAGGTACAGCCCCAACATTTGCCTGGTGTGAAAATGGGAAACCACGGAAAACCATTTCAGGGCTGCCGATAGTGGGATTCGAACCTACTATCTCCCGGATGCAAGCTCACAGCCGCGCGCCTCTACGCGCACGGCCAACTCGCCCGGTATATTTCTTCCTTAATTACGCCGTATGTACGCGAGTGCTACAAACTACTGGATGTATTTCCACCAAGACTCTTATTTAGAATACACCTGTCCTTGATAGGTTTTAGGGCAAATATTGTTTCTAAATCCCTGAACTGACTGGAGGTTTATACGAAACCGAAACAGTGATTTTGCACTTCCACAAAATATACACAACCAAACTTAATAGAAATCTACCTACATTGGTAGAAATTAATTTCTAAACCTTTTTTCTCATGTGCATCATTTCGATACGAGGATTAATAACGGAGATATCATTAACGGACCGTTTTTCTGTACAAGTCCCATCGGACTTAACTCACGAGCGGGTGCGTGTAAAGCGTATTCCTTACAACTTGAAAACTACTGAAGACATTCGAACCAAAATTTATATTTAGCATCCACCTGTCCAAAGGTAGGTTTTAAACGTAAATAACATTTCATGTTCCGGTATGGACTGGCGGTTTATAGGGAACACAAAAGGTGATTTTACTCTTCATAATATATACAGAACAAGACCAACCTGACTGGAAATCGACCAAACGTGATGGAATTTCACCTCTAAACCTTTTTTTTAATGTGCATTTTTTCGTCAGGAGGATTAATAAGGAAGATATCATGAATGGTCACTTTTGCAGGTTAACTCCAGCGGGCATAGCCCAAAAAGTGTTCTACATGGAGCAGATTCCTTATCTATATAAATCAAATCGTAACGACTGTGTGCCTCTACACTGACTATTTTGGCGAAATTTTCGTACAGCTTTCCGTTTAAGGGTTAATAATGACCATCTCCATAATTTTTGGTTTAGTTTCCTGAAAGTCCTAATTTTTACCTGCCTCGCCCAAAATCCACATTGCGGCATAATCTGCCAGAAGAAAAAGAAGATAATTGAAATTTGAAAAATTATACGTTTTAGCCTGTAACGAACGGAAAACATCCTAGATCATTAAATTTTTCACTTTTTATCCCCGAAGAATATCGAAATATGCTGGCAATTTTAATGATAGTGCAGACCTTCGGAAAGTCCTATCACATAACGGATTGCACAATCTCCCTTCAATTTGGAATGATCTACAACCTTGGTCTTATGACTTTTTGCCGTATCTGTATCCCTTTTTCGTTTGATTTTTCTCTATTAATCGATGTTATGTCAATTTGGAATTTTCATATGCATAATTCATACTTTCAATTACTTAGATGAAATACAGAATCATCAAACTCTTCACGAAAATTGGCCCACCCAGTAGGCATATGTGAGCCAAATGCTATGTATGTAGCTGTCACATAATTATCCGAAAAGTAATGTAATGTGAGATAATCTTACAAATTCTTTACCCTGTTCCACGTTTCTAATTCAATCTGACCCAAGAATAGATGACATATCATAGGACCAGCCTTTTAGGCCACTAAATCCGGCGTGTCTTATGGTATAATCCTTTGTCGACATGACGTTTAGTAGCAGTTAATCTGTAAATGAAGGTCTTCAAATATTGTAAACACGCATATACTTTCGTATGTCGATCTATATACAGGATGTTAGGGGTATACGTGCAGATATTAAGCTAGTCGGCAAAGAAAAATACATCTCACAATATATGCTATGTACTTTTTACCTTGTCCTATTAGTTTGCCCATAACTGAGCTAAATATTTCAGGACCTAATGTGTTTTGAACGGCCGTAGCAGGATGCGCCGGTTACGTCATTCTGTCCACGCGTAGTGGAAGTACAGTAGCAGAGTATAGGGCTTGTTGAACCTGTTTCTTATCGCAGGCCAACACATGTTGTTGTGCACTTCCCCTAAAGGCTTGGCAAGTAGGAGAGGTTGACTCACGTGCCTGGCCACTTGCTGTACTCGAAAACCGGTCTAGGGTAGTCTGTTTGAAAAGTACACGGAATTCTTAGTAACGTCGAAGATCCGTACCAGCACATGCACGCGAATCAAGTGTTGTGTAGTTGTGTGTGATTTATAAGACGTCAATGGCATTACTGTGATCCAAGCTGACAAAATTAAAGGAAATAGTTAATAAGTAATGAAAAATGGGCACAACATTTCTGTGCTGTTATTGCGACAGTCTACGATGAACTTCTGACAATAGACAATGCGAGTTGTCTATGCTTATTCATAAACTTTTCAGGTCAATGAAAGGACGGTGGACACTGAAAGAAAAGGCTATAAGTATTCAGTGAAATTGTTATTAATGAGACAAATTTCAAAAACCGTAGTTTCATCCATCGTTAACATTGCTCGAAGGAAAAAGAGCTACTGTGGAATTACCGCCGGGCATTTGTAATATAAGGCTTATTCTTCCTTTTCCTAATATTTTTACCCTCCGGGGTTGGTTTTTGCTGGGACTCAGCAAGGGATCCCACCTCTACCGCCTCAAGGGCAGTGTCCTCGAGCGTGAGACATTGGGTCGAGGATACAACTGGGGAGAATGACCAGTACATCGCCCAAGCGGCCCCACCTGCTAGGATGAACAGGAGCCTTGCGGGGGGATGGGAAGGGATAGAAAAGGAAGAGGGAAGGAAGCGGCCGTGGCCTTAAGCTAGGTACCATTACGGCATTTGCCTGGAGAAGTGGAAAACTACGGGAAACCACTTTCAGGATGGATGAGGTACGAATCGAACCACCTCTACTCATTTGACCTCCCGAGGCATAATGGGCCCCGTTCCAAGTTTAGTACCACTTTTCTTCAAATTTCGTGTCAGAGCTCGAAATCGAACCCGGGCCTTCGGGGGGTGGCAGCTAATCAGACTAACCACTATACCACAGAGGCGGACAGAAGGCTTATTACTGGACAGTAAGTGCCGATAGGTAAAGTGATGACTGTAATGGACCCGCTTAATTAGAACTTCCGTAATCATAATAATATTACTACTACTACTACTACTACTACTACTAATAATAATAATATCTTTACGTTCCACTAACTAATTTTCACGGTTTTCGGAGACGCTGAAATGCAAATTTTTTTTACCGCAGTGTTTTTTAATGCAAGTAAATCTACAGACACGAGACTGGCTTATTTGAGCGCCTTCAAATACCACCGAACTGAGCCGCCATCGAACCTGCCAAGGTGGGATCAGAAGACCTGCGCTCTATCGTCCGAGCTACTCAGTCCGGCATTAGAGGTTGGAATAAGTTGGTCGTGTGGTTAGGGGCGCGCAGCTGTGAGCTTGCATTTTGGTGATAGTGGATTCGAACTCCGTTGTCGGCAGCCGGGAAGATGTTTTTCCGTGATTTCTCATTTTCACATCAGGGAAATACTGGGACTGTACCTTTATTAAGGCCTCGAACGCTTCCTTCCCACTTGTATCCCTTTTCTCTCCCATCGTCGCCGTAAGACCTACTTGTGCTGGTGCGACGTAAAACAATTTGTGAGTACATGTTTCGGTAATTCCGGAGACATGTCCGCAATTATAAGATTAATAATAATTCGGACTTGTTAAAAGTTCACTATTTTCTTTAGTGTTTTCTGACAGATTACCAGCTACGAAGTTTGAGTGGGGAGTTTAACTTTTATTTTCGTAATAGTAATAATGGACTAACACAGCTTTTATTATAATATTGGTAGGTGGCTTTACGACGAATGCAAGCTGACAGCCGTGCGCTCCTAATCACACGGCCAACTCGCTCAGTAATAATAATAATAATAATAATAATAATAATAATAATAATAATAATAATAATAATAATAATAATAATAATAATAATAATAATAATAATAAATGTTTACGTGCCAATGGAGACGCGCGGTTTCGGAATTTTGCCCACGGGTATTCTTTAACGTGCCTGTAATTCTACCGATCAGAAGCGGACGTATTTGAGCACCTTCAAATACCAGCGGACTGAGCCAGGATCGAGCCTGCTAAGTTCATGAAACCAGAGCTTGAACCGTCTGAGCCACTCAGTCTGGCAACATTTATTTTGATACGTCTAATAGGCACTGCAAAAGCAGAATGCTTTAATTTACCATTAAACAAGTTCTTTTCGTTTGGAAGCACGAAAAGGAGGTACGTTTAATTTATTTATTTTTATAACATGTCCCTTATTGATATGAAGAAAAACGTTCGATGTGCTTTGACAATTCAGTTCTGATACTACTCACTTGGAAATCCTATCCCACGCATTCTTTCGTTGACGTAAGAAACTTTATTTACGTACACGTCAACACGGGGTGTTTCTGCATACGGCGAGTTGGTCTCCCAAGAATCCATGGTATTGAAATCACACTGTGGGAGAATATTTCACGTAAGCAGTTTGACAAATTCACTAGACCTGTCACGGGCCGGTCGGTCGTCTGCTGTTTCTAGCGACGGGGGTGTGGTGGGACGGGTTCCCGCCCCTACATGAAACCACCGGACTAGAGGTATGAGCTGTCTGTCTGACCTTGACCTGAATAACAGCTGTCAGAGAGGCGAATTATCGTCCGTACTAGCACGCGAGTTACTTCGTAGTAGTAGTAGTAGTAGTATTTGAATAATGCCAGTGTATGAATACCACGAATACCATGATATGCTGCTAGTGTATCGTGTGGCAGAACAGAACACGGGTCGCCCTCCATGAATCTATCGGAAAAGGCTTTCCAACAGACGGGTGCCGAATCCAGCAACGATACTTGCTGTACTGCAGCGTATTCGCGATGCAGGTTGTGTTACATCACGCTTTCAGAAGCGATGGCCTAAACGGCCACGTGTAATTCTAGACGCGGAAGAAGACATCCTGACAATGGAAATGAAATGGCGTATGGATATTAGTGCCGGGAGATCCCAGGACGGGTTCAGCTCGCTAGGTGCATGTCTTTTGGTTTGACTCCCGTAGGTGACCTGCGCATCTTGATGATAATCAAATGAGGATGAAGACAACACATACACCCAGCCCCATGCCAGGGAAAATAACCATGATGGTTCAAATACCGATCCTGCCGGGAATCGAACCCGGGACCCCTGTAATCAAAGGCCAGCACGCTAACCGTTTTTCCATGGAGCCGGGCATCCTAACAATAGTAAACGATGATCCCGGGCACCGTACGCGTAGTATAACACGTGCCGTTGGTGTACCAACTTGGACCATACGTAGGACACTGCATGAAGAACGAGTGCATCCTGACGATATTCAACGGGTGCAGTGTCTTTGACAGCTGATTACCATTTTCTCACGAGTTGATGTACGTCGCCACGACACAGATATATCTTACGGCGACGACGGGACAGGAAAGGGCTAGGATCGTGAAGAAGCAACCGTGGCCTTAATTAAGGAACAGCGCCAGCATTTGCCTGGTGTGAACATGGCAAACCACGGAAAACCGTCTTTAGGGCTGCCGACAGAGGAGTTCGAACCCACTATATCCCACTCATGGGCTGTGGAACATCCCCATTCAGTAGGAGAAGGCAATTTCCAGCACCGGTTATGAAATAATACCTGGATGGGTGTAGTAGGAAGTCGGTTACGTGGACTAATCATCTTTTTATTAATGTTACCTTGCTCCTGTAGATACAGTACGTTACTTGAGCTTTCAGAGGACGTGTCGCTTCGACTGCGCAGAACCACGTGGATTTTACACGATGGTGCAGACATTCCCTCAACGGTGGACAGGACGATGTGGAACTATCAATTGGCCAGCCAGAGCTCCAGACCTTATTCAAATGGACTTTAATGTCTGGGGGAACATGAAACACAAAGTATATCGAACTGAAGTAACCACTTCGGACGACTTCCGTGAACGTATTGTTTAAGCAGCAGAGGATATTCTGAACAACCCTGATGAAATGAAATGAAATGAAATGAAATGTCGTATGGCTTTTAGTGCCGGGATATCCTAGGACGAGTTCGGCTCGCCAGGTGCAGGTCTTTCCATTTGACTCTCGTAGGCGACCTGCGCGTCGTGATGAGGATGAAATGATGATGAAGACAACAATTACACTCAGCCCCCGTGCCATTGGAATTAACCAGTTAAGGTTAAAATCCCCGACCCGGCCGGGAATCGAACCCGGGACCCTCTGAAGGGAAGGCCAGTACGCTGACCGTTCAGCCAACGAGTCGGACACAACCCTGGTGTCTTGGCTCGAATGCGTCGCAACTGGATTCGGAGAAGTGAAGCCTGCAGGGAAGCCCAGGGTGATCACTTTGAACAATTGCTACGAGTAGTACTTTGGTATGTCAGATGTTACGCCATTTCTGCAACGTAATGGCTTGGGAGTACAGTACAGTATTGCCTTAGTATTTTGAGTCTCGATAGGTCGATATTCTCATAAATCCGAGCAGGGAAATTGATGTACCTGTAACAAAAATTATAAATCGAGAGTTTCAGTGCGCGAGTGCGGAAGACGTGCTTGTTAAAACGCTAGACATTGACCTTGAACGCATTTCGGCAGTTGCTCAATCCTACACTGCATGTGGTTTAGGTTCTTTTTTTTTGCTACTTGCTTTACGTCGCACCGACACAGATACGTCTTATGGCAACGATGGGACAGGAAGGGGCTAGGAGTGGGAAGGAAGCGGCCATGCCTTAATTAAGGTACAGCCCCACCATTTGCCTGGTGTGAAAATGGGAAACCACGGAAAACCATATTCAGGGCTGCCGACAGTGGGGTTCGAACCTACTATCTCCCGAATACTGGATACTGGCCGCACTTAAGTGACTGCAGCTATCGAGCTCGGTTTTTTGGTTCTTTACGTGTGTTCGAGAAATTTATATTTTGTTTCTTATTCACTACGAGTTAAAACAGAAGACACTTTTCGTTTTTAAGGGCCGATGACCTTAAAACAGCAATCATCATCATTAACACGTATAAAAATTCAAAAAAATGCTTGTTTTATATTCATCACTACTGAAATGTGAAAAAAATTCAATCAAATTAGTTATTTCATTCCCACACTCGTAGAGGGGTGGGTGGGCCGTCAGCTATACGTGTAGCTCCTGGGCCATGGAGTAAGGAAGTAGAGTTGTGAGGATGAAATAATTCAAGTTGGACGTATGTCTTGTACATACAATAAATTGCATTGAACATGTTAGTAAATACCTGAACGCGCAGAGAGATAACCGCAGCAACAACACGGACCCCAGAGGAGGCCCGCAGAACACACCACCCAGGACAGAGACCCCCCAAACACACCGTTTATTGAGTACGTTTTCATGGTACGATGTTGACATAGTACAATGTTGACATACATACCTGGGTAAATAAATAAATAAACAAACAAACAAACAGATAGAAGTGGTTGGCCTTGAACTTGCTGTGCCGAGTGAGACGAGTTCTTAGTGCAGATATGTGAACAAAACAAGCACTGAGGTCATTGACCATGCTACACTTTTAAAGGCTACAGAGCAGATTAAAGGCGATGTATCACAAGGCCAAACTTAAACATGGAACAGAACGTAAGATGTAACTCTGTCACATGAGAAACGAAACACACCCGGGCTGGGGAAACAAACACAGATCTTGCAGCACTGTCTTGAAGCACAGGACAGAAGTACACCGGGACACGACACAAAAGGTGAATTAAAGACGGAAAAAGTATTGTGTCACATGAAGCTAAAGAGATGTTATAAATAAACGAAATAAACTAAATAATAAAACTAATAATTATATAAAAATAACAATAATATTAATAACAAAACATCAAATATGAATAACAAGTATACGACTTAAAAGGAGAGTAAAAAGAGGAATAAGACGAAAGTATGAACAGGTGAATAATAATAATAATAATAATCATAATAATAATAATAATAATAATAATAATAATAATAATAATAATACCGGTAATGTTATTTGCTTTACGTCCCACTAACTACTCATACTGTTTCTGGAGGCGCTGTAATTCAGTCCCGCAGGAGTTATTTTTACGTGCCAGTAAATCTACCGACACGAGGCTGACGAGCACCTTCGAATGCCACCGGACGGACCCAAGATCGAGCCTGCTAAGTTGGAAACAAGAAACCAGTGCTTTAAACGTCTGAGCAACTCAGACTGGCCACTTTTATTTTGCTTTATTTTACCATTACACATATGCTTCTCGTTTGCAAGCACGAAATAATAATGTAATTTTTTACGTCCCAATAACTACTTTGGCGGGTTTTGGAGACGCCGAGGTGCTGGAATGTTGTACCGCAGGACTTTTTTTAATGCAAGTAAATCTACAGACACGAAACTGGCGTATTTCAGCACCTTCAAATACCCCCGAATTGAGCCTCCATCGAACTTGCCAAGATGGGATCAGAATACCAGCGCTCTATCGTCCGAGGTACTCAACCCGGCATTAGAGCTTGGAATACGTTAGTCGTGCGGTTAGGGGCGCGAAATTGTGAACTTTCAGTGGGGAGATACTGGGTTCGAACTCCACTGTCGACAGCCCTGAAGATGGTTCTCCGTGGTTTCCCATTTTCACATCAGGAAAATGCTGGAGCTGAACCTCATTTAGGTCACGAACGCTTCCTTCTCACTTCTACACCTTTTCTGTCCCATCGTCGCCATAAGACATATCTGTGTAGGTGCGACTTAAAGCCAATTTTGAAAATCATCATAATTATGACATTATAAAACTGTCGAGATCCATAGTTATAAACGATGAGAAGTATTTTCTAGGCAGACATTATTGGCGAGTAGTCAATAATAATAATAATAATAATAATAATAATAATAATAATAATAATAATAATAATAATAATAATAATAATAATAATAATAATAATAATAATAATAACGGTATTTGCGTTACGTTTACGGTTTTCGGAGAGGATGAGGTGCCGGAATTAAGTCCCGCAGGGGTTCTATTTACGTGCCACTGAATCTACCGGCACGAGTGTGATGTATTTGAGCACATTCAAAAACTACCGGACTGGGCCAAGTTCGAACCTGCGAGGTTGGAGTCAAAGGACCAGCACCTCAACCTTCTGAGCCACACAGCCCGGCAGGAGGCACGAAATGTAGGTACGTTTAATTTATTTATTTGTATAACATGTCCATTATTCGTTTGAAGTAAAACGTTGGCTGTGCTTGCCTAATTCAATTCAATCCCATGCTTGCTTTCGTTGGCGTAAAGACATAGGTTTTCAGGTCATTTCCATATTCACTAGACCACGGGGCTGACGACCACAGATATCCCAATCCCCTAAATGACGTAACAGCAAATGAACCAGTATTAACGCTGACAATTCGATACAGCTCCAGGGTCCGAAACCGATAACTAGGGTTGTCTGACGGAAACTAAATACTAACAACAAAACCAGTCTGGCGAGAATGTAACGTAACATGGTGAACGCCGGTAGCAGCCTTCAGCTGTTACCGTAGTTCAGTTGCTCGTAAACATAAAACCAGTTTGGCAAGTATATTACCTAACATCTCGTGGCAATGCAAAGGTAGCGTTCAGCTGTTACAGTAGTATATCTGCTCTGAAACATAAACAGAAACCAGTTTGGCACGGATGGCGCGTGACTTGCCTGTTATCAACGGAAAGCTATTCATTCGCAGAACGAGGCATACTACCTATTCTAAAAACATCATATCATTTTGCTCTCGGAAATAACTTCCGCGGATTACTAAAAGTTTGATGTATAGTGGTTCGTCACATCGTGCTCTATTGCTACAAGAAATATCTGCACGTATACACCTAACACCCTGTATATTCACTGATGTCGATTTGTAGCGATCGAGAAAGGATGGGTCTGATATTGTAATCACCGACTTTGACTGGCAGTAGGAAAGGGTTCCTTCTCCAACTCCTGTGTAACTGTCATTAGTAAGGAAGGCCTACAATTGTAATGAATAGTTCCCTTCTCGATTTGACTTGCAGAAGGCAAGTGAGCATGCAGTTTTGTTTAAAACTCCCCTACCCGATTGTGTTTGGCAGTAGGCAAGGGTGCCCGCCATTATAAAGAAATCATCTAAAATGTGACTGGCATTAGGCATAGTGGCCTGCTATTTTTATGGAAACTCACCAACTTGGTGTGACTGGCAGTAAGCTGGCTGGCACTAGGAAAATGGGCCTGGCATTATCATGATAACTGCACAACTCTATTTCGAGTGATAGTAGGGTAATTGCCTGCCATTATAATAAAAACTGTAATCTGTCTGGAAGTAGGAAAGGGGGCTGCCATTTTAACGAAAACTCTCCAAATCGATTCTGTCCTCGTAGTAGGCAATGGGGCCTGCAATTATAATGTAAATTTCCCAACTCGATTGTGAATGGCAGTAGGCAAGTGAGCCTGCCGTTATATCACAAATCCATAACAAACACATTACATTGGAAACAACGTACGGGGACCTCCCCATGCTCTTTCTCGGATAACGCTAAGAGACATGAAATTTTAAAACAATCTTATTTACTGCATGTACACTATTTACTTCGATATTCGAATACAATGTAGAATACCGTAGCGAAGCATGGGTACATTCGCTAGTAAATAATATATTCTCATAATTTATTATATTTAACTAAAATTTGTAGTTCATATCCTTAGAATGTTTTCAACGATGAGTTGCTTGCCCAAAGGACTAGAACTGTGGACCTTATCAGCTTCTGAAATTATCCAATTAGGTCGCTTCGTGGGCGAACTGAAATGGCCTTTGCACGGCAGTGTTGCTAAATTTGCAGGTGGCTTAAGAGTGGCGTCAGAGAACCAATCGAAGAATGATACTTCGCGAGGGGAGGTGTTTTTATTTCTAGTTGCTTTACGTCGCATCGTCACAGATAGGTCTTATGGCGAGGATGGGCTAGGGAAGGGCTAAGAGTGGGAAGGAAGTGGCCGTGGCCTTAATTAAGGTACAGCGGGAACATTTGACTGGTTTGAAAATAGGATCTCGCCCAGACGGTCTCACCTGCTATGGTGAACAGGGACCTTGTGAGGGGATGGGAAGATTGGAAGGGATAGACAAGGAAGAGGGAAGGAAGCGGCCGTGGCCTTATGTTAGGTACCATCCCGGCATTTGCCTGGAGGAGAAGTGGGAAACCACGGAAAACCACTTCGAGGATGGCTGAGGTAGGAATCGAGCCCACCTCTACTCATTTGACCTCCCGAGGCTGAGTAGACCCCGTTCCAGCCCTCGTACCACTTTACAAAATTCGTGGCAGAGCCGGGAATCGAACCCGGGCCTCCGGGGGTGGCAGATAATAACACTAACCACTACACCACAGAGGCGGACTACTATATTTTATTTATCTAAAATTCCTACCTCATACCCCGAGGATGTTTTCCACATTGAGTTGCTCGTCTGCATTGATAACTTTAAACACAGACGTTATTTATTTAAACCTATTTGTAATTAAATTAATTACACTTAAAATATTTCATTATGTTATTTTGCATTGTAAACCAACTATTGTTAATTGTAACTAAGGACCTAGAGCACAAATTTCACCACTTTACAAGGCCGTATTAAATAAATAAATAAATAAATAAATAAATAAATAAATAAATAAATAAATAAATAAATAAATAAATAAATAAATAAATAAATAAATAAATAAATAAATAAATAAATCTCCAGGAAACCACATATTTTTAAAACTATGTGGCCAAATTCCACCCCACACCTAATTTCTTCCCGCTAGGGATTTCCAGTTTGCACGGGTAGTACCTAGCATTTAGCCGCACGCACAACGAAGCCTCATCTCGTTGTCTTGTTGTGAGAGTCGGTTGTGCGCACACGTTTAGTTTCCGTGACCAAGGTGGACTCATTCTTTATGCTGAGCTGAGTTAGTGCAGCCTTGAAATTAAGAGCCTGCTATTCCTGATATGTGTATGAAATACTGTCGTGTGCTGTAGTTCCTGGCGTGTAATCGCCACAGTGAAGTGGATGGCGAGTGCTACTGTACGGCCATAATTATAAATCCGGAAATGTTCATAATTTCCTCCCCAGACTGTTGACTTATTTATGAAGTTTGTTATTATTATTTTCGGACGGGAAAACGCAAGCAGTGAGATAGGGAAGCTATGAGAAAGGCTATGAGGGACAACGTGCATTATGGCGTTTAATATCCCACAAGCAAAACTAACAGACTATGTTAAAACAATATCCAGGAAACATTTTTCATTAATGGCCTTCAAGTAATTCATTACAGGGAAAGTGTTTCTTAAGGTTATAAAGGAAAGTATATAAATATTAATTGTACTTTCCATAAATTTGGTGGGAGACGAAATTACGAACACATATTTAGTAGTTTAATTTTTGCAGTCTTTATGCTTTTATCAAATATTGACTACCTTACGTTTCATTGTAATTTGCACGTAAGTGGAGAACATATTCAGTAATACAGTATATATACCAATGTCTAGCTTTGTCCATAATATTCCTGATTTTCTTCAAGTCCAAACCTGCTAAGGGAACAAAATATGGGCCCTCTATCTCAGACCTGTCCGGCTCTATGGCGTGCTAGCGTTTGGTCACAAGGGTATCGGTTCGATTCCCGGCACTGTCGGGAGTTTGAACCATAATTGGCTAATTCTACTGGCACGGGGCTGGGTGTGTGTGGCGTCCTCATCATTATTTCATCGTCATTACGACGTGCAGGTCGTCTACAGGCGTAGAATCAAATGGCCTGCACCTGGCGAGCCGAACGTCTCCTCGGACACACCCAGCACGAAAAGCCATACGCCAATTTATTTCATACCTCACGCTTAAAAATTCTAGTCGAAATTATTCCTATACAACGTGTGGAACGACATCTAGTGGTGAACAGGCATCTAGCAACAAGTCTATGACCTCAGTGTGACGTCATCGAGTGATGCTATAGGACCGCCATTCTGAATGATTAAAATCACCGTGCCGATCGGCTGAAAAATAGTGTGGGTGTGCACTCCGGCGTAGTAGCATCGAACTTGAGTCTGTAAAGTTAACGCGCTCTTAAGTTTAAGAGTAGGATCGAACCCGGGGTCTGTGAAATTCAGCCTGAACATGTAGCCTGCAGTCCGCATTTCAAGTCACCCGAGCTGTGACGTCACCTAGAAGAGGTGGTCCCTTCCCGAGGGAGTGTGTTGTGAGGGAGAGGATGCTGCCGAACTGCCCAAAATCACTTCTGGAATTGTTTCAAGTAGACTGTTAAATTATTGTTTGATAAAACATCTAATAATGATTAAAACTGAAGAGAACAATGATTAATAATGTTACTGTATTTGCTTTACGTGCCACTAACTACTTGTACGGTTTTCTGAGACGCCGATGTGTCTGAATTTAGTCCCGCAGGAGTTCTTTTACGTGCCAGTAAATCTACCGACACGAAGCTGACGTATTTGAACACCTTCAAATATCACCGGACTGAGCCAGGATCGAACCTGCCAAGTTGGCGTCAGAATGCCAGCACCTAAACCACCTGAGTCACGCGTCCTGCAAATTAAAGATTAGTAGAACACTCGAACACAACTTAACCCTCAAATTGTGTTAAATCTACTTTCAAACGAGGACGTGAGTGGGTGGGTTTTATTGTGCTTGTCAATGTCGTTGGTCTCTTGTCAGACATATTCTTCTCCTCTCGACTTTTGGTTTGAACACGTGTCTGTCTCCTACATCCACTGCCTTGATCCTTCATTTAAGCAGATTCTGCTAGAATTATTTCACCCCTCCAATGTGCATCCTTCTTTTGTGTTTGAAAAGTGTCGATATTATTTTCTGTTCCAGTTTTTTAATGATATATCTGTAGAACATTTTTATTTTCTTCATCATGGTTGAAATCTTTCCCAACCTTTCGTACAACAGTTGGCTTTGTTTCAAGTTGAATATACATTCGTCAGCCGTTACTTTCCTTTTGAGTTCTAGGGATTTTTTTAGTAACTTCCTTTCTCTCAGTTTCATTACTGTGTTGTAATTTCTACATTTTCTAATTCTTACTCACATTATCTCTATTTAATTTGTTAGGCTTACCTTCAAGTTACTCTTATTCGTCTTCTTATTCGTATTATTATTTCCCTTATCTTACACCTTTTCTTGTTTTTATTAATTTTCTTATTCCAACCTTATTTTTATTCTGTTATTATTATTATTATTATTATTATTATTATTATTATTATTATTATTATTATTATTATTATTATTATTATTGTTCCGAGGTTTGGTGGATTAGCAGAGGTGAAAGAAGGTGCCGGGGTGAACAGGTCTCAGGCTACGAAACTAAAGTTAATTTAAAATTTAACAAGGTTATATTTTCTTTTCAAAATTCAGAAATAACAAGAATGGCATTCGTATGATAATTCCTTTTTACTTTCCTTAATCTTTTTCCTTGATTTTCAATTTATTTGTATTTTTATTCCTCTGTATTTTTCTTTTCCTTATTATTCTTCTGTTGCTTTATCTTACCCTCTTGTTCTTGTTTTCTCGTTCTTATCCTTATTCTGCTATTCTTGTTTCCGTTATGGTTATTTTTCATTTAACTTGTTTTCATTGTTCCCAATCCTACTTTCAGCTCTCCCATGTTGTGTGAATTGGGTTGCATAAATATTTTATCCCGCATTTACAGCGGTTTAATTTATAAGAACGTATGGAAAGGGCTAAGTGTCCTCAGATTTAGAGTCTATGTCACCGTTTTGTCATATATTTCCAGAGCGTCCAAGATTAATTAATCCACTTTCCATCAGCAGAGAGCTCTCCTGTCGAGCAAACAAGTAAGCCACATGTTTCTTTTCTCTCTTTTTACACCTCCTGTGACATGACTAAGCCCCCTGTAGTAGCCCGCATTGAGTGAAGCGGGATCAGCTACACTATGGAGGGTATACATCTAATTTTCCGCCTGGTTTATGCACGAGCTTTCACCACCGCGAAGTCACACATGATCCCAAAAGAGTAGATTTTATCGCCTTCTCTCAGTGATGTACCGCTCCCTCTCTTTAAACGGATATGTCACTGTAGAGCAGCCTTCAGGTATTTTGAACTTGTTCTTCGTTTAACGTGGTCACAGCAATACACGCAGCTTTTCATCAGTCCTTGTATTTAAGGGATATTGACATCCTAGAAGTGAATGACTTAGACATTTTAACGTGGACTTAGGTTTCTCGACAACGGATATCTGGAAAGAACAATTTAAAACACTTTTACTGTTTGGGTAGAACGCGTATATCGTCGCGAGTATTTCATTAACGATTACATTTAATATATCAATTGACAGACAAAAGAGCAAGCTACCTGTTCCAAAAGAAAAAAATAAAATATGAAATGTACGTTTTATGAAATAGCGCTTAAAAGTAAGGTATTATGCGTGCTAAATAGGTGACGTCACACGCATACTCTGTTATAAGATGGCGCTGTGTTAACTCGCGCGTCAGTTGGACGTTAGCTATCTTTGTCAACATGTCGAGGTCACTCGTCTGGAATAACACATTTAATAATTGAAAAGAAATATTTGATCAGGTTTCGGAAAAAATGCGCATAAGTCTTAAATTATGTCCCTTATTTCTCATTTGATGGATCATATTACACATTACAAATGCACCACGTTCTATTGAATACAATTTATTACCCACATAATATATATTTCTTTTATTTCTAATAATTCTACGATACACCCAAACCCTCAAAACATTAATGACAGTATAAAGCCATTTTCTTAGATTTTCCTACAAAATAACTTACAATCTCGCAATAAATTTTTTGTGTTACCACATTTCGTGAATTGAATACAAGTTCAACGGAAAAATTGTTGAAGGCTTTGAGTAAGAGGATTTCCGCAGCCACTGACAATGAAGAACAACAAATTGTCTAGATCCAGATTAATAAAAAACATTAAAATATGAAGAAGAACAGGCAAGAGTTTAAAATAATTTGATAAGTTAAGAAAATAATGTGTTGGAGATTATAATTTAACTAACTCACGAACCTATTAGACATAAGCTCTGAATTTTATTGTCCATTGTGAGTCTGTGTGCTCGTCTTCGACGGTAACGCAAATAAACATAACAGTGGACAGTCGGGACTCTTTTTAACAGGGGCTGATGGATCAGCCGTCTTACAAACAGGTACTCTCTCCTTGCATCATTGGTCTGCTGAGGAAAGCTCTGAAAAGTATGGCTTTTACCACCGATCAAGCGATTACTCATACTGTGGAAGAATAGTTCGAACAGCAACCAGCGTTTTTCAGAGTTGAAGTCGCCTGTCATAAGGGGCGACTAAAAGGGGCCCCAGGGGTTTTCAACTTTGGACCGAGGGCTGGCCACCAGGGGCCCTTAGTTAAGTCCTGGCAATGCAACCACTTACTTGGGCCAGTCTCCTCACTTTCATCTATCCTGTCCAACCTACCTTCGTCAACACTTGTCCATTCCCGACCCGACGGAGTTAGAGCATTCGAGGGCTAGTGAGTCTTTCATTTTAATGCCCTTCTTGTCCCTTGTCTTTCTTTGTCCGATATTTCATTCTCCGAAGTACCGAATCCTTTTTAACCCCTGTGGGTGGGGACACAGATGAAGAATACACCCACGGTATCCTCTGCTTGTTGTAATATGCGAATACAACGGGCGACCAACGGATGATGCTTTTGGAACCATGAGACAATCTGTGATTAGTACCATTACTGGGTGAACACCATGCGTCGACTTGACTTGCGATAAGTACTACTACATGTGCCTGGTTGTGCTCCCTCTAAGAGAAATAATCACTACTATTTATGGGACTCGTACCTTAACTGCCTCCAGCTGGCTCTGTGATAAGTACGAGGGCCATCCGGAAAGTAGTACCCCCTAGCGCCGCATGAAGCGCTGACGACTCGGGTAGCCGCTGGGCAAGGTCAGACCGCGTCAGTGGCTTAGGCCTATATGTCTGCTCTGTGCGGGGTTGCGTGACGCTAGCATTGCCTGCGTTGTGTCTGTGATCGTTTAAAATGTATAAACAAATTGAGACCCTCGCCAGTTGTGAAGTGAGGGTCGTGATTAAATTTCTTAATGCACGAAACGTTCGACTTTGTGATATTCATCGCCAATTAATGGAGGTGTATGGAGAGAATGTGATGGACCTGTCGTCTGTTCGGCGCTGGTGTCGCAACTTCAACCTGGGGAGGCGGAATACACACGACGAGGAGCGTTCAGGGAGACCATCTGTCATTACAGAGCAACTGTTGAGCACAGTAGACGAATGCGTGAGGAACGACCGGTGCGTCGCAATTGACGAACTCTGTGAACATTTCCCTAATGTGTCTCGAACAATTGTTCATGAAATTGTCAAAGACCATCTGCATTGTTCAAAAATCTGTGGAAGGTGGGTCCCTCGCATGCTTACAGAGGAGCACAAAACCAAGCGTATGGCTGCAGCACTGAAGTTTCTGGGACGTTATTCCGATAAGGAGACACTTTCCTGACTCGCATCATTACTGGGGATGAAAGACGGGTTTGTTATGCATCACCTGAGAGTAAACGACAGTCAATGGAGTGGCATCATGCTCATTCACCAACCAAACCAGAAAAGTTCAAGACAGTTCTGTCCACCAGAAAACTCATGGCAACCGTTTTCTGGGATCGCCGAGGTGTACTGCTCATTGATTTTATGGCCCGTGGAGACACAATTAATGCTAATGCGTATTGTGATACATAAAAGAAATACAAAATCGACGGCGAGGTCTATTGTCTACAGGCGTCATTCTCCTTCATGACAATGCCAGGCCTCATGCAGCTGCGATAACACAACAACTTTTACAGCAATTCAAGTGAGAAACCTTCGACCATCCCCCGTATAGCCCGAACTTGGCCCCTTCGGATTTTCATCTCTTTACGAAGCTTGAAGACTTTCTGGCGGGAAAAGATTTGAGAGCGATGAGCAACTTAAACGAGCCGTGACTACGTATCTCAATACGCTGGCGGCGGAGGACTAAGACGCTGGAATACAAAAGCTCGTCCCACGTTATGACAAATGCCTAAATTTGCTTGCAGATTATGTGTGTGAAGTACTGTTAAGTATGTTCTTTCCAATAAAAATGTGTATATTTGTTAATATTTACTCCTGTGTCTTTATTGCGCAAACGAGTACCACTTTCCGGATGGCCTTCGTATCATCGAGGGCAGGAATACCATGGGAATAGCACCATGATATGAAGAACACCATGCGTCGCCGTTGCATGTGTGTGGTGCCGTATTGTGTGACGCACCGTTGGTCTACTTTGCCTATGATTAGTACCACTCTGTGAGTAGCACTATGAACTTGGATTGACTGTGATGAGCACTACTATACGAGCAACACCTTGAGAATACGTGGCCTGCCATTATTACCTCTATGTGAGTAACACATGGGTATACCTAGTCTGTTATCTGTATCTCTAGGCGAGCAACACCTTGAGTATACGTGGCCTGCCATTAGTACCTCTATGTGTCCAACACCATGTGTATATGTAGACTGTGATGATTACCACTATGCGAGCAACATCTTGAGTATACGTAGCCTGTGATTAGTACTTCTATGTTAGGAACCTCATGGGTCTGCGTTGCTTCTGAGTAGTACTCTCATGTGAGGAACACCATTCGTTCTGCGTTGCCTGTGAGTAGTGCCGTTATGTGTGACATACCCTGGATCTACATTATCTCTGATTACTACTACCATGCGAGGAGCACCGTGATTCCTCGTCACCTTTGATTAGTACTACTGTAGGAGGAAGATCATGGTTTTGCTTTGCCAATTAGTACTGCGAGTATTATGAGGGGCCTGTAACCTAGATTTAGGACCCTTTTGGACAACAAGAATCACGCCAGAAAATAAGGCACTGTGAATCGGATCCCCTGATTGTATTTGATTCATGTTCTGTTTTTATCATCATTTGTTTCAGATTCTAGTCAGTGGATACATTTTGAAGTTTTAATTATCGTTTCATTTATTTGCACCTCGTATAATTAGAAACCGGTGACCTTGCTGTTAGGCCCATTTCAACATCATCTTCATCATCATCATTGTGTCATCTAGGTCATTCTTACGCAATGTAGCAAGGGTAACATAAATGTAAGGGTTCTGATGGGCCATACCCCTAATGTTTATGCAAAATGCATAGCCTAACCGTTGCTCAGGGGTAGAATGGACTGTTTGATAATTTGATGTTAGGAGGTGTATAAGTAACGGAGGCCATGGAGCTATTTTAAAAATAGTTGTTTATGGAGACGTATAGTTAATAGACAGTGGTTTGGAGACTGATTGCTGAAAGTTGTAATAGTATTTAGTGATAATATATGCATTGGAATCACGAAAGAAAAAGTTTAATCTCAGTTCCACTTGGAACGACCAGGGAAAATAATATGACGTTTTTAATGGGTCAACCTTGGTGCTTAAAACACTGCCCGTTGATAGCAGAGTACAGCCAAATGCGGCACTTCAACATTACGTCACGAGCATGGACAAATTCGTACAGAATTGATTGTTTCTTCCTTTTTTAAAACGGGTTTATCTGCTTAATGGTAAGAGACCAATTTCTAAGTCTAATGGACATGCTTGATACAATACGTGAGGAAAGGAAGGAGCGTGTAATTTGGACAAAATGAGGCATGGAAGGCTACTGGCCACGCTCTTGGGGAGTTCTGTAGAGGGAAGAAACTATAGAGGTAGGCCTAGACTGGACTACTAATGGAGACATTGTGAATCGTATCCACTGAGGTTAAGGATTCATGGTCAGTTTCTCATCATCTGTTTCTATTTTTGCCAAAACTGTAATTTCAAATTTTAATCTTAAATATCCCCGGCGCTTCCCCTTTCAAACCCCGTTATCAGCACTTCCATAACGCCATTTTTAAAACGTTCGCTGTCGATGACGGTACACGTGCGTCACAGTGTGCGTCAGATATTAAAGCTCTTATTTCCACTAGTACCTATGTAAACAAACAGACCTCTTATCTGTGCGCTATTGTTAAACATATTCTCCAACTCTGCATCAGGTTAATTGTTAATCACCATGATTGTGCGAGGGGGTACCAAAAAATTACCGGATTGATTTTATTACAGCAAAATACTTGCTACCTTCATTCAAAATCACTTGCAGACCTTCAAAGTATTCTCCCGCAGACAGAACACAACGGTTCCAGCTCTCTAAACACTCCACGAAGCCCGATTATTCCCGAAATTGCATTGTTTACTTCGTGATCACTTTGGAAATGACCCGGAAGTTTCACTGCAGTAAATAGGTGGACGTCGCATGGTGCTAGTTCCGATGAATAATGTGGATGTGGCATCACCTCAATGTAAAATTCGGTTATTGTGTTTTGTGTCTTGATTGCAACCTTGTCCTTGTGCACCATAATATCTTTGACTGATCAATAGTTTGTAATTCCAGCAATCTGTTCGATGGTTAAACGGCGGTATTTCCGCAACATAACATCAATTTTGTTCACATTTATGTTGGTTTTCGAAGTTGAGGGTTTCCCGAGGCACGGAGTATCATCAAGATCACTTTTACCTACCTTGTGCCTCTCAAAAACCTGCGTCTTTCTCATGGCTTCCTCTCTGTAAGCTTGCTGCAACATTTCCACAGTTTGCGTTGGAGTTTTCTAAACAAGAACACAAAATCTAATTGAAGCGCGCTGTTGCAACTTGAGATCTATGTTAGGTACACCAAACACGGCCTCCTTGCTTAGCTGCTCCCGTGGAACAGAGAAGCCTGAGTCGAGTGACAAACTTCGCACTGTATCACTCAAGGTCCGACCTTTCGAATAATACCAGCTGCAAACTCCAGCGCGGGATTATTGAAACACAAAACAATAATTCCTGTTCTTTTCTGACATCCCTTCGGAGTCGTAACAATTCGGAATCATTTTCTGCGATTTCAACGGAGAATAGTGAGGTTCTCAGTGGAAAAACAACCGTCTCGTAGGCTCCCAAAATCTCTCATACGCTCTACAGGAGCACATTTTCACATTTTGCCAGTGAATGTGTGGTTATGGATAATGGGTGCAGATCGCGCAAACCGTGCAGACAGTCTTAACCCTAAACTTGACAAATCTAGTATTGTGGAATTAAAATTATTCTTTCGTAGAATTTTTACTGAGAAACACATCTAAGAAACAGAAATTTAGTGACAAAAATGGAAAATTTTATTTTTTAGGTATTTTTGAGTACCATATTACAGAATACATTGCCTAGAATAGCTAACTAGAAAAAGTAACTTATGCTTTAGACCAAATGAATTGAAACGGCTTTATATACTACAACCATGGATAAAATGTTAAAATATTGATAAATTAAACCTGAAATCATATAAATGACCATGATTAACAATAATACTGCATCATATTTATGATTTTTTTTTGCTAGGGGCTTTACGTCGCACCGACACAGATAGGTCTTATGGCGACGATGCATCATATTTATGATTCAGAAACATTGCGTAGGTCATTATCATCACTTAGGTGTACTTCATCTTCCGAGTGTTACACGTCTTCTTCCTGAGGTTCAAAATTAGGAAGATATACATCTTCTGTGTTTATAAATAAACTTCCTTTATCTTCATTTTCATCTTAATCTTCTTCTGTATCAAATTCTTCCCCTTGAACTGGCAGCATTGACAGTATATTTCAGGCACGTGATTCATAAAAATCTTCTTTAAATTCATATCGTCCTATCGTCTCTCCCTCTAGCAAACTAACGAATTAGAAGAACTGAAAGGATTTGTGATTACTCATGTCAAGTCAATTTCTATATTTAATTACTGGTTTTATGTGTTAGCCATAGAGAATGAGCTGCAGATATGGACTTTGTCAGAAGGTAGACAATATATAAATAATAAAATCTAGACCAAAACTTCAGAACAACACGTTCCCTAGTTCATCACTTTCGCTAGTTTGCCATAGTGGTGACGTTATGTAAAACACATTCATTAAGTATATTTTCACCAAAGATGTCTATATTAAAATAGTTTACTAAAAATAGATTTGGGAAATCCATCCGTCCGTTGTACTGGACCTATTTGCTTCATTTCTGAATCTTGAGATATTGACAAGTCTCTAAGTTCAGCCAACTTTGAGTAATCATAAAATCAAATCATTAAATGATCATTCAAAGAATTTCGGGCGAAGCCTTACACTAACCTTCAATACATTCTGTACTTATCAGGTTGTTAAGCGACTAGCACTTTCATTGATATTCTGTTATGTGTGCGCCAGTCATCAGTGGTGAGTTTTATGTTATTTCCTCATTCTCTTTTATTATTAATAATGTATTCTCTTTTCAGCGTCGGATGTTGTTAGTAAGCATAGTTTCGTAAATGTGTTTTGAATTCAGATTCATTAGCTTTTCTGAGCAAGGTATTACATTTTTAAAGGACTGTTTGCCGTGGTCGTGTTGCATTTGCTGTTCTAGAGGCAGTAGCGTGCTGGCAACACTGGAAATGCTTTTCTCATGTGTGTTTCACGAAACGTCAGTTTAGAAGTAAATCAATGAACTGACTAGGTCCTTTGTACAGCGATTATTCACATAGCTACAACACGGATTTTACCACGAAGCATTTTGGAAAAAATGTTCAAAAACTTGCCTATCACATGCTTGTAACCATGTTCTGTAGCCAATCAAACCCAACGAGTGTGTATGGAAATTCAGCCTGTCAGTGTATTGTATTTTAATTTAGTCTTGAATTTTCCCGCAGCGAACTATTTTAGGAGAGCACTTGTAGGAAAGGTGTTCAATACTTAACCACCAAACAAAACATTCTATCCCCGATTCCACTTCATTACCTGTCAAGACGCACACGCTGCGTCTAGCGGCACTGCAGGCGAAGACCTCATCGGCAGTGCTGCTGACGCACCGTGTGCTTCATGGTTTCCACGCACAGAAATACTATAGAAATTGTAAGAGGTAAACACATTCCGCGGATACTTAAACTGTGCGCCTTATCTACAACCATCTACGCCTGTGGACATGAATTTTAAAAACTACCAAAACTTTCCTCTTCGACGGTTAGACGGCTCTGACATCTATTTGCTAGCGACATCTAATGACTAGACACAAAACTAATTGTTGAAGACATTTTGTTGTTGTTGGTAAACCTTTTCTTGTTTTTTAATATACCGAAGTTGTCGACACTTCACCTAGTTCCTCCTCTATTGTAATCAGCCTATCACATGCTTGTAACCATGTTCTATAGCCAATGAAACCCGACGGGTGTGTATGGAAATTCAGCCTATCAGAATATTTTATTTTCATTTAGTCCGGAAATTTCCCGTAGGGAACTATTTATGGAGATCACTTTAGGGCCATCTTGTCTGAATTGCTCCGGTTCTTGAGAGTACGGCTTGACGGAGGCCAGAGAGAGCTAAGGAGCACAGTGTGGCTGGCTTGAAGAAGATCCAGCGCTACAATTTACCTGAACCTATTATCGTACCTGCGGGTAGGTCGAGGGGATAGTTTCAGAAGCATATCGTTTATGGTGAGAGCAAATTAATATTTAACGCATCAGAAATGTGGTATCAGGGGTCGAATTTCAGAAAGGCGCGGGGAAGTAGCTTGGAGAGCGAGGGGAGCAGAATAAGCCAAGAAGGGCGTGGCACGTTGAGAGAGAGAGGGAGAAAGCAAGGAAATAGCATGTACAGGATGGAGCGACTCGTATGCTGTTAGGGGAACCACATGTGCCACCCTGATAAGAAGAAAGGCGGCAGAAAGCAGGCCTGGCAACCTATGAAACGAGGATAATATCTTCGTGTAAGGAGGAAATCCGGGGAAACTGAAACTACAGAAAGATTTGTCATAATTTTCTGAGTGCTATGAATTGATTAGTGGTATTAATAGTCACTGCCTTCTGTTATACAACGTGCGCGGGACAAGCGCGGGAACCAAACTGTTCTCTGCAAAAAGAAGCGATGTGTGTATCTCGGTGATTTCCCTGGCGTGGCGTCTCTGTCTGGACATCATTCGTGTCTTCAGTCTTGCGTTGTGGAAGTAAGTTAGCCACGCAAGGAAGCTGCGTCGTGAATTTCCGAACTACACAACGACTCCATTTTAGAAGAAGTAAAGTCAAACATGTAATAATTATGTTCTGTGAAAATAGGTAGTACCCGAACAAGGAAGAGAACACTTTATAGACTTCAACTCAGAGTTCGTGTGCGGTTGATCACTTAGAATTTTCAGCCCTAACGTGGAAGAGAACGGAATAGTAGTGATCGGAGTGCGCCAGCAGACGTTTAACTGTGTGTTTAATTGCAGTTAGTGCGGTACTGAGCTACGACAAGAGATGCCAAGAGCGCGAGGCCTTCCAACACTCATTAGTCAAACAGAGGGCATCGCAATGAACCATGCCCAGGAGATGAACCGATGACCAGCGACCCAGGATGAAGACAGAATGGTGTTGGGCTAAGTCCAATTACTGAGTCCGGCATGGAGGGGTTGTGAGGTCACCATGACGAGATAATTTTGAACAGATTTTATTAGCATGAGATAGGGACAGTTAGCTTCGCGTGTATTTTTTGAGTAAATAATATTTTATTAAGCCCTTATGGCAATCAAGTAATTTTATTCAGGCCTTTGCATGTGTAGGAAGTACAGTAGCTTTTTATTTTTGTTTATTGGTAATGAGGGAGTTAGGTTGGATGTAGCTTTGATTTAGTGTCAGTAATGTTAAGTTATTTCTTTGGGTTATATTGTGTAGTAGTTTTGCGGAGCCAGGATCTTTCAAATATAAAGGATATAGTTGCCTTGTAATGTCGAGTGGGAGACCCTTAATGGAAGACCAGGCAACCTAAGAATAGGTTCTGCATGCTGTAGGTTTGTGGGCGAATTTCACAGGTTCAGAAGAGGCTGAGGGTCATGTATACTCAACATTGTATTAAAGAGTGTCATCCATATTTTTCCGGCGAATTTTTTTATGACTGTGCACGTGGCTTGAACTCGGGGCTGTTGTATAAGAGATGTAATGCATGGATGATATTCCGTTTGATTTTTATGGCCTGAAATGAGGTCCGGCATATAAGCTCGATAGCCGTAGTCGCTTAAGTGCGGCCAGTATCCAGTATTCGGGAGATAGTGAGTTCTAGCCCCACTGTCGGCAGCCCTGAAGATGGTTTCCGTGGTTTTCCATTTTCACACCAGGAAAATGCTGGGGCTGTACCTTAATTAAGGCCACGGCCGCTACCTTCCCACTCCTAGCCCTTTTCTGTCCCATCGTCGCCATAAGACCTATCTGTGTCAGTACAAGTTGTTAAAAAGTATTTTCCTTGCAACATATAACAAAATGAACATTGGTGTTTAGTAATTTTGCATCAAATTAACTTATCAACTCCTATACCTTATTAACGTATGCTTGTGCTCTAAATTTAGTTGTAAACCTCAGAAGTTTCAAATTTCAGCCATGACTCCCCGTAAGAGACTGGTATAAGCCCGCGATTCTTGAAGAAGTGCTGCAGACAATGTCCGGGTGTCGGTGACTTGTTCTTTTCCCGGCTTTGACATCCTGCCAGTATCCCTTGAGCCCATCGATCAGCGCTTCCTGCCGCTTCTCCGGTGAAGGACCTCTCCATCTTCTGGGTTCTGTCTCCATCATAAAACTTTGATAGCTTTTCATCATTCTTCTGAAACGAATTTCAATTCCAGGTCCAGCGAATTTTGGGGATGCTGATGTCAGCGTTTTACCCACTGTTCCGACATGTCCGACAGATTTTCAATAGGGTTCAAGTCACGTGATTTAACAGGCTATCGAAATATAATACGGCAGGGGGGGGGGAGGAGTGTTCATAAAACCAGTAAAATATCCGTTCAGCCCGGTACTGTCATCTTGAGAAATCGGGGTATCAATAGGATACTCACCATGCAGATGTTGACTGAAAGGCAAAACCTGATCATCCATTTTGTTTAAATAAACATGCTTGTTCATGTTAATGGTCACCTAGTTGAGCGGGCACAATCCATGATACGGAAAACACCCCCAAATCATCATAGACTCACCTCCGACTTTATCCTTATCTTGCACACTTCCAGGATGTACTTCATTTGGTCTTCGGTACACTCGACAACGTGCGTCATTGGAATACAGGCATGATTTGTCAGTCCACATTACGTTCCGCTAGTCATCTGCTCTCCACATTCGATGATTCATAGCCCATTTAAGATGCGCAGCTGTATGTGCCTGTGTGAGCAATGGCCTCTTGCGAGGTGACCGACACCAAATGTTCACTGCATGCAGTTCCCGTCGCAAGTTCTCTTACTAACAGACTGGGATGGACCATCATTCACTGATTGCAGCAATTCCAGTCGGGTTTGGAAGCGGTTTTGATTCACAAGCCGTGAAACGCGTCTCCGCTCCACTCTGTCAGAATCTTCTTCCGACCACAATTCTGTCGTCATGATTCGTGGGCACGGGTAGTACACCACTGCTTATGGACACGTTGAACAGTCCACCGCGAAACACCAACAAGTGCAGCAACTTCTCCCTCCGTATGGCTGTGTGCATGGCCAAACCCGATTTCCCCTTTCTATCACACTGCACATCCTTACATCTACCCATGTTGACGTATCTCACTGATCACTACTGCCTTATGCTCACATACAGGCAGTGCGTGTGCGGTTGAGCACGGGACTAGTTCGCTGCGCCATCTGCACGGGCTTAACGATGCATCTTTGATCTTAGTTTGACACTGAAGCAAAGTGTACAGTTATTTCATATAAGACTATTTTGCAAGGACTTTCATCTATACTTCAATACTAATATTATAAAGAGGAAAAATTTGTTTGTTTGTAACGAATAGACTCAAAAACTACCGGACAGATTTTAAAAATTACTTCACCGATAGAAAGCTACATTGAAAATGAGTAACATGGGCTGTAATATATTTTCAAAACAATTCGAGGTGGGGACACGGGGGAGATATAAAATAATAGGCTAATATAGGCAAAATATCGAATTTGTCGTATAAGTACTAGACAAAGCTTTTTTGAATCCTCTCGACGCAAAGACCAAAACTCGGTAAGCCCTAGGGGCCCGAAAACCATATTTGAAGGCCCTAAAACCAACCGTTACGGAGATATTGGCACCACACTACCTCTGCTCTAGGAATCGGATAAAGTAATGAACTGCCGTAACCATGGCAACGTCAGCTCTAGGATTCTACAGCAGCGAAATTATCTACAATAAATCACAAAAACCTACAGAAATGAACATTGATATTTGGAAACCTCTTTAAAAATAAAAGAACACAAATATTCCTTTTCAGAAAATCCACTTAAAGGGAGGGGGGGGGGGTGTTGTGAAAAGAAGTGAGGAAGGAATTGTATTATTTACATGAGGATACATATATCTAAAAAAATGAAGGTGTTACAGACTTTAAAATTGGTACTTGGAATCTCGTTTAAAAATGAACACATTTTTATAAAATCCACTTAAGGGGGTGAAAAGAAAAAAATCGGGTGAATTTTTAAAACCGGTCTAGGAAGCCAAGAATAACGGCCGAGAGCATTCGTCGTGCTGACCACACGATACCTCGTAATCTGCAGGCCTTCGGGCTGAGCAGCGGTCGCTTGGTAGGCCAAGGCCCTTCAAGGGCTGTAGTGCCATGTGGTTTAGTTTTGGTTTGGTTTCGAATTTTTTTAAAGTATTTTGTTTTCTATCGCTTTACCTACACCTGTGGGTTTGCGGGTGCGAACTGTGTAGCACATGTGGATTTGACCCTGTTTTACGGCTGGATGCCCTTCCTGACGGCAACCGTATGTGAAGGGATGCAATCTAATACTTCTATATTAATATTATAAAGAGGAAAAGTTTGTATATTTCTTTGTAACGGACAGACTCAAAAACTACTGAATCGATTTCAAAAATTACTTCACCTATACAAAGCTACATTGCCAGTGAGTAACATGGGCTGTACTTTATTTTCGAAACAATTCGAGGGGGGCGACGGGGGGAGATATAAAAATATTAAAATAATAGGCTAATATAGGCGAAATAGAATTTGTCGTACAAGGACGAGACAAAGCTCATTTTAAGCCCCTTGACGCAAATAACAAAACTCGGTAAACCCTTCTGGCCCGAAAACCATGTTTTAAGGCCCTAAAACCAACCGTTATGGAGATATTGGAACCACACTACCCCTGCTCTAGGAATTGGATAAAGAAACGAACGGCCGTAACCATAGCAATGTCAGCTCCAGGATTCTACAGCAGCGAGATTATGATGTACGTTTGGGCATAGCTGCCAACCAAAACTGATACACATATGACTTACTATCTGGAACAAATAAACTGTTGTGTAAGACGCTCATAGCACTCCTTTGGGCGGGGATGGAAAGGGAGTGAAGTATAAAAATAATAGTCCCGGAGATCTCCGTAGTACAGCGACCAGCGGTTGCCGACGGGCCTCCGTTTTTACGTACTGGCTTAGGTTTCAGCACTTTGCGGAATCTGTTACCTATAGTTTAAACTATTTTCTATCAAATCACGGAGTAGTAGGATCACTGATGTTATTAGTGCCTATATTTTGGTCCACTTTTATGATCACTGTAACCATGAAAACAACCTATATACTGTACACAATTGTCAAGATGGTGCGCCCATGACTTGAAAAATTTCTCACCATTTATACTCAGATTCATTATATTATGTGCGACATGAGTGACAAGCCATGAGAATTATAATTCTCAATAATTATAGCAGTTTCTTTTATGCTTCGCGTATTTCCTTGATCATTTGTAATAGTTACGAAATGTCGGATCAAACAAATACATTTCAGTATTATTTATATTTGTGGTACTATCTAGCGGAAGTATACTTACACTAAACCTGCAGCTTTGTGAAGGGAGCAGGTATATCTAGGTGAGAATGAAGGGAAAACATGGTTGCAAAATATCTTAGAGGTCGAAGCTAATTAGGAATTAATATTTAGAGACCCCTATGAAGAAAAGAAGAAGAAGATCCACTATAATTCCAAACATGACACATAATTTCTACGTACTTAAGTAAACATATCAGTGATATAAGTATCCAATGAAGTCAGTCACACCGATAGTATGAGTAACTAAAGCCAGTTTCTGATAACCCGTACGAAGAACGGTTACTTTTGCTTGTAAATAAATAAATAAATAAATAAATAATAAATAAATAAATAAATAAATAAATAAATAAATAAATAAATAAATAAATAAATAAATAAATAAATAAATAAATAAATAACCAAAACCAAACCCCACGGCACTTAACGCCCTAGAAAAGGGCTTTGGCCTACCCAGCGACCGCTGTTCAGTCAGAAGGCCTACAGATAACGAGGGGCCGTGTGGTCAGCACGACGCATCCTCTCGATCGTTATTCTGGGCTTTCGAGACCGGAGCCGCCATCTCACCGTCAGATAGCTCCTCAATTGTAATCACGTAGGCTGAGTTGACCTCGAACCAGCCCTCAGGTTGAGAGAAAAATCCCTGACCTGACCGGGAATTGAACCCAGGGTCTCCGGGCGAGAGGCAGGCACGCTACTCCTACACCACGGGGAAGGCTAAATAAATAAATAAATAAATAAATAAATAAATAAATAAATAAATAAATAAATAAATAAATAAATAAATAAGTAAATAAATAAATAAATAAATAAATAAAATATTAAAAAAATTAAACATTCTAAAACATTAATTATGCCAGAAGCACTATATGCAGCACTAACACTGAACACGAATCCAATGGCCAGATGGAGATACTAGATATAATTGAAAGGAAATTTTTAAGAAAGATCATAGGACCATAATAATGAAACCCTCTTCAAGAAAATGTCAAGTCTCTCAGATACTTTGCGAGAAAGAAGGATTCATTTTTACGGGTATCTTCTCAGAATGAACTTTGATTTCTTCTGTAACCGCAAAACAGAACCCAACTGGTTTAAAGAAACTTAAAAAGACCCAGTAGAATTTAAAATTACAGAAAATTCACTATTCGATCGAGCAGCTAAAGTAATAACTAAAGAGGAAAATACAAGGTTCCAAGACAAATGTATATTACAAGCCAAATGTATTATGTTGGAAGTCTAGAGGAAATGAATTTCAGAATGAGTGAAAAGAAGTATTGGGCATAAAGAAGAGAACAACACACAAGAAATGATTGATTCAACGTACGTCAAAGAGAGTGAAACGAAAGTAGAAGAAGAAGAAAGAATACTGTACCAAGAATACTGTACCAAGAGCAATCAGATCTTTTGGTTAGTCAGTGCCGTACTGCGCTCAAGTAAGAGAGACTGCTTTTGGTGAACTACCTGCTTCCTTCAATACTTTTCCCAGGCACTTGAACTGTTTGAGTCCTTTTGACTGACGACTAGAAAGATCGTTCTGAAAAGATGTATTAACTTAGAGAATCGATAACTTGCTGAGTGACTCTAGAGGTCAAACGCCAATCTATATGTTAAGTAAACCTTTATTTCCTCCTCAATGGACGCCACAATCCCACTCTACGCTGTAATGTAAGCAAATCACTCAATTCCCGTGCAAACCGGGTGTCGGAAAATTGGACTGGGCAGTATGGGACTCGGTATACTTTTGTTAACCCCGACACCTGCGGCTCAGTCGGTTTGTGATTGTTCCCAATATTCTGCGTTCCCTCAGGGCTGAGGATTATGAAATTTGAGGATGTGGTAGCTACACGCTTGAAATTTTCTTTTTTAAGAATTTGCTTTACGTTGCACGGACACAGATAGGTCTTATGGCGCTGGGAGTGGGAAACCAAGTTGAAGGCTGCCGACAATGGGCTTCGAACCCAATATCTCCCGAATTCCATCTGACAGCTACGTGACCCAAAGCTTGCCCGGTGCGCTTGAATTCCTCTGCAGGTGTTGCAATATAATTTCGAAACAGTTATTCAGAAATTCACTCGTAATTTGTAGATATTTCATGATTTGATATCAAGAGGTATAGAACTAACCGAGGATGTAATTTTAACCTCTCCATAATTCATTAGACCAATGAATCTGAATAACGTCTTCATAAACGTGTTCCTTACCTCTCATGAGGGTGTTTTCCCACTCTTCGCTCTCAGGTACAGAGTGACATAAAAGTTCAGTAACATTTGACGAGGCGATCCTAGACGGAATATTGGAGGTAGGGAGATGATAATTGACACACCTGATTGGCATGACATGGGGTTTTATTGACACCAACATATATTAAATAAATCTTCACTAACAATTCTTTTCTGGTAACGTCAACTTGCTGCGACTGCAAGCGTATCGGACGCTCTCTCTAACGACAGCTCCTTGTATACCGTACTCGGCTCTCATACGGCATCACTGACGTCCAGCGCCATCTGTTGGCCCCTTCGTGAACTTGTTGTTGATGTCAATAAAACCAGTGGTGGTGGTGATTATTGTTTTAAGATGAAGTAAAACAAGGCAACCACCCTCTACATAACACTGATCAGAGAGAAAAAAATGGAAAGGATCTGACACTTCGAAAAATGAAGGTATTGGCCAAAGAACGTTAAGACCCACGAAGAGCGTGAAAAATGAAAGACTCCCTAGGAATCGAAAGCCTAATACCGTCGGGGTCGTAAATGAACAAGAGTTCACCAAGAGAGGTCGGATAGGATAGATGCAAGTGAGGAGTCTGGCACAAGTAAGTGGAAGCAATACTAGGACACAACTAAGGGCCCCGTAGTCGCTGACTCACGCTCCGAAGTTGAGAGCCACCACGGCCCCTTTTAGTCGCCTCTTACGACAGGCAGGGAATACCGGGTGTTGTCAATAAAACCCAATGTCATGTCGAGCATGTGTTGCCATTTGTACCTGGAGTGTTGCTGTCCAACGCCATCAGTCGGTCATTTTGTGTACGTAATTTTTGGTGTCAATAAATCTCCATGTCATGCCAATAATGTGTGACAATTATTACCTGTCTACCTCCAATATTCCGTTAAGTAGTGCCTCGTCAAATGTTATTTTTTATTGTTTTACGTCCCACCGACACAGATAGGTCTTATGGCGACGATGGGATAGGAAAGGCCTAGGAAGTAGAAGGAAGCGGCCGTGGCCTTAATTAAGGTACAGCCCCGGCATTTGCCTGGTGTGAAAGTGGGAAACCACGGAAAACCATCTTCAGGGCTGCCGACAGTGGGGCTCGAACCCACTATCTCCCGTCAAATGTTAAATTTTGGGTCACCCTGTACTCCAGTGATTAAACTGTCATGTGGCACTCTCTGTCCGAATCATCTTGATCATCTTTTGTTGAGTTTTTGATTAGCGATCGCTGATTTGCTCGAATATATCTACACTGGTGATCTTCTCCATCCAGTGTATTGTTTTCGGACATTGCCAGTACTAGATGTCAAACGCTCTTAATCTTCCAGGTTCCTTCACAACACACCGCAAATACCCCAATATTCTGCGTTCCCTCAGGGCTGAGGATTATGAAATTTGAGGATGTGGTAGCTCCACGCTTGAAATTTTCTTTTTTTAAGAATTTGCTCTACGTTGCACGGACACAGATAGGTCTTATGGCGCTAGGAGTGGGAAACCAAGTTGAAGGCTGCCGACAATGGGCTTCGAACCCAATATCTCCCGAATTCATCCTGACACCTACGTGACCCAAAGCTTGTCCGGTGCGCCTGAATTCCTCTGCAGGTGTTGCAATATAACTTCGAAACAGGTTTCGTCGACAAAATGCCCATTTCGCCCTTGCCTATACGACTGCTAATTTCAGTTTCACAACGAAGATCTATCAGAATCTGTCCAACAGCATTAATTGTTCTACTACTCCTACATTTGTGCTTTAGAGGTTGATTTTCATACCAAAATCCGTATTTTCGTCATTCGAGAACTGCACAATTTACTTAGTCTTTGGGTTTGCTGCTATCAATGTCAGATCGTCAGCAAATTTAAGAACAGCTGTAACTGAAAGGTTTCGATATTTGACCGAAAAATCGAATTTTAAAATTTTACCTTAAAAGTCCCCCAATTTTTATCTTAAAAATCTCGATATCAGTTTCTCCCTAAGGCAATTTTAATGCTGTACTTGCCGCATTTAATGGATAGCTGTTCGGCGACTATAGAGCAAGCCCACGCCCTTTCCTCTCACTCTGTCAGACAATGTCAATTGGGAAGGAAATGCGAACGACAGGAAGCATGACCAACAAATGGCAAATAAGTTAATATGGGAAGGACAGCTGATTCACAAAGTGATGGATTCAACCAGAGGGAAAAATATCCTGGATGTGGTGCTTATAAAACCAGATGAGCTCTATAGGGAAACTGAAGTAATAGATGGTATTAGTGATCATGAAGCTGTTTTTGTCGTAGTTCAAAATAAATGTGATAGAAAGGAAGGTCTTAAAAGTAGGACTGGTAGGCAGTACCATATGGCTGATAAAGCAGACATGAGGCAGTTTCTAAAAAGTAACTATCATCGGTGGAAAACGGTAAATAAAAATGTAAACAAACTCTGGGATGGGTTTAAAGAAATTGTTGAGGAATGCGAAAACAGTTTTGTACCTTTAAGGGTGGTAAGGAATGGTAAAGACCCATCTTATTATAATAGAGAAATAAAGAGACTAAGAAGGAGGTGCAGACTGGAAAGAAATAGAGTTAAAAATGGCTGTGGAAGTAAGGAGAAATTGAAGGAACTTACTAGAAAATTGAATCTAGCAAAGAAGGTAGCTAAGGATAACATGATGGCAAGCATAATTGGCAGTCATACAAATTTTAGTGAAAAATGGAAGGGTATGTATAGGTATTTTAAGGCAGAAACAGGTTCCAAGAAGGACATTCCAGGAATAATTAATGAACAAGGGGAGTGTGTATGTGAGGATCTTCAAAAGGCAGAAGTATTCAGTCAGCAGTATGTAAAGATTGTTGGTTACAAGGATGATGTCGAGATAGAGGAGGAGACTAAGGCCAAAGAAGTAATAAAATTTACATATGATAACAATGATATTTACAATAAGATACAAAAGTTGAAAACTAGAAAAGCGGCTGGAATTGATCAAATTTCTGGGGATATACTAAATACAATGGGTTGGGATATAGTACCATATCTGAAGTACTTATTTGATTATTGTTTGGTCGGAGGAGCTATACCAGATGGATGGAGAGTTGCTATAGTAGCCCCTGTGTATAAAGGAAAGGGTGATAGACATAAAGCTGAAAATTACAGGCCAGTAAGTTTGACATGCATTGTATGTAAGCTTTGGGAAGGCATTCTTTCTGATTATATTAGACATGTTTGTGAAATTAATAACTGGTTCGATAGAAGGCAATTCGGTTTTAGGAAAGGTTATTCCACTGAAGCTCAACTTGTAGCATTCCAGCAAGATATAGCAGATATCTTGGATTCTGGAGGTCAAATGGACTGTGTCGCGATTGACCTGTCTAAAGACTACTGGCAAAAATGAGTGCAATTGGACTAGACAAAAGAGTGACTGAATGGGTTGCTATATTTCTAGAAAATAGATCTCAGAGAATTAGAGTAGGTGAAGCTTTATCTGAGCCTGTAATGATTAAGAGGGGAATTCCTCAAGGCAGTATTATCAGATCTTTATGTTTTCTTATATATATAAATGATATGAGTAAAGGAGTGGAATCGGAGGTAAGGCTTTTTGCGGATGATGTTATTCTCTATAGAGTGATAAATAAGTTACAAGATTGTGAGCAACTGCAACGTGACCTCGAAAATGTTGTGAGATGGACAGCAGGCAATGGTATGTTGATAGACGGGGTTAAAAGTCAGGTTGTGAGTTTCACAAATAGGAAAAGTCCTCTCAGTTTTAATTACTGCGTTGATGGGGTGAAAGTTCCTTTTGGGGATCATTGTAAGTATCTAGGTGTTAATATACGGAAAGATCTTCATTGGGGTAACCACATAAATGGGATTGTAAATAAAGGGTACAGATCTCTGCACATGGTTATGAGGGTGTTTAGGGGTTGTAGTAAGGATGTAAAGGAGAGTGCAAATAAGTCTCTGGTAAGACCCCAACTAGAGTATGGTTCAAGTGTATGGGACCCTCACCAGGATTAACTGATTCAAGAACTGGAAAAAATCCAAAGAAAAGCAGCTGGATTTGTTCTGGGTGATTTCCGACAAAAGAGTAGCGTTACAAAAATGTTGCAATGTTTGGGTTGGGAAGAATTGAGAGAAAGAAGAAGAGCTGCTCGACTAAGTGGTATGTTCCGAGCTGTCAGCGGAGAGGTGGCGTGGAATGACATTAGTAGGCGAATAACTTTGAATGGCGTTTATAAAAGTAGGAAAGATCACAATATGAAGATAAAGATGGAATTCAAGAGGACAAACTGGGGCAAATATTCATTTACAGGAAGGGGAGTTAGGGATTGGAATAACTTACCAAGGGAGATGTTCAATAAATTTCCAATTTCTTTGAAATCATTTAGGAAAAGGCTAGGAAAGCAACAGATAGGGAATCTGCCACCTGGGCGACTGCCCTAAATGCAGATCAGTATTGATTATAACATAACATAACATAACATAACATAACATAACATAACATAACATAACATAACATAACATAACATAACATAACATAACATAACATAACATAACATAACATAACATAACATAACATAACATAACATAACATAACATAACATAACATAACATAACATAACATAACATAACATAACATAACATAACATAACATAACATAACATAACATAACATAACATAACATAACATAACATAACATAACATAACATAACATAACATAACATAACATAACATAACATAACATAACATAACATAACATAACATAACATAACATAACATAACATAACATAACATAACATAACATAACATAACATAACATAACATAACATAACATAACATAACATAACATAACATAACATAACATAACATAACATAACATAACATAACATAACATAACATAACATAACATAACATAACATAACATAACATAACATAACATAACATAACATAACATAACATAACATAACATAACATAACATAACATAACATAACATAACATAACATAACATAACATAACATAACATAACATAACATAACATAACATAACATAACATAACATAACATAACATAACATAACATAACATAACATAACATAACATAACATAACATAACATAACATAACATAACATAACATAACATAACATAACATAACATAACATAACATAACATAACATAACATAACATAACATAACATAACATAACATAACATAACATAACATAACATAACATAACATAACATAACATAACATAACATAACATAACATAACATAACATAACATAACATAACATAACATAACATAACATAACATAACATAACATAACATAACATAACATAACATAACATAACATAACATAACATAACATAACATAACATAACATAACATAACATAACATAACATAACATAACATAACATAACATAACATAACATAACATAACATAACATAACATAACATAACATAACATAACATAACATAACATAACATAACATAACATAACATAACATAACATAACATAACATAACATAACATAACATAACATAACATAACATAACATAACATAACATAACATAACATAACATATATAAGATTGGTTTACATGGAACAAGCTTTGGCAGCTTCATTTCAAATAAAAAAACTGCATTGACTATAAAAGCAAGTAGCGAATATTTGTGATTAACTTAAATACTATATTTGAGTGGTCCGCATATTCTTACATACATAATTTATTACATCTAGTACATGTTTCGTCCCCTAAGGGACATCATCAGTTAGAATACACTACATTAATAACAGGTGGTACAACTGCCCCTGATGTTTCGAAAAATATGCAACCAGCAAGCATCTAAATGTCTCTTAGGCCTCTTTCATATGCAAGGTAGTCCGATATAGATTTATTGTAGTTTATTTTAGAGGACGAAACATGTACTAAATGGAATACATTATATATGTATTGAATAGGCGGACCAATTAAATATAATATTTAAGTTAATCTTATTCGCTACCAGACAACATTGGTTTCAAAGTTCTTTCTGACTACCATTTCAATAATACCGCTGGAATATATTTACCTACTAAGAGTACTACGCTATGATGATAGGCTGCTAGTCACTGACGAGTATGATTGTCTTCCTCAGATGTTACTGGTGAGTCTGTGAGTTCTTAGGTGATCGTGGAGGCCGATCCTCGAGCCACAAATACTTCCACAGTGGTGGCAAACATTGCCAGAGTTGAGATCCACTTGTTGTGGGTTATTCGTCCTGAGGAAAGCCCACTCTTTCCGAGAAATTCTCTTCTCAGTTTTAAATCTCCGGTGTTGTTGTCCTAAGTTCTATGGACCTTTGTGGATAAGACGACATCATACCTGGCGGTTACCTGCATTTTTTCCCCAGTTAATGGTGTTGATGTGCCATTTTTTCATGTCTGACTTTAGTACGTCCGGGAATCTTTCTTGTTGTCCAACCTGGTGTCAACGGCCACCCTTCAGTTCAGCATGCGTAATTTGTTTCGGGAGGCGAAAATCAGGCATACGAACGACATGGCCTGTCTAACGAAGTCGACGTTTCACGATCATAGCCTCAATGCTGATGGCACAGGCTTCTTCCAAGATACTGGTATTTGTTCGGTATAGTAATTTCGTGCGGCTATTTCTAGCCGAGTGCAGCCCTTGTAAGACAGACCCTCCGATGAGGGTGGGTGGCATCTGCCATGTGTAGGTAGCTGCGTGTTATTGTGGTGGAGGATAGTGTTATGTGTGGTGTGTGAGTTGCAGGGATGTTGGGGACAGCACAAACACCCAGCGCCCGGGCCACTGGAATTAACCAATGAAGGTTAAAATCCCCGACTCGGCCGGGAATCGAACCCGGGATCCTCTGAACCGAAGGCCAGTACGCTGACGATTCAGCCAACGAGTTGGACGTTAGTTCGGTGATCTTGGTCATTTAACCCTAAGGATCGTCCTCAGATAGCACAGATGATATTTCTCCACACACTTAATGTGCCTCCTGTAAGTGGTTCAAGATTCACACCCACGTAAGGGGAAAAATAAATCTGAGGGAGTAATTGAACTGTCAGCTGCAAAAATGCGGTGGTTCCACTTTTGTAAATTTGTGGAAACTAACAACAAAAATCCTCCCCAAAACTCTAAATGTTGACTAAACCTTTTTATTTTCTTCAGCACATAGTACCTACGTAGACACTTTACTACAGAAAAGTACTAACTTATCACAATGTAAATGTTATTGTTATAATAGAAAACAAATTTTAGAGTTTCATCCTTTTTGCACTATAAAGGGCGCGATCTGAGGCAATATGCACACATGTAAGATACTCTATTTTCATAATTCAGTAAAACACACTTGCAATCGATAAAATTTAATTATGGTTTCCTTCTAGGAACCTTATTTTTGAAGATAATTAATCATTCTATAAACCCCAGGGGGGGGGGGGATGACCATTATTATTTAGAGTCTGGACCCCTAAGCCAACTAGTCTAATATGTTATAACTTCACTAACACTCATTGCCAATTTCGGATGTTGAGTCTTTGGCGCCTTCTACTAAAGAAAGCGCCCTGTATAAAGGAACTTCATTTGGCGATACACATTTGTTTGTCAACTTAAGGACAACGTTAAATTTTGCAGGAGCTACTGGCAGAGGTACGACGTACAATCTCTGTTTCGGACAGTAGTGGTGATTAGGGGGAGGGCGAGGGTGCAGACGACCCCACCCGTCCACTTTGTGGGAGATGATTACATTTTTATTTCATTTCAGCCTTCAGAAACTGGAAATAATTTTAAAAAAATGTACAAGCCATGTTGTATTATCAGCTAATACTATCCTATCCTGTACTATCCTGAAATAAGCACAAAACATCGTTGTGGCGGGTAAACGATTTGTATAGCACCACCACCGGGCGAGTTGGCCGTGCGGTTAGGGGCGCGCAGCTGTAAGCTTGCATCCAGGAGATAGTGAGTTCAAGACCCATTGTCGGCAGCCCTGAAGATGGTTTTCCGTGGTTTCCCATTTTCACACCAGGCAATTGTTGGGGCTATACCTTAATTAAGGCCACGGACGATTTCCTCCCACTCCTAGCTAATTCCTATCCCATCGTCACCAGAAGACGCATCTGTGCCGGTGCGACGTAAAGCAAATCTATATAAATAAAATCGTAACGACCTTGTACCTGTACATTGACTATTTTGGCAAAACTTTCGTACAGCTATCCTTTTAAAGAGTAAAAATGACCATCTGTATATTTCTTACCTTTAGGTTGCTGAAATTCCTCGGTTTTACCCCCTTCTCCAAATTCAAGATTGCGGCACAATCTGCCAGGCGAGCTAGAAAATTGTAATTTGGCAAAATTATACGTTTTAGCCCGTAACCGACGGAAAATTTCCAAGATCTTTAAATTTTCCACTTTTTATCCTCGAAGAATATAGAAATATCGAGGCAATTCTAATGACGGTGGAGACCTTCGTTTCGAGATACTTCGTGGCTGAACGGTAAACCCTATCAGAAAACGGATGGTACAATCTGCGTTCAAATTGGAGTGATCTATAATTTTGGTCGTATGATATTTTGTCGTATCTCTATCCCTTATATGTTAGATTTGTCTCCATTTCTAAACTGAGGTACATTTTGCACTTTCTACACGCGTAATTCATACTTTGAATCATCTATAGGAAAGATGGGATCGTCAAATTCTCCACGATAATTGGCCCACGCAGTAGCCATATGTGAGCCAAATGCTAGGTTTGGAGCTGTCACATAATTATCCGAAAAGTAATGCAGTGTGAGACAATATTACCCAAATTTCTCACTATTCACCACTTCTAACTCAATTTGACCCATGAATAGATGAGATAGAGAAAATATCATAAGACCAGTCACTTAGACAGCTAAATACGGCGTCTTATGCTACAGTCCGTTTGTCGATATGACGTACCATTTAGCAGCAGTTAATATGTAAATGATGGTCTGCAATATTTTAAACATGCATATATTTTCAGAATATATCACCTATGTTCCTTTCATACTACTACTTGGAATCTATATAATCTCAAAATACATTCTCCTTATAAGAACTTCGTCTTCGCTATGGAATAACGTTTCTTGGATCATAATTTCTTTTTAATTAGCTGGGATGTGCTTATTTTTATGGATGACTACCTAACTCCTTTTACATCAATCTATATTGAAATCACTCGCGAGAATCAACTAACATTTTGTAGGTTATTTTTGACGATCTAAAACGGCACCACTACATCACTTGACTATACATGGTCTACACAGACATTAACTACCAAATTACGTATTTTAATACAAGAAACTTATTTCCGTCCGCTCCTGGAATGGCCTAAATCTGGTTCATTTTCTGCAGCTGGGAGCGATCCTCGTGGTTGGTGGCTGGCTAGGCAGACGTTCCCTGCCATTCAGGCTCATCATGGTTCGGCTCACGTAACCTCGGATAGTCTGTCGCCCATCTGTCTAGTGTTACATCATCTTGGGATACCCGATTATGAAATTAGAAAACATAATTGACATCAGCTGACACATGTTAAAAATATTCAAGAACTTCTAATTGATCAACTAATTTTCTTTATAAATTTCTTGGGTTGGTCTCTAATTTGTATGTTCTGACCTTCAATATGTCGGGAGTTATTACGAAATGTATGTTAAACTGGTCTATTTCACAAGTTTTGGCAAGATTAACGCGTTAATGTAGCCCCTTTCCTCTTTGGTCGATTTATTTTTAATTGGCGTTTCATAGCTTGGTGGTCTTCAGTCTTGTTACGTATTTATGCAAGATCTAGGCCTAATTATGCTTGGACTGTATTTGTGTTATTTAGTTCTTCTAATAAGTGGTTTCAAATCAAAAACATAGGTAAAGCATGTTTCCTCTAATAGTAGCTTGGTAATAATAATAATAATAATAATAATAATAATAATAATAATAATAATAATAATAATAATAATAATAATAATACAGTATTATATTGGAACTATTTGTAGGCTGATTACTACTGATCTGAATATGAAAGCAAAGATTGAAGTCTGGCTGTATGAAATATCGGAAGAACAAACTGTGGACTCGGAGGAAGGTGGAAACTCTGATACTGGTAGGTAAGAAAAAACAATGTTCAACCCACGCAACCTATTATGATTGGAATTCCTATACATAGTGTCTTATAGGTTCATGTTATCTTTTATTGGCAGGTCAAGAAGTCAATAAGATGGTGGCTCAAGATTTGTATTACTTCCTGGATATTGTGAATGTCAATTCATACATAGTGTACAAAGCGGAAATGAAAGAGAAGACAAAAGGTACATCACACCTGAAGGTAAGGTCACAACTAGTAAATGAACTGATACAGTCATGTTCGAGCAAGAAACGCCCTGACTATTCTCCAGCGAACGGGCGTGGAAGGATGAGAAACAGGTCTGATGGACAAGCAACGATCGAAAATACGGTGAGATTATCAGATATCGGCAGCCATCTACCTGAGCTTATAAAAACATATCGTCGCTTTGCACAGTGTAGTATCGAGTAAAAGGAGTAACATGAAATGTAATGTTGCATTATGTAAATCATGCTTTGAATCATTTCACAAATCATAGGCAGTATTTTCAAATTTATCTACAACCAAACTAAATTACGTTTGAGAGATTTCATTATCATTTTTTAATCCATAGGCCATGTAGTATGTAATGTTATTGTATTATATTGATGTCAATAAAGTAATTAATACGTAATGAGCGCATTATCATAAATATTTTTAAGTGGGAAATTATTATCCCACTGACCGTTCCAGATAAACTAGTTGTACATCCATAGTCTTACATATATTTCATGTACAAATTAACCATAAAATATATTTTTTTAATACCCCCAGTCTTTTGCCCTATAAAGGATTAAGATGGATTTACGCGTTTTCTATTTCTATTTTGCCTTGTTGCTGAGATAACTCAATAGATCAATATGGTTAATATGCTCCTTTTGTTCATTTCTCTTCTTTTACGGAGTTTTTATCAGAATAATTTTGCCTCTTATCTTCAATACGTCCGTATGCTGGGATCGCCAAAGAATTTGTCATTTTTTCTCAGTGTTGGGTCTTCTCAACAATCCAAATCCCATGTATTCGTCTTTACACTGCAAACATGATTATATATCTTTCGATATTATGTTAATGTAGACTTCTGTGACATACAATGAAATTATTCCTTGTACTTAACCTCGTTACGGGTAATCGCGTTTACTTTGACTTGATTGAAAGTTCACTTTTGGAATAGTGTAATGTTACACTATAACCCAAAATCCAGGGTACTTTTTGTTGCCTGTTCATTTATGAAACCCCCCCCCCCACTTCTAATTCCCAATCGCTGCTACTAGTTTCAGAAGGGCAAATTCATTGTTGCCCGGACGTACTGAATGGAATGATTCGTAGACAAGTTACGATGCACTTGTGGCTTCCACTCTATTCAAAGCTACGGTATGTTGTTTCTTTGAATCACACTTTGGACTTGTTCTTAACGGATGTTAGGAAATATGGTGCATAATGCTCCTTAAAACTGAGAAACGTATCTTGAGTTACAGTGCATTCTCCGGAAGTGTTACCTACTTGGAAGTTCGCCCGCAGCAAAAACGACGTAACTCTAGGAGCGGCATTCTTTTCGTAGTCAACATGTCAGTAGATTGGGTCCTATTACGTAATAACGCACGAACGGATGTTCGAGGCGTCACTGGTTTTGTACCAAAAGATCCGGAGACGTTTGTGCTACACGAAACTATTGACCAAAACGTGGAGCACCGGGTGAGTTGGCTGTGCGGTTAGGTGCGCGCGGGTGTGAGCTTGCATCCGCGGTATAGTGGGTTCGAACCCTACTGTCGGCAGCCCTGAAGATGGTTTGCCGTTCTTTTCCTTAATTAACGCCACGGCCGCTTCCTTCCCATTCCTAGGTCTTTCGTATCCCATCATCACCATAAGACATAAAGGGGGTAGCAGCCTTTCGGAAGTTGTAAAGGGCGGCAGTCTAGATGATTGACTGATATGGCATTGTAATAATACTCAATATGGTTTAGGTGTCTTGATATTGGTACATGGCTGAAAGCAACCGCAAACCACAGCCGTAACTAACTCCCTAGGACATGCAGCTCTGTCTGTATGAATGATGTACGGATGATGGCTTCTTCAAGGGTAAAATATTCAGGAGATGAAATAGTACCCCATTCGGATCTCCGGGTGGGGACTACACGAGAGGGGGCAGGAAGAAGGATACTGTCATTCTGCGAGTCGGAGCGTTGAATATCAGAAGTTGTTATCGCTGTGTTCGGTTAGAGAATCTGAAAAGGGAGATGGATAGACTAAAGTTAGATGTAATTGGTATAAGCGAAGTACGTTGGCAGGAAGAGCAGGATTTCTGGCCAGGCGACTACAGAATTTTCAAAACAATATCAAACAAGGGAAATGCAGGAGTAGGTTTAATAACGAATAAGAAAATAGGGGCAGCGGGTAAGCTACTATGACCAGCATAGTGAAAGGATTATTGTCGTCAAGATAGACACCAAACCAACGCCCACCACAATAGTGCAGCTCTATATGCCTACTAGTTCAGCGGATGATGAAGAAATAGGAAGAATATATGAAGAGATAGATGGTATAGTACAGTATGTAAAATGTGATGGGAATCTAATAGTGATGGGAGATTGGAATGCAGTGGTAGGTCAAGGAAGATAAGGTAATAGAGTAGGAGAATTGGGAGTGGGACAAAGGAATGAAAGAGGAAGCCGGCTGGTTGAATTCTGCACCGATCACAATTTAGTCCTGGCTAACACTTGTTTCAAACACCACAAACGACGGCTGTATACATAGACGAGACCTAGAGACATAGGAAGGTATCAAATGTACTTCATTATGATTAGGCAGAGATTTGGAAACCAGGTGCTGGATTACAAGACTTTCCCAGGAGCAGAAGTGGACTTTGACCACAAGGTGTTGGTCATGAAATGCCATCTGAAGTTGAAGAAATGTTATGAAGGAATGCAAGGAAATGGGATCTAGACAAGTTGAAAGAAAATAGTGTGAGAGATTGTTTCAAGGGACATTTAACGCGGGTATTAAATGAAAAGGCTGAAGGAAACACGTAGAGGAGGAATGGACACTCATGAGGAATGAGATGAGTAAGGCTGCTGAAGAAATTTTAGGAAGAAAGGAAAGATCAACTAAGATACAATGGATAACTTAAGAGATACCGGACGTAATTGACGAACGACTAAAGTACAAGAATGCAAGAAATGAGGAGGGCAGGAGAATAATTAATGAAGTAGATAGAAAGCACAGGACAGCTAAGGAAGAATGGCTGAAAGGGAAGTGGAAGGATATTGAAGTTTATATGGAGCTATGAAAGGTAGATGCTGCCTACAGGAAAATCAAGGAGACTTTTGGAGAGAGAAAAAGTAGTTGTATGAATATTAAAAGCTCAAGCGGAATACCACGTCTAGGGAAGGAAGATAAGTCAGAAAGAAGGCAGGAACATATCCGACAGTTGTATCAAGGTAAAGAAGTAGATGATAGTGTTCTGGAACAAGAAGAGCTGTTGATAATGATGGCATGGGAAACCAAATGTTGAAGTCAGAATTCGACAGAGCTTTGAAAGACCTAAGTAGGAACAAGGCACCGGGAATTGATGACATACCCTCAGAATTACTGACTGCCTTAGGAGAAACCAGTATGGAGAGATTGTTCCGTTTAGTGTGTAAGATGTATGATAAAGGAGACGTGCCATCTGATTTTCGGCCGAATGTTGTTATACCTATTCCCGAGAAAGCCGGTGCTGACAAGTGTGAAAATTACTGCACCATTGGTTTGGTATCTCACGCATGCAACATTTTAACAGGTATTATTTACAAAAGAATGGAAAGACAATTTGAAACTGAGTTGGGAGAAGATCTATTTGGCTTCAGAAGAAATATGGCAACACGTGAAGCAATTCTGACTTTACGTCTGAACTTAGAGGATCGAATTAAGAAAGACAAGCCCATGTACATGGTTTTTGTAGATCTAGAAAAGGCATTCAATAATGTTTGTTGGACCAAGCTGTTTGAGATTCTGAAGGTGATCGGGATGAGATACCGAGGAAGGACAATTATCTGCATTCTATACAAAAATCAGTCTGCAGTGATAAGAATCGAGGGCTTTGAAAAAGAGGCAGTGATCCGGAAAGGAGTGAGGGAAGGCTGAAATTTGTCCCCTCTTCTTTACAAAGTTTACATAGAACAGGAAAAAAAGAGATCAAAGAAGTATTTGGAAGAGGTATCAAAGTTCAAGAAGAGGAAATCAAAACCCTGAGATTTGCCGATGATATTGTTATTTTATATTACTCTGAAAAAGATCAGGGGAAATTGCTGAATGGTATGGACAGAGTATTGTGGAAGGAATACAGGATGAAAATAAATAAGTCCAAAACAAAAGTAATGGAGTGCGGTCGAACAAAGCCAGGTGGTGCAGGAAATGGTAGATTAGGGAATGAAGTCTTAAAGGAAGTATATGAATATTGTTATTTGGGTAGCAAAATGACTAATGATGGCAGAAGTAAGGAGGACATAAATGCAGACTAGCACAAGAAATAGGGGCCTTTCCTAAGAAAAGAAATTTGTTCACCTCAAACATTGATATAGGAATTGGAAAGTTGTTTCTGTAAACTTTTGTCTGGAGCGTGGCATTATATCGAAGTGAACTATGGACGATAACTTGTTCAGAAAGAAAGAGAATAGAAGCTCTTGAAATGCCGTGTTACAGAAGAATGCTGTAGGTGAGATGGGTAGATAGAATTACGAATGACGAGATACTGAATCGAATTGGCGAGAGGAGATCGATTTGGCTAAATTTGACCAGAAGAAGAGATAGAATGATCGGGCAAATATTAAGACACCCAGGTCTTGCACAGTTGGTTTTTGAGGGAAGTGTAGGTGGTAAGAACAGTAGTACGAATATGACAAGCAGATTAGAGCACATATAGGATGTAGTAGTTATGTAGATTTGAAAGTGTTAGCACAGGTTAGGGTGGCATGGAAGGCTGTACCAAACCAGTCTATGGACCGATGAATCAAACAACAAAAATTTGTAATTTTTAGAATTTTAAATTTTAGTCTTGACTCCCCTTAATATTCTGAATAAGTATTCTACCAACGTTTAGTCCCAAGTTGGAAGAGTCTTAGCGAAAGCAACCATTCTTGTCTCACACCTTTAGAGATTCTTACACAATCTTTAACTTCATTTGCTTAAGGGACGACACCTGCCTGATGTCGATACAGATTTAAAATTATATTAATAGAATGGACATTTGCAAAAAGGTGATACGTGACATTTTTTCAAAACCGATATGATTACTGCAATATATTTAAACAGGGTACTTACATAACCTGTGCAAAAACCGGACGTTTAACGAGGTTCTCTATGTGTTGAATAGGAGGTATTTAGTATGAAAGATGCAGAAAGGTAACATGGGTAGCACATATCTCGTTAATGCACAGTTTAAATTGCCTTCCACGTCTTTCACATGGTTCAAGATGGCTGGACTGTGTACAAAGCTGTTTCTCATGAGTGATAAGTGGCCTTGCAGTGAAGTAGTTACATGTTTTATTGATTTAGTGTATTGATGTGGATTTGTTATCAACATAATTGAATTATTGTGACCCAAATATTACAAGCGAATTTTTCTGTCCTATGAATCTTATAGCAGACATATCCCAAGAAGTCAGAAAATGCCATTAAATAAATTCAACCTCTGTTTTATAATACCAGCATGAAGGGACAGGCTTTTCATTGATGGCTTGATATCACATACATTTGCATTGAAATCTCGTGCTATATCTATTAATCTACCAACACAAGAAGGTTACAGTCAGAGAATTGCAATCGACAGGAAGAAATTGACAGACAATAAAAAGGTAATGAAATACTGTCCGGGGATGGTCTTCTATAAGGAGCTCTTACAGTGGCCTACAACATCAAAAGAGAGCAAAGATCAACGGGTTGAAATACTAGTAAATGAGTAATGCACAAGATCAAGGATGTTTTCAAAGCAAACTGTATGAAAAATTTTGTATTAAAAGTATGTTTCATTGGTGTTTCATTGCGATGTAACAGTAATAATGTCACTATTGTTATTTACTTTGATATTTTCAAAATATCATGATATTTTAAAGGAAATACATAATACAGTTCTGTTCAGAGAAATGAAAATTTGCACAAAGGTGACATGTAAGACTAATTAATATGTGTTTATGAACCAGAATTGCTGGTTAAATGAAATCCAAGTCACATGGCATTATAAGGAAAGAATATGAGAATTTAATAAATTTATTTACGTTTTTTATTTGAAACGTGAAAATAGATATTCATTTTCTTGTGTCTGCTATAAAATTTCACTTTAGTCGCATGTCACTTTTTTTGCATATGCCAGTTCAATTATTCGTAGATGGGAACCAATTAGCAGACAAACATTTGAACGATGCATTGCGATATATATAAAAAAGAGACACATTAATTCTCACTGAGAAAACACTTTTTTAATATACGAGGGAAGATCAATGATGTACGATATCACCGGAACATGTTTACAAGAATTTAGCCCAGTACGGAGAGTGGTTTAAAAGAAAATGAATTCAGTCTCCTGGGGGAGGACGGAAATCGTTAATCTCCTTGCTGACACGTACGCAGTGCCTGGCTACCGGTAAAAGAGTAATATATATGCAAATTTAAAGTTTAGTCCATTGGAGATCATTTTAAGTTTATAACCCTGATTTACGAGCCTTTTGAATCTCAATCTTATCTTCTGTGGTGAGGCTTGACGTGAGCAGAGCCCCCTGGTTCTAATGGATTTGGCAGCCATGGTAACACTTCAACGGATAGTATGTAGTCGGAGAAAACTGTTATCTTTCTTCGTGTGAATACTTCAATAACTCATCGATTATTGATATGGTATTTTCGAGGGATGAAAAGTAGAGTCAATATTGACAGAACGCAATATGTAACGAACAAGCACAACTTCAAAGTTGTCACCCGCAAAGTCTATTACCTTATGCCAAATGTCGGGAAGTAGTAGGGGGTCGTTGGCAAGGTGTTCTCTGTTGATGGCTGCGACGAAGCGCTCTACTGCACAGAGTACAGATGCTAGGTCAAGAAATCGGCGGCGTCGGAGGGGTTCCTTCAACGAAATCACAAGGACTCATGTCTGGTGACTATGGAAGGTGTTCCAAGAGCTCCCACTGTTGCAATATTTGCTTGACATTGCGTTGTCATGTAAGTCGATAGGGCGATCGTCTTGCAATAAACTTGGCCGTTTGCGCCGCATAGCCGGACGTTACATGTCACTCCATAATCGGCAATAGTAGTCACTCTGGACGGTTTGTCCCTCAGACACAGCACGTGTAAGAATAATGCCCTAAAATCAGCATACGATTCATCCGGCTGGGTTCCTGTAGAAAATTTATGTGAACGTGGCCATTCGTTGGATTGACGCTTTAATTCACGCTCGTAGGCTCGTGCGCACGTCTCATCAATGGCGACAATTCGCTGCAGAAATGCGTCTCCGCCGTTGCAGTATCTGTCCAGGAGGATGCCAGCCAGTGCATACCGGTGCCATTTCTGTACGTCGGTGAGTTGGTGTGGAACCCAAAGGGACGCAATTTTCTTCATGTTAAGATACTTCGTCAGTATGTGCCACACCGTTTGATTACTGAGACTAACCTCTACGGATAATTCCCGGATAGTCCATCGATGGTCTACGGAACGAGACCACTCACGATGTCAATCCGATCTTCCGGAATGGATGTCAGAGCTGCGCGTTGCAAATCCGCAGTCTCACGCACGAAATGCCTTGACCTATCGTGCAACCGTCCTATACGGTAATGCATTCTCTCCACGGGCTTCACGTAACCTTCGATAATATTCTGAATCAGTTGATCATCTTTTGAAAACATGCTTTACAGCGGTGAAATCGACACTCTTCACTTCAACGCCACACAGCAACAACACGTCAAATTCACACTACACATCGACAACAGCGCCACCTGACCGCTCCCATATTCTACTTGCGCATGCCCGATCTCCTGCAAGTGTATGGGCTAGGTTGCCACTACAGCCCTCGTTTATTTCCGTAAAGACAAACGATTGCGTAATTTCAGTACGTCATAGAGTAGAGTGCACGTGATCTTGCCAATATATAAACAGTGGTTTATGCTGGTAAAGGAATGTTACAACTGTTTTGTTCCGCTCCGAGCGTTTTTTGCGTTGATTGCCTGCGTACGTTTATCATTGGTTCCTAGCGTCTTACAATGATAAGACAGTTGAACATTCAATTCATAACAATTCGATAGCCTGTAAACTTTAACTAATATACATATTGGAGTACTTATGTAGTCCTGTTCCTCAGTACAGGTGTCCCTGGGTTTGCTTCCGGACAGGGCGGGAATTTTAGCTACATCTCTTTGGTTCTTCCACCTCAGGAATCAGTGATTGTGTCCGAATTAATACATATTTCCATTTATATATAGAAGACATCATACTACCAACTATACTCAATACTGAATATTTCTCTCCACATAGGGTTGAGATCAGGAAGGGTAGCCTACCGCAATACCTGGTCGAATCAGCATTATGCCAAGTAATTTTTCAAAAGGTTAGAAAGAACGAGAATTAGAAGAATAAGAAGAGACTTCTTAACAATTGCATTGTTGTTTTGTGGGTCATCAGTCCATCCACTGGTTTGATGCAGCCGTCCATGCCACCCTACGTAACTGCTGCATCCTACATCTACTCTAATATACTTGTAATATTCATACGTTGGTCTACCCTTACCGTTCTTACCGCTTCCACTTCCCTCAAAAACCAACTGAACAAAACCTGGGTGTCTTAAAATGTGTCCTGCCATTCTGTCTCTCCTTCTAGTCAAATTACCCCACAACTTCTTCCTCACAATATTTTCGTTCGTAATTCGATTTACCCATCTCATCTTGAGCGTTCTTATGTAACACCACATTTCAAAAGCTTCTATTCTTTTCTCTCTGAGCTAGTCATTGTCTATATTTCACTTCCATATACCAGGCTACGGACGAAAGTCTTCAAAAAGATATTTCCAGTTCCTATATTAATGTCCGAAGTGAGCACATTTCTTTTATTAGGAAATGCATTCCTTATTACTGTCTTGTGCTAGTCTGTCCTCCTTCCTTCTGCTGCCATCGTCAGTTATTTTACTACCCAAGTAACAATACTCACCTATTTCATTCAAGACTTCGTGTCCTTATGATGTAATATTTCCTGCTTCACCTGACTTCATTCAACTGTACTCCATGTTTTAGATTTATTAATTTTCATCTTGTACTCTTCTGCAAGACTGCGTCTGTTCAGCTCAGCATTTATGTCATGACGTTTGTATTGCAAATCCTTTATGTTTGTCTTCAGCTTCAAATTATAATATACACAATTATTGGACGCAGTGTTGTGTGATGGGAGACTGGAATGCAGTCGAATGCCACTGAAGAGGAGGTAATGCTGTAGGAAAATTCGAACTTGGGTGAAGGAATGAAAGAGGAAGACGGCTAATTGAATTCTGTATTGATCATAATTTAGTCCTTGCTAATACTTGGTTCAAACACCACAAACGTGGACAAGACCTGGATGCACAAGAACGCAAGAAAATGGGATCTAAAAAAGTTGAAAGGAAGAGTGTGAGGGATTGTTTCAAGGATTCGAATAGCAAAAATAAATGGTTGTTGATTAAAGGGAAAATGAATGAAGATATCCATTTACCTAATTTTGAATTTAGAGGGAATGGTAACCCTGACGTGAATAATCCAAGCGTTTATTGAAGGAAAAGGCTATGGAAATCAGTAGAGAGGAGACTCTGCTGCAGAAATTCATGTTTTCTATAACTGTATTCCGATTTATAACAAGCATTACAACTTCACTGACATGAATTTAAGTAAGAACAATTGAAGACCTTGTACGGAACGAAGAAATATTTTGAGCGAGACCACAGAACTAGTTACAAATAGCGGATTGTGGCGACGTGTGGTAAATTCACAGAGGTTTGCAGACTGAGCACTAAAAGACATACGATTCTATAATGAGGATTAAAATTTGTATGTAAAAATAGAATCCCGTCCTTTTCAAAATGTTCGAGATGTTACCATTTTTCTTTAATTATTTTGATACACAGTTATGTAGAGTGGAAATAATAATAATAATAATAATAATAATAATAATAATAATAATAATAATAATATGTAGTGTATATAGGTATTGTGTTTTCTCAAGACGGAGTTGTTTACCTTTAGCAAATATATTCGTAATTCCTTTTCATAAAATGTCTTATGACTGGGGATCATCTGAATATTATTATTATTATTATTATCTGAATATCTGCGGTATGGAAGTTGGCTTGATAGGAGTGTAACCCTAGCAACCGTGCTGGCTGTGACGTGAAGTATGGATGGATGGCCAGACAATGTTACCTAGTAACTGCGCAGGCTGTGATGTAAGGTATGGATGGATGGTCAGACAATGTTTCCTAGTAAATGTGCAGGCTGTGATGTAGTATGGATGGATGGCCAGACAATGTTACCTAGCAACCGTGCTGGTCCTGACGTGAAGTATGGATGGATGGCCAGACAATGTTACCTAGGAACCGTGCTGGCTCTGACGTGAAGTATGGATGGATGGCCAGACAATGTTACCTAGCAACCGTGCTGGCTCTGACGTGAAGTATGGATGGGTGGCCAGACAATGTTACCTAGCAACCGTGCTGGCTCTGACGTGAAGTATGGATGGATGGCCAGACAATGTTACCTAGCAAACGTGCTGGCTCTGACGTGAAGTATGGATGGATGGTCAGACAATGTTTCCTAGCAACTGTGCAGGCTGTGATGTAGTATGGATGGATGGCCAGACAATGTTACCTAACAACCGTGCAGGCTAACAAGACTCAGGTGTGCACATTTCACTTAAGGAATAGAGAAGCTCGGCGGGAACTGGATATTGATGGCAAGGCAAATGACTTGAACATTGTCCAACATCTGTGTATCTAGGTGTTACTCTTGAACGAACACGGACCTTCAAGAAACATTACCACAACACCAGGCTGAACGTTAGTTCACGGAAGAATATTTTGAGAAAGCTCACAGCCACCACCCGTAGAGCAACCCCTCGCGTCCTGAGAACCTCTGCTCTTACTTTGTGTGTGTTCGCTGCAGAGTACGCTTAACCTGTGTGGAGTGCATCCACTCACACCAAGCAGGTTGACATTGCAATCAACGAGACTGTACGAATCTTGTCGGGATGTCTGAAGAAAAACTCCAGTTGACAAACTCTACCCGATTGTTGGAATAGCTCCCCCCACTATTAGAAGGGCTGTTGCTGGTGATGCGGAGAGAACGAAGCAGACTAATGATTCTCGCCATCCACTGCATGATCCTAGGCTGTAGTCTGTCGACTGAAGTCGAGAAAGAGCTTCATCACCAGGACTCAACTACTGGTAGGAACATCGGAGTCTAAAGGCATCACCAGGTGCAAGAGCATGCTCTCGTCTGATACCCCTGCAAAGGAAGAGCATGACATGCCCTACCATATTTGGAGATCACTTAATCGTCTTAGGGTGGGCGTCGCTATTTGCAAGACCAACATGAAAAAATGGGGCATACTTCCACCTGATGGAGACGCATCCTGCGAGTGTGGTGTAACACAAGATCCGAACCATCTGCTCATCTGTCTTCTACTAGAACAACCCTGCACTACACAGGACCTGATCGAGGCGAACAACAAGGATATCGGAGTTGCTACATTTAGGAAATGCTGACCGGACACGAAATGATGATGATGATGATGATGATGATGAACATGCAGACTGTGATGTAAGGTATGGGTAATTGCCAGACAATATTACCTAACAACCGTGCAGAGTGTGATGATACAACGTATTTTCTTTGCTATTTTGCTTTATGTCGCACCGACACAGATAGGTCTTTTGTCGACGATGGAATAGGAAAGGCCTAGGAGTTGGAAGGAAGCGGCTGTGGCCTTAATTAAGGTACAGCCCCAGCATGTTCCTGGTATGAAAATAGGAAACCACGAAAATCCATCTCGAGGGCTGCCGACAGTGGGATTTGATCCCACTATCACCCGGATGCAAGCTCACAGCCGCGCGCCTCTGACCGCACGACCAACTCGCCCGGTGCAACAACCGTTCAGGCTGTGATGTAAGGTATTGATGGATGGCCAGACAATGTTACCTAGCAACCGTGCAGGCTATGACGTAAGGTATGGATGGATGGTCAGACAATGTTACCTAGCAACCGTGCAGGCTATGACGTAAGGTATGGATGGATGGTCAGACAATGTTACCTAGCAACCGTGCAGGCTATGATGTAAGGTATGGATGGATGGTCAGACAATGTTACCTAACAACCGTGCAGGCTATGATGTAAGGTATGGATGGATGGTCAGACACTGTTACCTAACAACCGTGCAAGCTGTGACGTAAGGTATGGATGGATGGCCAGACAATGTTACCTAGCAACAATGCAGCCTATGTCTCATGGCCGGTTAGCAGCCGTTGGTAGATAGCCATGAACGAGCAGCATTGTGTTTGGAAAAGAATGCAGATTGTTTCAAAGGCTGAACTGTGGACATGAACCATCCTTTTAAGCAAGCTATTATTTTCCAATTCCATCAGTGTATTAAATGTCTTTTAATGGTTTAAAAATCATTTCACTTTTTAGTGTTTGTATGGGTATGCTGTATACAGCCCGCGTGGTGGAGATGATCGTTAAAGAGTTGAAGTCTAAACGGTCTGACGCCGTGGTTAGCCGGCTCGATTTCCGTTGGTCGAAATTTTTTTAAAATCAGAATGTTGGCCGGCAGGGTAGGGGAGGTGGTGGTATACAATTTCTAATCACTAGATAGCGTGCTAAAAGCCTGGATTAAATTTGAAATCTCTCCGCAGTGCTCATATGGAGTGAGGAAATATGACGCTGTTGATGGTGATTCGTCCGTCAGATGGGGACGTTAAGCTTTGAGCAGACGCCTTGGTGCTATTCGACAGTCGAAGGCTCTGTGCCGGTACCGGGTTTCACCCTCTCCCTTCCTACTATCGTATATCACGTCATTCATTTCACCTCAATAATTCCTCTGATGAGGTTGACGTCAGGAAGAGCATCCAGTCATAAAAGCTCGCCACGACAGAATTATCTCACCTCATACCAGACCCCGTAGAGAAACGGGACAAGGGTTGGAATAACAATTTGAAGATATTCAGAATGAATAATCAGCGTCAGGATCAGTCTGAATTCAAGACTTGCTTTCGAGTAACTTACACTGAAATAAAGCCCTCCAATTATAATTATTTTGGATACAGTATTAAGTTTACTGAAGCTAAGGCGACACTCTGGAGATAACAATGTATTTTTACCCAGTGCATCAATTTTCACGAAAGATTTCGGGAAAGTCAGGTACATAAAATGGGAGATATCATGAACATTTCTTTCATATACATTTAACAGTTTTTCCAAAAAAAAAAAAAAAAAAAAGAAATTCTTAATTACTGTTTTCATGAAATGTTAATGTTAATTTGTAATTGCTTAGATAATACATCTTTTAAAAGCACTACGTATCGATTTTTCTATACATAATTTATATAAGGAGCTAATTACACTGACTGACAGAGCAAATGCAACACCAAGAAGGAGTGGTCAGAACTTTATGCCAATTCCAGGGTAGACTGACGTCACTGAGGTATGCTGATGATGTGAAATGCGCCGCTGTGCTGCGCACGTAGCGAACGATAAATGGGACACGGCGTTGGCGAATGGCCCACTTCGTACCGTGATTTCTCAGCCGACAGTCATTGTAGAACGTGTTGTCGTGTGCCACAGGACACGTGTATAGCTAAGAATGCCAGGCCGCCGTCAACGGAGGCATTTCCAGCAGACAGACGACTTTACGAGGGGTATGGTGATCGGGCTGAGAAGGGCAGGTTGGTCGCTTCGTCAAATCGCAGCCGATACCGGTACCCATAGGGATGTGTCCACGGTGCAGCGCCTGTGGCGAAGATGGTTGGCGCAGGGACATGTGGCACGTGCGAGGGGTCCAGGCGCAGCCCGAGTGACGTCAGCACGCGAGGATCGGCGCATCCGCCGCCAAGCGGTGGCAGCCCCGCACGCCACGTCAACCGCCATTCTTCAGCATGTGCAAGACACCCTGGCTGTTCCAATATCGACCAGAACAATTTCCCGTCGATTGGTTGAAGGAGGCGTGCACTCCCGGCGTCCGCTCAGATGACTACCATTGACTCCACAGCATAGACGTGCACGCCTGGCATGGTGCCGGGCTAGAGCGACTTCGATGAGGGAATGGCGGAACGTCGTGTTCTCCGATGAGTCACGCTTCTGTTCTGTCAGTGATAGTCACCGCATACGAGTGTGGCGTCGGCGTGGAGAAAGGTCAAATCCGGTAGTAACTGTGGAGCGCCCTACCGCTAGACAACGCGGCATCATGGTTTGGGGCGCTATTGCGTATGATTCCACGTCACCTCTAGTGCGTATTCGAGGCACGTTAAATTCCCACCGCTACGTGCAGCATGTGCTGCGGCCGGTGGCACTCCCGTACCTTCAGGGGCTGCCCAATGCTCTGTTTCATCAGGATAATGCCCGCCCACACACTGCTCGCATCTCCCAACAGGCTCTACGAGGTGTACAGATGCTTCCGTGGCCAGCGTACTCTCCGGATCTCTCACCAATCGAACACGTGTGGGATCTCATTGGACGCCGTTTGCAAACTCTGCCCCAGCCTCGTACGGACGACCAACTGTGGCAAATGGTTGACAGAGAATGGAGAACCATCCCTCAGGACACAATCTGCACTCTTCTTGACTCTGTACCTCGACGTGTTTCTGCGTGCATCGCCGCTCGCGGTGGTCCTACATCCTACTGAGTCGATGCCGTGCGCATTGTGTAACCTGCATATCGGTTTGAAATAAACATCAATTATTCGTCCGTGCCGTCTCTGTTTTTTCTCCAACTTTCATCCCTTTCGAACCACTCCTCCTTGGTGTTGCATTGTCACTGTCAGTCAGTGTATATCGTACTCAAATTTCTGTAATTTTTACGTTCTAACATCTTGGGCATAAAATCCCTACTACTTGAAAAATCCTGCAATCAAAAATTTCATATGCAGATTTCTTAATATAGGTGTGATTCTTATACCATACAAATTTTGTTACATTTGGCAGAAAATTATGGGAGAAAATGGAATTTAAATATAAAATTACAATTGGCAAACAAAGCATTATTACAGTGATAAATTGTTTGAATTCAGCGGAAGAACTTCGTGACAAGAAGAAAGAAACTCAAGGCTTTCAATTTCAGTCATGAAAAGTTTTACGAAAATGGTCAAAACATCTATTTTTATCGCCGCACTGAAATCTTCGTCCGCTAGTACTTATACGTCTGGGTTCAACTCCTTTGCTTTCCCTGCAACTATGAGTTCTCCGGTGATCATGACTAAAATACACTTTATTTAGAAAATGTTTTTAATCGTATTATGAACTTCTAAACATTCAAAAGCTCAGATACGATTTAAACGTCTCCACAATTTCTGATATGAAAAATATGGTTATGATCATCACTTCCAATGTATGAATTACCTGACAGTACAAACGTCTCTTTATCGGTTTGTAGCTTATTAATGAAGGGGGTGTTAACCAGAAAGTCGCGAAAAACATTTGTATGTTTTTATGTGATTTTATTTAGAAGGATCTAATGAAAATCTACGTGAAATTTCAGACGAAATACTTAATTTTTCATACGGTTTTGTACATTTGAATCTGCATATTGAACAATTCAGCGCATGGACTGTGTTAGTATACTTATTGAGCAGGTGATTCATTTTTTACACTATCTCACAAATTATAATTTGTTAAATGAAATGTACCTTCCCTCTGGAACCATTTGCTCTGTTAGCTTGATTTATCCTGAACGTATTTTAAGTTCTTTCAAACAATCTGAATCGTGTATAATGTCAAGGATATACTTACTTTCCCTATAAGAACAGTTCTAATTCCAGGATTTGATGAAAATGTTAGGATTTAATTAAAAACGTAATGAATTAAAATTAAGTTAATTCAAAACGTAATTGTTTCTGATTGTTAAGGAAACTTATAAGAGAATAATTACAGAAGTCCAGTGCACTGAGGTTGTTGGCTTGGAAAGGTAGATTGATTTTAGTTAAATGATAAAATATTTATAACTAATTCTTAAAATTATGGTAAAGCTTCGTAAATTCGTGATAGTCTTCAAATTATTTTAACACCTTAAAATCATGAAAATATTTAAATTTTGCAAGTTGTACTTCATTATACTAACATTTCGATCGTTAATATTTGTGAATGAAATAATAGTTTACCTTACAGGTTCGCCAACGGCCGTAGCCGTGTTGAAACACCGGATCCCGTGAGATCTCCGAAGTTAAGCAACATTGGGCGTGGTCGGGAGTTGGATAGGTTGCCACGCGCTGTTGGTGGATGTTAAGGGAATGGAGGAGCGGAAAGGAACTGACCACCCTACCGCACGTAAACTCCGGCTCAGGAACACCTCTGCGGAGGTTCGGACCTGCCTTGGGGCAGAATAACCCTTACCTTACCTTACCGGTTCTGTGCAACTTACGCCTTTTGCCACATCTTATTGCCATCTGTTATTTCGTGATTGTAATTTGGTAATTTCATAATGCTAAAATAAGTCTATTGAAATATAAACACCGTTGTTTATACCAGAATATTGAAACATTACTTATTTTGTCAAACAACCATTAAAAAGTTGTGAACAGAAAATACAATTTGCGGGGGAATTGGGGATGGAATTCACGAGTATGAAAACCGTCACAAACGTCGTGATGTCACAGTATCCTTGAGTTCATCAAAATACACAATACAAAACTTTCATATTTTCAAAACTGTCAAACTGAATCCTAATTCCTGCATATTAAAAATATGTTTATATATTCTCTGTCCCATCCCCACCGACAAATCAAACTGTTTGCTTAGTTTAGGGACCCAGTGCCTGATATTGTCTTCACTTTCAGTCCGTTTAGAAACATATTTTAGAGTGGAACATGGCACCTCACACTCTTGAGAAGCTTTACAAAAATAGAGTAGTTTTTTCACAGACTTGAACAAGTTTTTGTTTTGTATTACAATACTCCGGAAGCGTTTAATATGGAGGAGAAAAATAAGGGTACGGTAATTTCGTGATATCTTGGTTAATTCTTGATGTATTGAAATATGTATTAGTTTCCAAACGCGGCATACACTGCTGGAAAAGGACATGCAACATCCTCAAGGACTTATTTCAGTGATACCAGTTATAATAAAATGTGAATGCCGAGGGGTTGTTGTGTTAGTGATTCATTTGTCACAGACATCGGAGATCGGATGGCTCGCCGGATGTCTGTCGGTGCGCACTCTGTTTTGACTCTGCAGGCAGTAACTGTGCAATATTCGTTCTATGGTACAACCATGCCCCACCAATGAGTAAGTTCTCCTTTTGAACAACTGCAGCCTTTTGAAAGGGGTCGTACTGTGGACCTGCTGGAATCTGGAGGACGTATCGACAGATAACTGCACATATTAGACACAATGTATCGGTGGTGTGTCGCTACTTTCCGCACACTAGTGGATCAGGCTACGGACGTCTACCTAGTTTAGACGCAGGTCAAGATGGACGCATTTTGCTAGCAGCTGTGGCCGACTGATCATCATCCAGGAACGAAATAAGATCGCATGTTGCACCTGATTTGTCACCAAGGACCATTAGAAACCGTCTGCTCTCAGCAGGATTACGAAGATATGTGTCTCTAGCCAGGCTACCACTGATACCACGACACCTGCAAGCACGGCTACTCTGGTGGTGCTCTGAAGGAGTTCACTGGAGATGGGAATTACACTGTGTTGTCTTCAGTGGCGAGAGTAGGTTCTGTCTGTATACAAGTGATGGACGTAGACCTGGAGAGTGGCTTGTTCCAGAGTACATTCGTCCACGACACCCAGGTCCCATTTCAGGCTTCATGATGTGGAGGGCCATCAGTTACAACTCGCGGTCACATTTGGTGTTTCTGCTGCATAACGTAACAAGTGCCCGCTACATTGCACAGGTTGCCCCGTGCTACTGCCATACTTTGACAGGGAGGTGATGTGAATTTTAAGCAGCACAATGAACGACCACATACAGCTGCTGCGACGCAAAATCAACAGATCTCTCACCAATTCAACATGCATGTGACATGATGAAGTGGGAACTTACGAGTCTTCAAAGCTGCAAGAACCATTGCAAAATTTCATCGAAAGGTGCAAAATTCATAGGACAATCTATCGCAGGATGTCATTTGGCACCTTCTTGATAGTTTGCGTGTGCGAATACACGCCTGTATTGCCGCCAGATGGCTGTGCACTGTGTATTGATGCGACTGATTGGGCACTGTGACATGTGTGTTTCATTTGGTCTGAATTTGTAATCATATACTTTTGCAACGACGAACTAAGCCTACCTCTCAAATGGCTTGTGAATAAAATTACCTTGATCTTGAGGATGTTGCATGTTTCTTCCGGCAGTGAATTAACACCATTATTTATGTAAGAGCCAAACATGGCAAAATGATGAGATTAAAAATTCCGAAACATATTTTACCAACGCCAAGCTGATAAGATTTTCCCTGAAAAATGCTAAAATTTTCTGTGGTGTAGTGGTTAGTGTGATAAGCTGCCACTCCCGGAGGCCTCGGTTCGATTCTCGGCTCTGCAAAGAAATTTGAAAAGTGGTACGAGGGGTGGAATTGGGTCCACTGAGCCCCTGGAGGTCAACTGAGTAGATGAGGGTTTGATTCCCACCTCAGCCACTCTCGAAGTGGTTTTCCGTGGTTTTCCACTTCTCCTCCAGGAAAAAGACGGGATGGTACCTAACTTAAGGCCACGGCCGCTTCCTTGTCTATCCCATCCAATATTCCCATCCCCCCACTAGACCCCTATTCAGCACATAAGGTGAGGCAGGCTGGGCGAGGTACTGGTCCTCCTCCACGGTTGTATCCCAGACCCAATGTCCAAGACACTGCCCTTGAGGCGATTGAGGTTGGGTCCCACCCTGAGTCCGAAGGAGAAACCAACCCTGGAGGGTAAATATATTAAGGAAGAAAGAAAATGGTAAAATTTCACTCTGGAAAGCTAAGGATATTAAATTGCATACCATTCGAAAGGCAATTGATATTTTTGATTAGTCAGAGCACATTCTCACCTGAACTAAACACTCTATGGACCATGCAAGTATAATATCACGGGGACTGTAACTGTTCAAAGAGGACATGTCAGACAGATAAGATAAATATGATGAGTTTGGCGTAAAAATGTTAATACAATACCGGACTCAGTTTGTGGTTAGAATTTAAATATTGTGGTCCCTGCGTGAAAAACTTTCCTAATCAAAGTATTAAGTTCATATAGAGTATATTTGTGCATGAGAACAAACACTTTGTGCTGATTCTAATATCGGTGTGGCTGGATAATTTATTCCTGCACCCGTGGGAAATAAGAATGCAAATGAACAATTTGTAGACTTCCCACCGCAGTAGTGAGGAATTATTTAGAATGCATGACCACACGCACGCACGCACGTTAATATATACGAGGCCTGCACAAATTATTGCCTTTCGGAGCCAAACCCAAATGTGACAGCGGTGCCTGACCAAAATTCAGATCACTGCGGACCTTGAATTTTAGACTGGAACTAAATATATATAACTTTCTTACTAATTAATTTTTAACTCTTAGTTTCTTCAGTCTGCTGAAATCAATTTTTAGTCATACATTTAGAAACCACCCGAAAAACAAAAATTAATTTAGAATGACACGTTTCGTCCTTGAAAGAACATCATCAGGTTCTATCAAATCACACTCAACAATTTATAAATGTATAAACATTGCTGTTTATTTCTGTCTAAATGATTAAGTACTTGAAATATGGAGCTGGAATATTATTATATTTTTTTTAATTTTTCATGTGGAGTAGAAATTTAGTTTTTCTTGGCCTATGTTTGTGGAGTTGCAGTTAACATTTAAGTTCATTCAACTTAAGCTACCACTTTCATTGTTATTGTTTTTCCTTTCTTTCTTAATCCGTTTGCCCTTGAGAGTTGATTTTCCCTCGGGCTCAGCGAGGGATCCCACCTCGACCGCCTCAAGGGCAGTGTCATGTAGCGGGGGATACATCGGGATTGGAGGACCAGTACCTCGCCCAGGTGGCCTCACCTGCTGTGCTGAACAGGGACCTTGTGCGGGGAGGGAAAGGACGGAAAGGATAGACAAGGGAGAGGGAAGGGAGGGACCGTGGCTTTAAGTTAGGTACCATCCGGCATTTGCCTGGGGAAGAAGTCGGAACCAATTCGAAGATGGCTTAGGTTGGAATGAACCCCCTCTACTCAGTTGGCCTCCTGAGGCAGAGTGGATCCCGTTCCAGCCCTGGTACCACTTTTAAAATTTCATGGTAGAGCCCGGAATCGAACCCGGGCCACCAGGGGTGTCAGCTAATTACGCTAATGACTACACAACAGATACAGACATTGTTATTTAGATTATATTATTATCGTAATTGGATTTGTTTTAGACCATTTTTAGGGATTATCTAAGGAGCTTTTACTGAGGTGGTGAGTTCCCTTTGAATTTTCCGTTACGTAACTTACGTTGACCTGAAAGGCTGTCGTGGAATTATATTCGTAGTTTTATTATTATTATTATGACTACACCACGTGGCCTGAGACCGGCCTGATACCACCAATCAAAGAAAAATCCACAGTTGTAGCCGTTCGGGCAAGCAACTCAATGTTGAAAATATCCTAGGCATATGAGCTACGAATTTTAGTTAAATATATGAGAATATACTGTTTATTTATTGCTGAAAATTAGAATACTTTTGTTAATCATCTTTATCCGGTCAGTTAGATTAGCAGTTTGCCTTTTTCTACCACTACGAGCCCAAATGTGAGTCGATGCAGAGTTTCACTTTAGCCCCTATAACTACATTCGGCGTGGACGTTTTTTTTAAAAAAAGTACCTGAGGGTATTGAACCAAGGAATACATTACACAAAAAGTTAATTTGGCAAGGATTTGAATCAAATAGAAAACGAGTAAAGGAATTCGAGATTTTAGGCTGTTTTTCCTGAACTGAATTTAGGTCGGAGACGCACCTGCACAGTATGTTCTCGAATGCCTAACTTCCAAGTGGATTCCAACTACCACATAAAGCCGCATACTGAGAATTATAAGGCCACATCTCAAAAAAATTTTTTTTCGTTTTATTCAAGTAATAATATCATCTAGTCATGTTCTATTTAGTGTAACATGGCCATACATATATTTTAATTTTTTTCCACCTGAGGGCAGATAATTCCTTATAACATTTTGGTTTCTTAATCTTAGTGGTGAGAACAATACAGCCACATTTTGACATATGGCTGTATTACACTTGCATTCCATACCAATTCACTGTTGTGCAGGTACGCATCTTAAGTTGTGGCCTTATTACACTCACCTTTCTGAATGGAGGGCTCTTGTTGATACAATGTAAATCCAGTTTCCTTATTGTCATTAATAATGTACTTATTATTTACATGAATTGGAGGGAATTCCTTAGTGACTATAGTAGAGAAACTTCTGTGCGTTGTGTTCATCAGTTTTGTCTTATTCTGTGATTATGGATGTATCAAAATGGACATGAACAATACAGGATCATCCCGAATAAGGAAAATGATGATGATGGTGCTCCATCCTGCCACAGATTGTGATTCAGAGGTAAGCAGCCACCTGTAAATATGATTAAAATTATATCTGGGGTTTATCATAGCTGTAACTGGAAGTATATGGGTTTAAGTTGATTGTTTATTTTAATATATTTAGTGTACTACTGGAAGCAGTAACTTTGTACCCTGTTGCTGTTTTTCATACTCGTACATTTCTTAAATATTCATGAAATGATGAGGGAACGGAGAGCGTACCTAAGGCTGATTAATTTGTTATAGATTGTTGAACACCAACATGGAATTGAACTTGATGAGATGCGAAGTATCCCTGTAGCACCTACAAAGGACCAAAGCGACTTCGATATTTTAAAACCAGATAGAGTCAGTGATGATTTACAGGCAAGTTGAATTCAGAAATCTAATATCCATTGGATAAATCGCCTGGGTAGTAATATCTGTGTAAAATATAATAATGTTAGTTTTATGTTTTGTTACTTGTAGATAAATGCCGGTGAAGAAAAGGTTTACACTGATCTCGTGCCTGTGAAAGCAGCTCATCTCCCTCAGAGTATCAGATTACCACTTGCAACATTCACTAACTGTGAAGGGACGAGTGGAGCTTTGTGCAATACAAGCACAATGGCCTCAGAGGTACATTATTATAAATAACATGCTATAGGTAGTTTCAAATTAAGTCATAACAATTAAGTCATAACAAGCAAACGAAATACAGAGGGTCTAATTTTTCTCTTTTGCAGACCACTTCACAAGAAAAGAATGTCGATCGAGGGAAGCAGAGTGGGGCGCTGGAAGAGTCTGTTTGTGATAGTGATATCTCAGAATTAGTACATTTTGAAAAGCGTGATGTGCCTGAAATAGAAACAACTGAGGATTCTACCGAGAGTGAACATGCAACACTTCGAGTAGAAAGTGAAGTAGCTGATAGATCGCAGAGCAAGAAAAGGAAACGTCAGCCAGAGTTATGGAAAGCGAACATAAAGAAATCAAGAGTAAATTTAGGTCAGACATACCTCACTGTAACCAATAAAGAAATAGTTGCGAAGTCAGTTAGAGGTGTTTGTGGGAAAAAGTGCCGTCTTCAATGTCCCACCAAAATTACAGAGGAAAGACAAGCAGAAATCAATAAATCCTACTGGCAATTAGGAGATCATGGCCTGCAGCGTAATTTTGTGGTCAGTCACTCCCAAAAAGTGCAACCAAGGTATAGATACTCAAAGGAAGGCAGCCAGAGGGGATGTAATATTGCGTACTACTTCCTTGTAGATGGAAATAAAATAAGGGTCTGTAAGCAGTTTTTTATGAAAACTCTTGATGTAGGAGATAAGTTCATAAGGAAATGCTGGAATAAAGTTGACGAACATGGAGTTTTAGAGAAGGAGAAACGCGGAAAACACACAAAGCATAAAGTTGATGAGGCGTTGAAGGAACAGGTTAGAAACCATATACGCTCGTTCCCCAGAACAGAGTCTCATTATCTTCGAGCTCAAACAAGTAAAGAGTATCTAGATGGGAGCTTAACAGTTGCTGAGATGTATCGACTGTATCTGGAAAATCAAACCAAAAGCGGACTTCCTTCAGTGAAGCTCAGTTTATATAGGGAAATTTTCAATACAGACTTCAATCTTTCTTTTTTTGTGCCAAAGAAAGATCAGTGTGCGCTCTGTGAAAGTTACAAAAATGCCAGTGATGAAGAAAAGGAACAGAAACGAGCAATGTATGAAGATCATTGCAGAAACAAACTTCTAAGTAGAGAAGAAAAATCCAAAGATAGTGTTCTTGCTAAGGAAGGGTCATTGACTGTATCATGCTTTGATTTACAGGCAGTCCTTCAAGCACCATGTGGTGATATTTCAGTTTTGTACTATAAGAGAAAGTTGAATTGTTATAATTTTACTGTTTATGATATCGGAAAGAAGGAAGGGTACTGTTTCTTTTGGAACGAATCCATAGCTAATCGTGGAGTCAATGAAATTGGAACTTGTGTTTTGACTTTTCTAGAAGAACATTGCCAGAATCAACGTGTTGTATTTTATTCAGATAATGCTGGTGGACAAAATAAGAATAAATTTATAGCATCTTTGTACCTCTTTGCTGTACAGACACTTAGTATTCCACAAATTACCCATAAATATTTGATAGCTGGACATACACAGAATGAAGGAGATAGTATGCATTCTACAATCGAGAAGCAGAAAGCAAGGAGTTTGAAATCAGGCCCAATTTATACACCAACGCAGTGGGTGCCTCTGATACAGTTAGCTAAGAAAGAAGGAAAGCCCTACGTTGTAAGAGAGCTTGCGACGGAGGACATTAAAGATTTTAAAAAACTGGCGAAGAATATGGGTAAGAATTTCACAGTCAATGAAGATGGCCAGAAAGTGAACTGGAATTCCTTCAAAATCATCGAAACAAGAAAGGATTCACCCAACGTTCTGTTCTACAAAACAGACTACGAAGACCAGGACTTTAAAACAATACACGTAAGAGGAAAACTGCGAGGACGTCCAAGTTTACCACTTCTGGAACAGGCTTATTCATGTCCACCCAAAATATCTTTGAGCAAGCTTAAGGACCTCCTCGACTTGTGTTCAGCTGGTGTCATTCCTAGAGTTCATCACCAGTTCTTCAAAAGCCTACAAGCTCATGATCAAAATGAAGAGGACAGACAAGCGGACCTTACAGAAGCTAATTACCAATGTGAGGAGCTGTAGAATTATTTGATAAAATTATTGTACTTTGAATATAATAAAATTGGTTTTGGTTAAGTTATTGTGTAGTAAATGTTGCAGAATAAAGTGTGTTTGTGATCATTATGCAAGTTGGTATTCATACTTTCCAATACAATTTCGAAGTAATGTTAGTAAATCTTCTACCTTGCTGGTATTATAAGGCCACAAGTACAAATTTTATTAATATAAATCAGATTATCTCGCATACAATTGCATAAATCAAAGCGTATGTAGACCAAAGTAAAAAGTGTATATACCGAAGTAATTGTAGTAAACAGTTACTTTGATTTATGAATAATCTGATTTTATATACAAGATGCAAACTTTCAAATCTCTCTCCTGTAAAATTTACCTTTTTTGAGTTGTGGCCGTGTTATTCTCAGTGTGCGATGGTCTGTTCTGAACAGAATAAGAACAGGCCATGGCAGATGCAGAGACATGCTGTTTAAATGGAACAAGTTGCGGACACCCGCGTGTGACTGTGGAGCTGCGCGACAATCCATACATCATATTGTCGGAGAGTGTGAAACGCGGTCATACACAGGTAGCAAAGTAGATTTCCTGATGGCAACTCCAGAAGCCATACAGTGGATCAGTGATCTTGACATTCACTTGTAGGCCATACGCTAAATAAATAAATAGGTCGGAAGTGATTCTCGAAATTTGTTTTTTTTCGTAGTTTGATAGATCTATCCCCTACTGACAATTTCAAACCTTTCCTGGCCCTTTAGCCTTCCAATATTCGGCGCACTTGAGGAGGTTTTTCGTAACATGGGGACGCCTACATTGTCTGCTAAGTAATGTGTTCAACATTAAAAAAGCACAGACCTCCGTGCTGGCAGGATTGTGCCCTAGCAGGTACAGACGTGCACATTAATGGTGTCCCGACATAAACAATCAACACTGCCCCACTCCAGTATGAGACGAAGGGGAGAGAGTGAAGGGGTAGTGTCGAAGGCACAATGACTCACCTTTTCGCTTGACGCATTGCTGCATGGACTGCATGCAGACAGCCCGCTACAAGACTTCGTTGTGATCGAATGGCGGATGTATTGAAGTACAGCATTAGGTTACCTACTCGTCCGGCCCCGCTGTGTACGGGGCAACGCGTCCGGCCGCCCCGGGTTCGATTCCCGGCTGGGTCAGCGGGTTTTAATTGTAAATAATTATATGCCTGGCCTGGGGACTGCGTGTTTGTGTCGTCCTTAACGTTTCTCACATTCAACACTCAACACTTCCGCAATTCCAATTACATGCAGGTTCATATATTGTGCAAGCAGGGGCAAAAGAACTCCATAGGTCGACGCCCCGAACAAATAGCATTTTAACATAAACAATTAAAAAAGTAACCTACTCTGATAATTACAGTATTAAGAGGTAAAGGAGGTTTTTAACCGAAAAGTATTTTATACTACAGTAGTTAGAAATATTTTGTAGCTGCGTTATATCGGGTCTACCAATCCTTCTTCACCTCGTTCTTGCCATATTTCTATCCATCTCCAAACTGTCTTAAGACTGCATGGTATTGCTTGTGCTATTGCATGGGGGACCATGTGAGCCTCCCACACGCCAATAATACGTCCTCGATTCACCTGTGATAGGATATGAGCCATCTTATTACGATGTTACAGTATAACGCCGGAATACACACACTGTGTATTCTGCTCTACCTGTTCACTCCCTTCCCCTCTTTTCAGTACTGGAGTGGCCTTCAACACTATCCCTTTACTCTCTCCCCTCCTTTTCAGTACTGGAGTGGTCTTCAACACTATCCCTTTACTCTCTCCCCTCCTTTCCAGTACTGGAGTGGGGCAGTGTTGATTGTTTATATCGGGACACCATTAATGTGCGTGTGTGTACACTACGGTGCACCCGACTGACACCCACAGTGTGTTTGGTGCTGACTTCTTCACTTGGCTGTCAAGACCGTCTAAGCCACCTGCAGATTTAACACCACCATCACGCAAAACCCATTTAAATTCGCCCGCGAAGTTATCTCATTGGCTAACTTTAGCAGGTGATAAAATGTCTTCGATGCGATGTATCAAATTATTTATCAGTGTGGCCAACCTCCTGACGCTCATATACTTGGTTCAATTTATTCCCACCACCCGGTATATCTTACCAGGCTCGGTCTGCTCTTCGTGGGGGAGAAATAAAGTATATCTCCCAACTATGTTAGGAATTAACAAGAAAGCTACAAGTTCAATGAACTTGGCAACCACGAGATTCCTAGCTGAGTGGTATATTTATTCCAGTTATATGTATCAGACACATCGATTTCATTTTTATATCCCATTTTCCTTGATAAATACTTGTTTTCTTCCTAGCACGATGCTTTGAGGTTGGCCACTAATTTTCACGCCCTTCATGGTCTTTCAATTTATGATGACTCCAATTTCACTTTAATGTTCAAAACACTTCTTAGCAGACAAGGTACGGGTCCCCATACTACGATAAACGAAAAATTAAGTAATTTCCTCAATTGTGCCAAAAGATGAAGGGCTAAACGGCCCGGAAAGTTATCAAATTGTGAGTCTTGGGTAGCTCTACCAAACTAAAAAGCAAATTTCTAAAATCACCTCCGGGCTGATTGCAGTTATGAAGAAACAGCCCAATATCGCGTGTTTTTTTACTCGTATCCTTTTTTATTCAAGTCCAAACCAAATTAAACTTATTCACATAATTGTTTCTGCAATGTGTTCCTTGGTTCGATAACCTCAGTCGTTTTTTGATTTCCTGAAATATATCCACACTCTATTTACTTGGAAGTGCTCACATAAGCGCTAGTAGTGGTGCTTGACTGACACTCTGAAATTACTCACATTAGCGGTCGTAGTGCTGCTTGACTGACACTCTGAAATTACTCACATTAGCGGTCGTAGTGGTGCTTCACTCTTAAATTACTCACATTAGCGGTCGTAGTGGTGCTTAACTGACACTCTGAAATTACTCACATTAGCGGTCGTAGTGGTGCTTCACTCTTAAATTACTCACATTAGCGGTCGTAGTGGTGCTTGACTGACACTCTGAAATTACTCACATTAGCGGTCGTAGTGCTGCTTGACTGACACTCTGAAATTACTCACATTAGCGGTCGTAGTGGTGCTTCACTCTTAAATTACTCACATTAGCGGTCGTAGTGGTGCTTAACTGACACTCTGAAATTACTCACATTAGCGGTCGTAGTGGTGCTTCACTCTTAAATTACTCACATTAGCGGTCGTAGTGGTGCTTGACTGACACTCTGAAATTACTCACATTAGCGGTCGTAGTGGTGCTTAACTGACACTCTGAAATTACTCACATTAGCGGTCGTAGTGGTGCTTGACTGACACTCTTAAATTACTCACATTAGCGGTCGTAGTGGTGCTTGACTGACACTCTGAAATTACTCACATTAGCGGTAGTAGTGGTGCTTAACTGACACTCTGAAATTACTCACATTAGCGGTCGTAATGGTGCTTCACTCTTAAATTACTCACATTAGAGGTCGTAGTGGTGCTTAACTGACACTCTGAAATTACTCACATTAGCGGTCGTAGTGGTGCTTCACTCTTAAATTACTCACATTAGCGGTCGTAGTGGTGCTTGACTGACACTCTTAAATTACTCACATTAGCGGTCGTAGTGGTGCCTGACTGACACTCTGAAATTACTCACATTAGCGGTCGTAGTGGCGCTTGACTGACACTCTGAAATTACTCACATTAGCGGTCGTAGTGGTGCTTCACTCTTAAATTACTCACATTAGCGGTCGTAGTGGTGCTTAACTGACACTCTGAAATTACTCACATTAGCGGTCGTAGTGGTGCTTCACTCTTAAATTACTCACATTAGCGGTCGTAGTGGAGCTTAACTGACACTCTGAAATTACTCACATTAGCGCTCGTTGTGGTAGAGAAAGGCAAACTGCTAATCTAATGGACCGGATAAGAAGAGAAGTGTAATTTTTGGGAATACATAAAGAATATATTCTCATACTTGATTATATTTTATTTACCTAAAATTCGTAGCTCATAAATTCTTAGGATTTTTTCAACATTCAGTTACTTGCCTGAATGGCTAAAATTGTGGATTTTTGAAGGGTAGGAGCTATTACATTTTGCCCTTTGATTAGTGTTGAGAAGCCCAGTTCTATTTCCCATGCTGTTACTCTACTGGTTAGAAATTCGCCCACATGATAGCATACGTTTTACTGATAAAAAAGCCTGTGGTGAGGTAGCATTGAACGTATTGCTAGTTTATGGCCACTATAAAGTGTACACGTGCGCTCAAGGGGTCACTGCGGACGGGAAATAAAATATGGAGATGTGGCACTTCATACACGCGTCGCTGTGCCTTTCTGTAACTCAAATAAAAATGAAAGCAGTTACATGCGAAGAGAAAATCTTACTGATTTTAGTATCCATAATTCACTTCCATGACTTCATGCTATATGAGAGGTTTGGGGCATAAGTCATTGCAACTATCATTTATCCCACGAATGCGAGATCTACCAGACAAATGGAAACATACACTTGGGAGTGTGGAGCGTGAGGTACTGTGTAATGTATGACTAATGCTGAGTAGGTTTACCGGGGTCCGCCCCCGTGTCGTAGTAGTTAGTGTGATTAGCTGCCATCCGCGGAGGCCCGGGTTCAAATCCCGGCTCTGCCACGAAATTTTAAAAGTTGTACGCGTGCTGGAACGGGGTCCGTTCAGCGTCGGGAGGTCAACTGAGTTGAGGACGATTTGATTCCCTTCTCAGCCATCCTCGAAGTGTTTTCCCATGGTTTCCTACCTCTCCTCCGGACAAATGCTGGGATAACACCTAATTTAAGGCCATGGCCGCTTCCTTCCGTCTTGCTTGTCTATCATTTCCAGTCGTCCAATGCCTTCACATGACCTCTTCAGCATAGCAGGTTAGGCCGCCTGGACGAGGTACTGGTCTGCCTCCCCAGTTGTATCCCCTGTCTGTGAGGCAGTAGAGGTGGGATCCCTCGACCCTGGAGGGTAAACGGGTTAAGAAAGAAAGAAACATGTTTACTAGGTGTAGAATTTAAGGCGATGAAACTGTCAGCCATAAAATCAATCAATCAATCAATCAATCAATCAATCAATCAATCAATCAATCAATCAATCAATCAATCAATCAATCAATCAATCAATCAATCAATCAATCAATCAATCAATCAATCAATCAATCAATCAATCAATCAATCAATCAATCAATCAATCAATCAATCAATCAATCAATCAATCAATCAATCAATCAATCAATCAATCAATCAATCAATCAATCAATTCTGGTTGTCGCTCAGGTGGTATATTCCTTATCAGTTGTTTATGTAGCTTTCTCGTAGACGTTTTTAAAGAACTTGGAAATGTATCGGACATTTCCCTTGATAATTTATTGCAATCACTTACTTCTCGTCCTATAAATTACTATTGGCCCAAATTTCTCCTCTTGAATTCCAACTTTATCTTCATATTATGATAATTCCTTGTTCTACCTGTCGGACTGAATGTCTCAGGCGGTTGAAGCGCTCGCCTTCTGACCCCAACTTGGCAAGTTCGATCCTTCATCAGTCCAGTGGTATCTGCAGGTCGAGCCGGTAGATTTACTGGCAAGTAAAATAATTCCTGCGGGACTAAACAATCCCGTCCTAATCACGAATGATCTGTTCCTGTCTCCCGATTAACGACATGTATCGAGGCAAAGCTCCTCTTTTAGAGGCCGCGCCTTTTCACTGCAATATTTCCCCCCTCCCCCTCCTTCGTTATAAGTTTGACATCCGATGACATCCAGCACGTCCTTAATCACCTTTTCACTTAGATTACCATATTTTTCTCTCTTACCCATAATTTTTCCTTCTAACGTTATGAAGGTATCGCGCCTGAACAACTAGCCTGCAGTTGTTAGCGACAAGGCTTGTTTCTTCCTTCTATTGGTTTTCCTTTAGTCCAGCCAATTCTTGAAATTCTTCTCCAAAGCCATATTGAATTTGCTTCGAAAATTTTCTTGTCATCTGTCAAGAGAGTAAACCCTTCACAACAACGTAGCAATAAATTCCAAATATAGCAAAAGGTAAAATAAAATTTAAATAATAATGTTATAGGTATTGAAATAGCTATTTAAAACAAAATAGTCATTTTTTACGAATATTACGCTTTTAGCTTGCTGAGATTATCCACACGAAAGAAGAGGTGTTGAACTGTTTGCCCACGCTCCGTAGGCTAATTCATGAGACGGGTTTAACTAGTCCGATAATTAGGAAGCGCATGTGGCAACGTACTGTCCGTGTGGAAAACCACCGTATTGAGAAAATGAGATGAGTGTTCGAGTCCGGTGAAGAGAATCATGAAAAAAGAAACCACTTTTCCATCAGCGAAAATCAGTTGAGCATGATATACTGTATGTCTCTCAGTGATTGCCATCCACCAACAGCTGCTAAATTCAGATGACAACCAGAAATAAGACATAGCCTGCACGGTTGCTATGGTTACACTTCCGTCACACATTATGTCAAAATTATAACGAAATATAAAGAACAGCAGAAAGAAGGAGAATATATTGATAGTGAAAAGGCGCGGCCTCTATAAGATTTGCTACGATATATCTCGTTGGTCGGGAACTGATCATTCATGATTAGGAAGGGTTTGTTTAGGCATTCTTAATGAGAATATAAAGTTACTGAATCCCGACTACAGTAGTTGTATGAGATTTGTATAAATATTAGGGATTCAACCTATTAGGACCCCTGAACGTTATGTTACTCTATCTGCATCACAGAAGCGAGTAACAAGAAGTATACTCTAGCCTAGCCTCTTCAGTCCCGAGCTTGTTTTTGCATTCGATGGATTATAGTTTTCTCAAATAAATTTAAAAGTTCACCAAAGAATGCAGTATGTTTCACTAAGTTGTTTTTTGACGTGTAGCATATATGCTACATCAGGACTCAGAGTTGACTTTCCTACCATTATTATTTTTGCTTTAAATTGTTTTGTATTATTGTAAGTAAAGAAAACCACATGTAGAGCATATGCTACATACGGACTGAGGAGGATAAACAACAGTTCTGCTGTGAGATTTGCGTAAATATTGGGGGACCCCTAGAAGTTATGTTACTCTCCTTACATTAAGGAAGAGCGGGTTAGATGATTACCAATACTCGACAAATTACTTCAAATTTTAACGTGTTCGTGTCTAAATATCCGGGGTGCATTCATGATCGTCGAAACAGACAGCACATTACTGCATCAATCCAATCAGAGTCTAGACCGGCGGTCACATGATCTAATATACCGGTACTGCAACTTCGTGACATCATAAGGAGGCTGTGAAACTGGTCTGTATTGTCTTTCCTCTTCGGCGCTGCTGAAAGAGGGCGTGATTTATACGGGGCGGCGAGATTTTGACACTCTGTTATCCATCACATTAGAGCTGTAGGCGAGGGAGCTGTCGCTATTGAGGGCAGTGGGGATTGCGTGCAATACAGAAAATTGTCGTGGTGAAATTACTGAAGCTATGGGCAAATCCTTTACGACCAATTTGGGAAATACTTAGTTTAGAAGAAACACAGTGAATGAGGAAAAATTAAATTATAATATTAATGTTAAAAAAATGGAATTAATGGTATGTGAAAAGGGAAATCAGTTAAACAAAAAAGAATGGTGGTGGTTAACGTGTTTAATACGACATTTGATACGTCATTTTTCTATTAATCATTTCGGATTGGAAGCTGGCGCCTGATATAAAAGTCAAATTCGTAAGGAGTAGTATTGTAATTAAATATTCTTTGTAATACAATTTATAGTTAAATTATGCTTGATGTTTAGAATTGTTGTCATTAATTTATGCAGGGAAAATAAGAAAAGCATTGGTCATACAAACTCAATTTTGAGCTTTTTCAATGAGATGCATATATTTGCGTAGCTTTACACAAAATTTTGATGTTTGGTTGTCCAGCTGAATATTCTACACGGAGGTCGGATACAAAATTTAGTCTATTTAGAAACGTTTTTAAATAAACTCTAATTTGGACGTGGTGTTGTGCAGGATGGCTTGCACAAACTTACTGAGTTTTGTCTTTGAGTCCTAGTTTCCTTAAAATTGTGAATAGAGTGCTTTAATTTTCACATGTTGTGTTGAACTTTCTCACCTTGGACTTTTGACTGCAGTGGTGCCACTGGAAACATTAAATGAAGAAGATGTTGCTTTCATACTCTTAACAAAGGGGCTTATTACTGTCTTCATTGTCATAGTCCATAAACTCGTCAGGTTACTTCCCAAAATGCCCTATTTCCTTAATTAGAACCTACCCATTTTAATTTGTTTTTCACAATTTGAAGTAAAAACCGAAGTAACAACAGAAGTGTTTTAGGCACGAACAACTTAGAATGCAAATTTATTTGAACAAGGCGCAAGTACAACACAGCCGCTCTTCATTTATGTCGATAATTTGCATACATTTTAGGGGTTCTACTCGTTCGGGGCCTTATTATTTATACAAATCTCAAGGCAGGACTGTTGTGCGGGTAGAAAGCACTTCACCTTGGTTAAATACGTTTGCATTCTATATTAGTCGTACCGAAAATTCCATCCCCTAATTATGATTAAAAACAACAATGCACCTTACGAAGTCATATGCACGGTTTTCAACAAACATGTGTACAAGTTTCCCAGAGAGTTGCGCGGGACGAAATGTTCAATTTCCCTGTAATGTTTGGTTCAGTAACATTTCCGTTTCCTACCCTTCAGAAGTGTTTTCGTACGCCGAGGTTTACGCGTAGCACAGTTTTAGAACTCCTGGTATAAAGCATACCCAAAATAATTGTAATAAATATTAATCTCCTGAGGTGATAGCCGTGATGGGAATAAATTCAACGGTAAAAGTCCATCTCAAATCACCTTTCAGAGACTTTTCGAACATAGAATGTTTTCCAGCTTTTCTTAACCCTTATGTGAAATCCTTCAGTGCCTCTTCGCTAATTCCAGATGTTTGATCAGGCCAAGCAAGGGTGACGAATGCCTTACTTCAGGGAGTGGAAGTTTATAGTTGAACGCAGAACGCATTACCGCACCTCCCTAGTTCAACCAGGCATTGAGAGATGGAATCTGAGAGAAAGCCAGAGTTTACGGGATGCGTAATGTTCGCTCATAAATCTCACAGAGCCCACTGTGGCAGGCCTCCATTCATCTCGGGTCTTAACACGTCACCAGGACGACTACGTCACTCCCCCTATCTGTTAGGATTTCGTGAATTACAAGTCTAAGAAACTATACGAAATAGCGAACACGTGTTAATTGTGTGGAAGACGAAGGGCATGTTACAGTCATTTTCCTTATAAGGGCAGAAACTAATGATTTACTCTTCGAAACAAATGCGTAAAACGTTTTTGTTCATGTGAGGTACAATATTTTGACTGTCGAACATTCGTAGATTGGTAAGAATTACTAATCTATAACATTTTAAAATTTATATAATTGGAAATGTCGGGAGGGGAGCTAATACAAAGACATGAATAGGAAATTCCAGCGTAGAACAGGTACAACATTTCTGTTACTTAGGAAGCATTATAACTGGTAGCAATATATGCACCAGGAAAATAGGCCTTTCAAAAAAAATCTTTACCAATAACCATTGTACCAGGAAAAGTTGTGGGCAAAGGGCATGAGTAGGACCTCAGGGATTGGAACTGGGTTTTGGAGCCGATACAGAGAAGGATAGTCTCGCAGAGCGAATAATAGATGGTAAATAATTTTTTTTCTTAAAACGATTTATTAATTTTTCACCCTGCGGTATGATTATTGACTCAAATTTTGCATAGAAATTAAATGTCGAAAATAATCTCCTTAAAAAAATGGCATAAATATCATTGGTTTCAAAGTCTTTCATATGTGGGAATTTCCACCTAAAGTCTTTTTAAACCTAAGCACACTTTTATAATGAGAAATTATCAAAGTTTTCAGTTCTCAGTTCGTCAATCTCGATATATAGCACACTTGAAAACCTACAGTCTTTCTACTGAAATTAAATTTATCACTTTTGAGAAATTATGAAAATTGTTCACACGCGACACTGAAGTTTCACTGTTCAAAATAAATGAAAAGGTTTAGTCAGTTTGTTACTCACTTATGACAAGAACTGTTGCTACCAAATGTCGAAAGATGGACGTCTGGAATGTTCCATGTAGAATCAGGATTGGCGATGTTGACGTTCCCAATGAGGTGATGACGGCTGGAACTGGATCACGTTGAGTTGTAGCTTGTTCGGGTGATTTTCGCACACGAAAATGGCGTATGAAGAATCACAGTCCTTTCTGTACGAAATGCTATTTACAGTTGTTATTGAAACGTTCATAATCACACAGTTCACATAAAAAAAAGAAAGTAAGTCGATAAGCACAGTCTTTGAACACAGTCTGAAGTTGCTAGGGATTATTTTCTGCTAATCCTGTTACTATAATGTTATATTAACACAGAAAAGTTCTCACTTTTTCACTCAAATTACTACTGTGAGTCTTATGTTGGTGTGACGTGAATATGAGTTCTGGTAATTCTAAGTATTAGGCTCAGTAAAAGTTCAATGTTACTTGAAGTTACCTAAGTCCACACGTAATGAAATAGTTAATATTTGTACTCCAATAAGTTCACTCGCGTTACAGTCTTAAATGTCTTTAGGATTATATTGTAATCGCAACGCGGTATACTAACTGCAGTGCGACGTCCTTTAATAATTCTATCGGTGATAGAATTTCGCGTTCCGGAGATACGACGGAAAGTACTTCTACCGTGACTGCGCGAACATACTGTACGCGGGCCGGTCTCTTTGCTATCTCACTCACACAGCTGTTTGCTTGTCCTTGTACTAGTTTGCGGGCTGTCTGGCCTTGACATATATAAATACCAGCGCAGGGAGGGGTGGCGGCTCTCTCGGCCTTGTGACCATGATTACGTAATTTCGTTGAGACTTTAAATTATTATAACTCAACAACCGTTTGATGAATTAATTTGAAATTTACAGGGATTAACTTTTATGATGTTTGCTATAATTCAGCGTTTGTCCCGTTGAAATTGGTTAAGGCGTTAAAACGCTGTTAAAAGAAAATTTCTTTCGAGAAATATCTCTAGGGGAGGTGAGCTTCAAGCGACAGGTGACGTCACTTGACTCCGCCTAGCGCACTCGTAGGGTCTGGCACATACTGGAACATTCTTTACATGGATGTTCGTACGTCGGTCGGATCTTTAATGCTGGAAATAACATTTCTTTCAATTAACATGGACCAGGACCTAGGCCTTCCTGGTACATCTTCCCCTTGGTTGGACGAAAAGAAAATACGCAGGATTTTCTTTTCCAGGCTTTACTCTTCCTGTGGTACATATTGTTTTAAATTGGCTGAGTTATAAATACAGGCTTACGTACTATGGCCAATGGATTCAAGTACTTAGTTACGCAAGGCGAAATTATCCCATCATCTGTCATTTTATGAATTAGGTTACGAACTTCTTCTCGATATTTCTCGGGTACGGGATATGGTTTCTTCTGATAAGGAGACAAGTCATTTACATCAAGATGATATTCGTAGTCAGCTATCTCTCCAGGCTTGTCATCGAATACACATGCAAATTTCTGTAGAACGTCATTTTTAGCCTCCTCCAATTTTAATTTAATTTCCGGGTCTTCAACCACACTGGCTATTGACATTATATAATCCGGACCTATAATGGAGTTCTCATTGAATAGGGACTCTGCGTCGTCCTCACTTTGGTCACCCTTTCTACTTTCTGCTACGGCTGGCGCAACCTCGCTTACAGCGGGCTTAATAATGTCACCACCGGCTTCTTCAAAACGGGCTCCCTTCTCTTGAACTTCCAGGTCACTTCGTCCTACCAGCTGTAGTTCTACGGAATTATTCTGTAATCTTACGAGGTTGGCATCATAGTCAATGGTTCCTTTGTATTTGATCATAAAATCTGATCCAAGTATTAAGTTGAAGTTAAGACGTGATACTACCAAAAATATGTGTTCGAACATCTGATTGTTAATTTCAAACTCTAAAAATGCCTGGGATTTGCATTTAACAATCTTATCAGGAACTATCCCTCTTACTTTAATCTGAGCTGCAGGTAATAACAAAACATTGTTCTGATCTTTCAGCGAGTCTACAAGCTTATCAGAAATTAAAGAAGCTTGCGCTCCAGAATCGATGAGCGTAATCACCTGTAGGTTGCCTGTGCGTACTGTTATGACAGGTAATGAACGTGTAATAATTGGCCTTAGTGTTTGTGCGTCTTCGAGTAGTAATTCGGAATCGTCAATATGCCAGTAATTGATAACAGCAGTACAATAATTTGACGTTTCGACCTCATCGTGTTCGGTAGTCAATCTCCCTATTGCGAGATCGGCGTTTTTTTTATAGCGCCTGTTGGGTCAGGATCAGGTGATCTTTGTTCTCTTGGTCCGAATTGACGTTGATATTCCAGGGATGTCGCTCCAGGTTCATCAGGATTACGGTTTCTCTCCCTGATGTATTCCCGTGTGTCCTTCCATCTACTTTCGAGTTCTCGCCGTCTGGCCTCACGATTTCCTTCAGGAGTGCTTTCGCGCTGTCTCCATGAATTCCTAGGTTGGTAAGGGTGTCTATCCTGATTCCTCTGACGTCTAAAATTCCGGAATCTGGTTGGGTTAGTAGGGCTTAATCTGCCTTCTTCACGTATCCTGGGTTCCTCTCTCTCCGGAGGTTTTATTTCCGCAGAATTCGTATTTATTTCTCGACTCCTGTTAGTTTTCGGACTAGATTGGGTATTAGCCGTATCTAACCTACGCAAAGTAGCGTCAAAATGCTCCAATGTTTTAATGTTGGCAGCGACTAGTATCTCTTGAACATGAGGCGGATATTGAAGTGTCAGGATCTGAATAAGTTCAATATCTGGCAAAGGTGGATCTAAAAACTGGAGTTTCTTTAATTGCATTAGACAGTAATCTGAATATCGGGAAGTATTGACTGAAGTATTGTATTTGCTAGAGTAGAGTTGCATCTTGACAAGGTGCTGTCTTTCTGAATCCCAAAAGCGTTTAAGAAGTGCCTGTTTAAAGTCATCATAGTTTTTAAAATTGCTCTTAAAAGCTATGAACCATGATAAGGCTCGTCCTTCTAGAAGTTTGGATACTACTCTAAGTTTCCTATCGTCCTCTACCCTATTCTCTTCCAGGTAATCGTCGACATTTAACAAAAATTCTCGAGCAGTGTACTCATCACGTCCTGAAAATTTGACTGGTTTGTCATCTGGTACTTTAATAAGGGTAGTTGTATTGTGTATTTCCCTCGACGAACCAGGAATTGTGACGTCAGTTGTATGTTCTTTAAGTTTAATTTGATTCATTTCTTCGGACAAATTTTTAATTTTAGAATTAATTGAGGTGTCTAAACTTTTTATTTCATTTCTCAAGTCAGTTTTAATGACTTGTACGTCTTTACAGAAAGCAGCTATCTGGGTATGCGTGCTATCTAGCTGTCCTGTAATACGCTTGTCGAGTTCTCCTTGCGTGCTCTTAATTAATCCTATCTCGCTTCGTAATTTACCCACGTCGCTCTTTAATGCATCTCGCAAGGTTTCCTGCACCTGAGCTAACTTTGCTTGAGTTTGTGAGATGTTACCATGGGATTCTTGAAATTCAGTCCGTAAATCTTTAAGTTCAGTGGAAAATGCTTGAACGGAAGGAAGAAAATTTCTAAGATCTTTGTCTAAAGACTTGACGACCTCTGTCTTTATTTCTTCCTTAATAGACTCTAAATTTTCAACAAACTGATCCCGCATGTTTTTCAATGTAGCTTCGACTTGTGCACTAGAATCAGTAAGTTTCTTTTCGAGGCGAGTTCCAGCTTCACGGAATCGTTGCTCGTTAAGGGCACTAGATTCAGTGAGTCTTTTATTAATGACTTTATCCAATTCAGCAAACTTAGTGTCCAAGGTCCTGTCAATTTTAGAAGTTAAGTCTTCAACCTTACTATTTGACTCAGTTAACTGCGCTTGAAGTTGAGTATTTTGTGCCTGCATTTGTTGTTGAAGTTGAGTATTTTGAGCCTGTAGTTGGGAATTAGACTCGATCATTTGAGCCTGCAATTGGTTATTAGACTCTACCATTTGTGACTGTAGTTGTGTTATCTGGTTATTAGACCTATCAATCTTGGCATTCTGATCGTTAATGCTAAGCCTGAGAGCTTCGATTGCTGCAAGTAAGTTATCCATGTTTCCGGAATATTCGATAAGTCAAATACAACAAATTCTTCGTGTTCGTAATGATTGCAGTCGGATCCTGTGCGCAAAATACAATGACTTGAATCGAACCCTGAATATTGCGATTATTACGGGCGCATCATCTGTTATTATAGCACGGCTCCAAGTTGAACCCTTGAAGTTGCGACGTCATTTATTATTATAGCACGGCTCCAAAATCGAGCCCTTGAAGTTGCGGCGCCATCTATTATTTTACTATCCTCTCTGTACCAGCAAAAGTTGTGGGCAAAGGGCATGAGTAGGACCTCAGGGAGTGGAACTGGGTTTTGGAGCCGATACAGAGAAGGATAGTCTCGCAGAGCGAATAATAGATGGTAAATAATTTTTTTTCTTAAAACGATTTATTAATTTTTCACCCTGCGGTATGATTATTGACTCAAATTTTGCATAGAAATTAAATGTCGAAAATAATCTCCTTAAAAAAAGGGCATAAATATCATTGGTTTCAAAGTCTTTCATATGTGGGAATTTCCACCTAAAGTCTTTTTAAACCTAAGCACACTTTTATAATGAGAAATTATCAAAGTTTTCAGTTCTCAGTTCGTCAATCTCGATATATAGCACACTTGAAAGCCTACAGTCTTTCTACTGAAATTAAATTTATCACTTTTGAGAAATTATGAAAATTGTTCACACGCGACACTGAAGTTTCACTGTTCAAAATAAATGAAAAGGTTTAGTCAGTTTGTTACTCACTTATGACAAGAACTGTTGCTACCAAATGTCGAAAGATGGACGTCTGGAATGTTCCATGTAGAATCAGGATTGGCGATGTTGACGTTCCCAATGAGGTGATGACGGCTGGAACTGGATCACGTTGAGTTGTAGCTTGTTCGGGTGATTTTCGCACACGAAAATGGCGTATGAAGAATCACAGTCCTTTCTGTACGAAATGCTATTTACAGTCGTTATTGAAACGTTCATAATCACACAGTTCACATAAAAAAAAAGAAAGTAAGTCGATAAGCACAGTCTTTGAACACAGTCTGAAGTTGCTAGGGATTATTTTCTGCTAATCCTGTTACTATAATGTTATATTAACACAGAAAAGTTCTCACTTTTTCACTCAAATTACTACTGTGAGTCTTATGTTGGTGTGACGTGAATATGAGTTCTGGTAATTCTAAGTATTAGGCTCAGTAAAAGTTCAATGTTACTTGAAGTTACCTAAGTCCACACGTAATGAAATTGTTAATATTTGTACTCCAATAAGTTCACTCGCGTTACAGTCTTAAATGTCTTTAGGATTATATTGTAATCGCAACGCGGTATACTAACTGCAGTGCGACGTCCTTTAATAATTCTATCGGTGATAGAATTTCGCGTTCCGGAGATACGACGGAAAGTACTTCTACCGTGACTGCGCGAACATACTGTACGCGGGCCGGTCTCTTTGCTATCTCACTCACACAGCTGTTTGCTTGTCCTTGTACTAGTTTGCGGGCTGTCTGGCCTTGACATATATAGATACCAGCGCAGGGAGGGGTGGCGGCTCTCTCGGCCTTGTGACCATGATTACGTAATTTCGTTGAGACTTTAAATTATTATAACTCAACAACCGTTTGATGAATTAATTTGAAATTTACAGGGATTAACTTTTATGATGTTTGCTATAATTCAGCGTTTGTCCCGTTGAAATTGGTTAAGGCGTTAAAACGCTGTTAAAAGAAAATTTCTTTCGAGAAATATCTCTAGGGGAGGTGAGCTTCAAGCGACAGGTGACGTCACTTGACTCCGCCTAGCGCACTCGTAGGGTCTGGCACATACTGGAACATTCTTTACATGGATGTTCGTACGTCGGTCGGATCTTTAATGCTGGAAATAACATTTCTTTCAATTAACATGGACCAGGACCTAGGCCTTCCTGGTACACCATATAAGTTTAGAAACAAGAAAGGCTTTCGTAAAAGCCTTTGTCTGGAGTGTAATATTTTATGGTATGGAAGAAAGAAAAAGGGATTCTTTGGAAGCAACTGAAATGTGGATTTGGAAGAAAATGACGACGAAATGCTGGACTCAAAGAAAGACGAATCGCGATATTGATAACCTACTGTTCATATCATACTCATCGCCACTATTTTCTGGTTCTAGCACAATCTGCCATTAAGACCAATTTGTTAGTGTACGCCAATCTGTTTGTACATTTCCTGCTAATTGTAACCTTCCCTGCCACTTTATATCTTCCGGTGGACGATCCATGTAAATTATGAAGAACGGACGTGAAAAATTACAGCCTTGTCTATTCCTTGTAAGTACCTTGGTATATTATAATACATGAAAATGAATAATAAAAAATATGATAAAGCGGTGGACAATAACAATTCAAATCAAATGTGTTGTGAGAATACATATCTATTTATACTGCCTTATTTTATACTCTAAATGCACTAAAGAAAAACAATCTTACATGGTGACTATTGTTATCATTGTTATTCTCAGTTTTCCATACAACTATAATTCCAGGCCTAAAACTAACGAGAAATAAAATCGAGTAATATTAAATTCTGGACCCAAAATTATCGGAAGCCAATCGAGAACTCTGAACATATTTACGCTTATCAGTATTCATAAATTCTAAGGTACACGTGCATGCATATGTATGCTGACGATGTCTTCCTTATATGAGACTGTGCCGAAATCCTGCAATCTAATTCCTTGCGAGTTTGCAGAAAAAATGTGTTGCGAGAATGATATTAAAATTATCACTTTCAAGACAAGTCAAGTCGGTAGGGAAGCAGCCTAAGATTCTTGAGCGTCAGGTCCGGAGTAGCACTATACGGGAGTGAATCTAGTTGTACTTAGATGAAAAGCTGATTCATGGGACACCGTACGAGTAGCAGCACCTACCTGGCACAATTATCGAAACCCCATATCAAGAAACCCGATAAGCAAAGGAAATCATACGGCACGAGCAAGTGACCGCTGTTCAGAGCGAATGTCTTCACGTATACTGCAATTATATTCTTAGAATAATTAATAGTATAATTACGTCTGTCATTCAAAATCTACGTATAAGAGATAGTGCTGTCAAAAATATTAGTGTGATTTATCATTATTAACTTACATTGGAAGCTGCGAGTTTGAAGAACTTACCTAATTTATTAACTCTGAAATGCTGTTACATTTCTTTCTTAATGCAACAAGTCCAAAATGATGGATGTCTCAGTCCCCAGAGATTTGGCTGCCTAATTACATTAAATGAGCAGTGTCTACGGCCAACAATTCGGGGAGCAATAAACCAGTTACACTCAACAACTGTTCTCCAATTTGTCCCATTCATCTTTCTCTCAATTTCTTATTTTCCTTTCTGTATTTCTTGCTTTCTTACCCTCTTTATTAGATTCCATTCCCGTGATTGTTCTCTGAATTTTTAATCGTTTCTCTCTCTTTATTGTTTCTACTCCTGCCTGTCTTCGTTTTCATACTTATTTTCTTTCCTTCCTTCTTGACTGCTTTCTTTCGGTTTCGTCTCGATTATTTCTGTTTTCCAGTCTGTTATTCTTCACTTCCTTCTTCAATCTATAATTATATATTCATTATTTGTTTCATTTCCTTACTTCTCACGTTTATTTTCTAATTTCTTTTCTCTGCTGTCCCTTTTTTCTTTCATTTTCAAATCTTTCGGGTACTTCCTTCCTATTTTCATATATTATTTTTCATTTTATCCATTGTTCATTCTCCCCGAAATTCTGTTCATTCTCTCTTTCGAACTTTCTCCTTCCTGCTTCCTCTGTTCTTTCCTACATTTCAGTATGTTTATAGATCACTTCAGAGGCATAGTTTCCTATTACTTACTACAGGTCCGTCACTTTTATGTTTTCTCACCAACTTCAATTGGTCAGGTCTTGTTTTACTCGGACAGTTTTGACTCAGTTATAAATTCATCATATTTTCATATATATAGCATTAATTTATATAATTATGGTGTATGCTGATATATTATGCCGGTTTTCTGAACAACTTTGTGTCAGAAAAAACTGTCTCCATTGAGTGCTGGACGTATAATTTTGGCACTTACTTTATGTAAATCACTCACCGCTTTACTTGGAATTTCCAGATAACACACTTCTTTCACTATTTTCAAAACTTTCAATCTCATCTTCAGTTTCTAATATCTAATCATCTTCGTAACTCACGATGTGTGTTCTGACTGATAGACTGTCATATGCAGAGCAGGAATGCCTAGGCAGGAATTCGTTAGATTGCAAACTTATTGAGGCGAGTAAAAACTATATTGTACCCTGCGCAACTGTTATATTATGAATATTGCATAAACATTATGGTTACGACCCATTGAAACCGATAGCCTTCCCGAAAGCAGATCCCAACCACCGCAGAGGTGTGCCTGAGCCAGAGTTAACGTACGGCAGGGTGGCCAGTTCCTTTACACCCCAACATTCCCTTACCCCACCCCCACCAACATCGCTTGGCAACCCATCCAAATCTTGACGACGCTCAATGTTGTTTAACTTCGGATATCTCGCGGGATCCGCTGTTTCAACACGGCTACGACCATTGGCGAATTAGTTTGCATTCTATCTTATTACTGCCCAAAGATCCACGCGTGTACAAGCACCATAAAGCCTAGTGCACTCCATTGCTAGCCCTAAATCCCAGTTTGGTGAAATGATGTTCAACAACAAAGAAACAAACCACAATTGAATTGAACCTACCGTCGACATTTGTGTACATTATTCAAGGTGAACACGAAGAGTGAGGTAACATTATCACATTTTTATACAGATAACATCCTTTTGAACAAATTTTAGCCACAACCTGTTTCTCTCCTGTCAACTCCATTCAAGAGGAAATAACTTTGAACTATAATTAAAACCGCCAGTTCACAACGTAATTTGCGAGCTGTTAAAACTATAAAAATAACCATTTTAATGAGTTGTTACAGGAGGACTTGGCAACTAAACAAGAGCACTTCTGGGAACACTGTAGTCATAACTACTAAGTTCTTATTTGAAGGCATACAAAGTAATAGTGTAGTTGCTAGAAGCGTGTATATTAAAAGATAAGCTGTTAATTGTTATGTTGGTAGCCATTCATTGCAGTGTCCACCGAGTTAATACAACCGTTAAGTTCCTTCCGCGTGTCGAAACACAAAATATATGAGAAAACCTGTTTTCATGTTCTTTTATAGGTATGTTAAAGAGTTTTTGTAAATTTTGAATTTCTTGTTTCCAAAGAATATAGAGCAGAGCCAGGAATACAAACTTATTTGTATAGTAGGAGATGTCACGTAGGCCACTGGGACAAACTCATGACCGACTACTGTTCCGTCAAGCCATCCGACACAGAGTTTTTCCAACGCCCCTTACAAGTAAGAAGACTACAAGGACTAAGTAGACAGAGGAGAGAAAGCTGGCTCATAGTCAGCAAATGAAGGAGTATTGGAGTAAGAAGAAAGCAACAACTTTACCGAATGGTAGATACGAGCCCCGTGGTCCTCAGCAGGCCTAAACGACAAAGAAGAAAAAAGAAGAAGAAGGAGAAGTTCGTATCACTACGACGGGGAAAGTCGTGGAAATGCAGGTCAAAAGACTATGTTATCATTGAACTATTAGCATGAACATATTGACCGTTGTGTATGGGTGTACACTGTGCCAGTCGACGAAATTATTGACTGCAGTACATGAGTGTACGCTGTGTTGCCTACTCTGTAGATACCAGTCCACGAACTTATTGACTGTCGTACATGAGTGTACAACCTGTTGCCTATCCTGTAAGTGCCAGTACACGAACTTACTGACTGTGGTATATGAGTATACGTTGTATTGCCTACACAGTAGGCGCCAGTACACGAACGTACTGACTGTAATAGTATTACTCTCGCTACGTCGTAGTGATACGAACTTCTCCTTCTTCTTCTTTTTCTTCTTTGTCGTTTAGGCCTACTGAGGACCACGGGGCTCGTATCTACCATTCGGTAAAGTTGTTGCTTTCTTCTTACTCCAATACTCCTTCATTTGCTGATTATGAGCCAGCTTTCTCTCCTCTGTCTACTTAGTTCTTGTAGTCTTCTTACTTGTAAGGGGCGTTGGGAAAACTCCGTGTCGGATGGCTTGACGGAGCAGTAGTCGGTCATGAGTTTGTCCCAGTGGGATATCCAGTTGTTTCATATCCGACTTAAGTGACGTGATCCATTTGTTCTTAGAAGCCTTGCCTCTTCCTGTTACTGTGAATATCCTGTTGGTGAGTCTTTTGGAATCCAGACGAGCCAAGTGCCCATAAAAGGTCAGGCGCCTTTTCCTAATAAACGTGACGATGTCCTCCTGGTGTTCATACAGTTCATCATTATGGCGGATTCTGTATGTGCTCCTTCCTCTCTGATTGGTCCTAATATCCTCCTCAGGATCTTCGTCTCTTTTAACTCCAGCTTTCTGAGTGGGCCATTCCTAGCCATTACAAGGCACTCAGAAGCATACAGAACAGATGGTTTGACGACCGAGTTGTAGTGTCTGAGTTTGATGTTCTTGGAGAGGCACTTAGATGAACAGATCTCGAATGTTTTGCTAGCGGATTTGCGTAATTTTTGGCAGAACTTGAAATTTGCCTTTTGTTCAAACAACGGCATTCTCAAATTTCGCCACTCACGTTGAACTACCCTTCACAACAGAGACCGTAGTTCTGCTTACACTGTATGCACACAACTGTCTCTTGCTGGAACTAGCGAGGAACTCTCAGGGCACCATTCTGTGGTGAAAATCTCCGCTGTGGTTCACCACAGTGACACTAGACGGTCAGTCCACGAACTTAATCTTTGTGCTACGTATATATGTAGCATAACGTTAAATGCCAGCCCTGTCGTAGCTCCCTTTTGTGTTTTCTGTAAGGGATGAGTAAGTCTGACCGCGGACCTGTGAGACGGCCCAAGCATATGCTGCGGGCTCTCCTGCTATTGTGTCTTCATCTGGTGTAGCCTACCCGTGAACCTTCTCAAAGACAAAACGAGAGTGCTCTCCCTAGACGAGCCCCGAAGATTCTAGTACTCCAGCACCAATCCCTTTAAAGGAGGCTAACAGTGAACGAGTGTGGAGTTGGAGCTGGACAGCAATAGCGTTGGCTTTGTTAGAAAGTTTGTTGTTGTGTTGAAGTGTTGAGTGTGTGATGTCTGTGCCACAAGAGTCATTGTGTGAAACAGTTGCCATGAGTAAAATTGGAAGAGTGTTAATTTTCTTTGTTGTGAGGATTCTTAGTACCGGTTAACACTGTTGAGATACTACTCTTTAGTTGTCAGCTTAAAGTAGTTCACTGTGTGGAGCGGCCACGTCAATTGACTGTGTGAGTGGTGGACTCCCTCTGGAGTCGAGGCAAAGATTGGCCGCCACATATTGTAATGGTCAGCAGGCCTGTGTGCGAACCTGTCTGCGTGCAGCTGTTGTGTCTGCAGTGAGTGAGTGTTGGAGACAAAATAGAAGGTGAAGGCTGTCAATAATGATGATCGCCCTTTATAGGTAAAGACTGCCAATTGGAGTTCTATTATTAAAGGCTTGTAAATAGAAACGAAATCGTTTGGTGTGCTCATTCATAGGTATGTGTACTAACCGGGCAATCCTGAATTAAAATAGAACGATAGATCGTACAGTGTTTTATCTGCAACAATAGCTAGAATAAAGGGATCAATTCGGAATTTAATACTCTTGAGTCACTTGTGATAACAGAACATAGGTAAGGTTATAGCTAATTGTGATTTATTGTTTCAGATGGACTGTGACACAAGATGGAACAAATACTGAGTTTACAAATAATTCATATTTATTATTTAACTGTCAGCACCCTATGTGGAATCACGACACCCAGTGCACGCTTCTAGAGTTATTTGATTTATTTGCGTACTTTTGCGGTTCTTTTTGGCCTACTACGGACCACGGGGCTCGTCTTAACTTTATGTAAGCTCTTCTGATTTTCCTTGGTCCAGTACACTCGCATTTCACTGTTGTGTGCCTGCTTCCTTCCAACCATCCACTTAGGTATGGTGGTCCCTGTACTCCTTTTGCTTGTGAGAGACAGTGGAAAAACACCATGTTGGATGGCTTGTCGGTGTTGTGATCGGTTCTCTGTGGTCTCTAATGGGATCTGCAGTTCATCTAGATATGATGTTATTGAGGTGATCCGCTCAGTCTTGGAAGTATTTCCCCTACTTGTCACTGCGAGGTTTCTGTTAGTGAGCTTACAGGGTTTCAGGCAGGTCATGTCAATCGGCTTTTCCACATACACCTGACTATGTCTTTCTGAAGTTCGTAGAGCTCGTTATGCCTGGTCGTGTAGGTGCCATCTTTTTCTCTTATGGGTCCTAGTATCCACCCCAAGATTTTCCTCTCTTTAAGTTCTAATTCCCTAAATGGACCCTTTCGATTCGTAAAGAGTCACTCAGATGCGTAGAGTACAGAAGGTCTTACCTCTGAGTTTTAGTGCTTCAGCTTTAGGTTCTTGGAGAGGTATTTGGAGGCGTACATACTTTTACATGAATGAGAGGCCCTGTCTGACTTGGTGCACCTGGTGTCAATAGCAAAGTTTCGCTCTAGACTGCTGAGATCAATTCTTCTAACTACCTGACTGCAGAAACGTTACTTATGATGTTGTTTTCTAGTGGATTGCAAGTAAAGTAGAAGGAACACCCCTTGTATTAGTGATAAACTCCGTCTTCTGTAGGTTAACGCTCAAGCCGGTTTTTGCTGCAATACTCTAGAGGCTCTGTAGTTCGGGAGTATCCTCCCCCATGCTGTTGGCCAGTAGGGTGAGATCATCAGCAAAGGCTAGACTGGGTACACCGAGGTTGTCTTTCTTGCACCCAAGCTTCAGTCCTGGTTCTGATGACAATGCGGCAGACCTCTCCCTGATGGTTTTCTCTTGTACACATTTGGAGAAATGCAAGAGAGACCATCTCTAAGTCGGCGCATTTATTTATTTATTTATATATTTGTTTAATTTATTTATTTATTTATTTATTTATTAAATTTCTGCTAAAAATTATCTTCACATAGTTCCTATTCCTCATAATATCATAATCGTATCATAATTACAAATTCATAATATATATATATGAAATTCAAGGGTATAAATAGGGGAAATGTTAGTTTATTTTTTAAAAGTTATATTCCGTCTCTAATAACAATGCCTCAGGTGGAAGGGTAATAGAGTATACGCAGTAAAATTGAGAATGTCATTAAACTTCTAAATTACAACAAATGCCAGGGTATTGATAATATCACACCAGAGATGCTTAAAGGGATAAGGGAGGATGGAAATGACGTGTTTTGTGGAGAGGTAATGAAGAATGACAGAGTAATTGGACAACAAATGTTTTCATTCTATTGAACTGATGCCACATGCCGTAAAATGCTCTTACATATCAGCGCCTGAAGCCTTACATATAACTTCAGATTTGCTAGAAGAAAGCCGGCTTTGTGTCGGGTAAGGGATCACATTAGCAGATTCTCAGCATGAAATAAATCATAGGAAAAGCTCAAGAGTTTCGTGTCCCTGTCTTCATCTGCTTCCTCGACTACAACAAATGCCTTTAACTGCTTTGAATAGAAAACGTTTTCGCACCTGATAGGTGAATTTGGTGTCCCACCTCATCTTATACCACTGATGAAAGTTCTGTATGACTGCAACACTGCAGCTATGAAGGTAGATGATGAGCCGTAAGAATACTTCACTGTGTCCCTTGGCGTCAGACAAGCCTGGAACTTGACCCCTTAACTTTACAACGTCTACGGTGAGTATTATATATTATGATTGTTCGCCTTATCAATACTCACGTACTTAACAATTAATTATTATTCACCCTTCCTTCCTACATTGCTTTCAAGGGCCCGCATATCAGTTTCTTGCCATCGGCAGGAGTAGACGTCGAATCACACATAATTGCGGCCAGGTGGAGGTAACATTTATACTACACTCTAACATCGTTGCGTTCTTATTACGTAGTATTTCAGTGAAATCAATAACTCAATTTATTAATATTTTCTTGTAGATTGTGAGGTGCAAGCTGAATAACTAGTAATAATGGATAAAGAAATAATGATCCGCCTTAGACATACATAGGACTGATCAAGAAAGGCAGTGGAAGAACATCAACTGCTGGATGAACTATCAGTTTTAACAGTTTGGAGCTTCCGAATAGGAGTGAAGTGATACGGCACACGTTTAAAGTATGAGAGGTGTTATTATGAGAAGCATAATCTTTTAATGAATATCCGTGTAGTGTTGTAATAACACAGACAGGGTTTTAAATATTTTAAGGGGGATGTAGCGATATAGATTGGAACCTTTCTTTGATGCGTTATACTGATAATGTATAATTGGCTGATGAAGGGGTTGGAAAAATCCCGAAACTTGTACCTAAAATATATGTGAATAATAATTGTTACATATGTGAGTACTGGTAAGGCGGACCATTATTTTATATAATATTGTAATAGTCAGTACGTACGAATTGGCCAAAAATGGTCAAAATAAAAAATACGGCGAGTATATTATAAGGAAGGTACATGATATTTGGGTTGGAGGCATCTCAATTGGTGGGAGAAAAATTAACAACTTGCGGTTTGCTGAAGACACCAGACTGCTTGCCAGCAGTAAGGAAGAGCTTTAAAATATATTAACAAGAGCGAAGAACGTGAGTGGTGAGTATGACCTGGAGCTGAAACTCAGCAAGTCCAATGCCATGGTGGTTGGTGGAGCAGCACAGGTCAAGCTGACAGGTTTGAAGGAGTTCGATATAGTGCACAAGTTCGTACTCTTTCGGTCAACTATTAGTGATAGAGGAAGTTCCGAGAAAGAGATAAGTAGAACGATTTTATTAGGGCAAGTCGCAATGATGAAATTTAAGATTTGGAAGAACAGGGAAATAAAGAATAATACACAAATACGTCTCGTTGAAACCCTTGTATTCTTTGTGTTCTCATATGTATGTGATACCTGGAATGTAAATGCTTAGGACAGAAAACATATCTATGTCTTTGTACAATGCCACGGGTGTTTTGGACAGCAATAAGAACCAATGCGTCCAAGAAGACTGAAGTTCTTTAGACATACTGCAATATGACCTGGAGAAAATCATCAAGAGAAGTTCATTGTGGAATGGAGGTTTGAAGGCAACCAGGTGGACAGGACAAGTGAAGACTATCAGCGGTTTATCTTTCCAATGGGCCCTAAGGAGAACCGAAAATTTTTCGGGATGGAGAAGCTACAGCAGAGATATAACCAGCAAAGACAGTGGGGTCCGAACCTCAGAAATTAGGAAATCGATTTGTGATGATGACTATTTGTTTACATTCCATTTCGTGGCCAGTGGGTGATATAATTACATTTAAATATTTTTCCACTATTGGTCCTAGAGTGAACAGATTCTAACATTTCCACGAACCTGCTACGCAGGCGTAGCAGGGGGAGAGGGGATACTTCCACGTGGCGCGTCCCAGGTGGCGGATAGGGGGGTCTTAACCGGCTTGCCGGCGGACTTGAGGGAAATAAAATACCTCTCGCGGACCAAACACACTACCCCCTGCGGGTGGGGGACGCAGATGAAGAATACACCCACGGTATCCCCTGCCTGTCGTGAGAGGCGACTAAAAGGGGCGATCAAGGGATGATTGAATTAGAACCATGAAACTACTTTTGATTCGTACCATCACGTGGGGAACACCATAGGTTGCCTGTACTTGCGAGTAGTACCACTATATTAGGTACGAAATAGGTTTGTGATTAGTAGCCTGGCCTGGTGGTTTTCCAGTACCCGTGCGTCGTACCCATGTGAGCAACACCGCGGGTCTGGGCGTAGCCTGTGAGTTGTACCACTATATGAGCGGCACCGTGGGTCTGCGTTGCCTGTGATTAGTACCCACTATGTGAGGAACACCACGGGGCCCGTGGGACCGGCACCCGTGACTAGTACACCCTAGGTGAGGAAACTCATTGGTTTGCGTTGGCTATGAGTGGCGCCATTATGTGAGAAACACTATAGGTCTGCGTTCCCTGTACGAAGTGCAATACTTGTGAGTAGTACCATCTTGTGTGGAACACCGTGAGTCTTCGCTACTTTTGATTAGTACCCCAACATGCCAATACCATGGTTCTACTTTACTCGCGACATGTACCATTCTGTGGGGTCTTAGTCGTGGATTTTGAAAGCCAATAGTCATCAAGCATCATTGTGCTTTATAAGTGCTCCCTTGGTCAGTAATAGTATTATTCACGATCTTTTTTGTGTCTGATCCACTGTTTTTTTGTAGGGTTCATGTCCATCCATTCATTCTTCATGACATTTTTTATTTTATTTTGATCAGTGGATGAATTTGAATTTTTTGTTCATTTCGTACCATTAGGGGGCGATGACCTCGATGTTATGCGCCTTTAAACAACAAACATCATCATCATCATCATCATCATCATCATCATCATTATCATCATCCAACATTTGATCTGTGCTAGTACCAGTTGTGGACATCAGGAATTCTAGAAAATATATCTTCTCTGGTATATTTAGAGTCTCTAGGTTGGTGGACGTGTTTATTTACATATGCGTAGTGTAATGCCTTCCAGGAGTGTGCATTTTTGGGAAATGGAGTGATTTTCCACAATAGAGAGATGGATATAATTAATTCTAAACCATTTTGGTATTCACAGTTTTTTCTGTAATGCTTCATTTATAGATCGATAAACTTTTAAGTTGCAGTATGGGTAAAATAACCAGGATTTAAATAATGGAGAAACACGGGAATGCGACTACCTTACCTTACCATATCGACCGAGTTGACCGTGCGGTTGGGATCACACAACTGTGATGTGGTGAGTTCGAATCGCACCGTCCTCAGGCGTGAAAATAGAGTTCCGTGGTTTCCCACTTCTCATCCTCGTCTCGCCGATAACATTTAGCGTGTTAGTGCAACATTAAGCCCCTAGCAAAGAAGAAAATGTAGCCTTGCCATGACTAGTCATTTCCAGAATTCTTTCCTTGTTTTATGTATTGCACATATTGTCTTATTTTGTAAAATATAATGAAATGATAGTTTTTCTTAACAAATAAGTGTATTTACCGTATTATAGAAGTGTTAATGGTGTAGATGAATTATTGATTTAGCATTCACTTTGGGAAGCCCTTATTCTACCTGAATTGTACATATTCGGATTCTATGTCGGGATTTGTGAGGGTGCAAATGTTTGGTTACTCGGTATGCTGACAGCCATTAAGACGTACAGTTCTCACATTTCTTTTTCATGATTTGTAAAATTACAAACGAAATATGTTCGTATTTCTTAAATTATTTGGTAAGGAAAGGAATAAGCGATAGGAATAATTTACCAATAGATATGTTTGCCAAGTTCCCAAGTCTCAATATCATTTAAGAAAAGACTAAGTAAAATTTGATATGGAATTTGTCACCTGGGCGAGGGATCTAAATGTAAATCAGTGGGAAATGAAATTAAAGGAAGCATGATAAACATTAGACCTCGGGTACTTTAGAATTCAAAGTAAATCGGGTAGTACGATGTGCCGTTCAGTCCACTTCTCCATAACGTAGCGAGAGTAACATAAATTTCAGTGGTTCTTGCAGGCTGTACCCCTAATGTCTATGCAAGTCTCATAACACAACCGTTGTGCAGGAAGTCACTATAGTACGTTTGCAGTCTAACACATTACTGCCCAGGCATGCTCACTCTGGTGTTCATCAACCGTATGAAGAACATGAAACCTCACAATGAGAACGCGAAGGTGATATTATCAGTAATGTCGAAAATTATCATGTAATTTTCCAGTATTTTCGAACCTAATATTGTGCATCGCAACAGTCTCAATATCATTGTATTCCTTCGTAGTTATGACATGCCTGGCGCAATACTTGTTGAGATGAACGTACTTGTGTGCTGCTATGATAATATTGGGCAGACAGAAGCCCACAGTTGAGGAGCACGGGCCACTGCTGTCCCGAGAGACACAACTTCCCCGCTGCCTTGCTTTCCATTTCTTTAATAACATCTGAAAAGAAGTTCTGTTGCAAGTTGAGGGCGCGAGCGCACGAAATAAGAACAACAAAACGAAGGCTTCTTATTCGAGCTGCGGTGTAGTACAGGATGTCCCGCAAGTTTGTGTCCTTGTTGTGTTGAGTGAAGAACAACTTATGCAGGGAACAACTGCAATGTCTTAAATCACTTGTTGTAACTTATAAGCTTTACTTATTTGTAACTGCTATTTCCTCGATATCCTTTGTACTTATAGTAGGAAATATTAGAGAATAACATTTAATAAAGAATACGGTAAATATGTACCAAGTAGCTTCCAGAGGTTTCCATGGATGGTACAGATGTTGTTATTTATGATATCTAACACTTTATTCGTTAGATCATTCAAATCCTCCTTTTCCTTCTCTGGAATGCCATATATGAAAATATTTTTCCTCTTTGCGTCCTGGATAGTCATTTTCTGTTGCCACTTTAATTTATCAGTTTCTCCTTCAATCTCCTTCATATTCGACTTCAATAATTCTATTTCCCCAGAGTTTTCCACCACCTTTTCTGTCATAATTCTTCTCTCTTCTTTTATACAGTCTTCCATTTCTGTCATGTCATTTCTCAGCTCGCGAATTAACTCCCTCGTTTGCTCAAACTGGCAAGCATCTCTGACTATTTCCCTAATCTTATCTATGTCCTCCCAGCTCAATGAACCCGTTGGTCCAGGGTTCATTTCTATGCCTCCTATTATCAGAAGAATTGCCACCACTGCTGCTACCATCATAGTTCCCTCAAGCCCAGATTTTCGGAAATGCACCTTATCACTTGGCGTACACACACACTTCACACCTATGGCCGCGCGATATTGCTCTATAGCAATATTCATACTTCTCACTCAGCACTCACTGCACAATACAACCTCTCGCTTCGCTAGCTCGATTACAACTGTACAGATGTTGTTAAGGTTTAGAAAAATTAAGTGTAAAATGGAAAACGATAACGAATACTTTACAGCTATCAAATTATTTCTGTATTTACAAGAACATGTAAGAACAGCATTCTTACAAAGACCAGAAATGCAAATTGATGTGTAAAAATCTTACAGGACACGTCATTGTCCAAGGAATTTGACGCGAATGCGCAAGATATCTGGTAGAAAGACACAAAAGGTAAGGCAGCGAGACATATTTACTTTCCTAATTCCTAGTCCTCTTTTTTAAAAATCCTGCCCAACTATTCTGTATCCTTCCCCTATACCGTTCTCAACTTGGGTGAACAACTCACAGTAGAAGAGTAACTTTTATTTCATAAATAAATATATTTTCACTTTTACAAAATAAGTGTTTATGTATATCCTCAAAATCGTTTCCTTTTTCTGTAATAGTGTGCTCCTTCCTCTTTACTTCTACAAATTTTAATGTACAAGCAGTTACTGTTAGCTATAGTTATACATAGTTTTTACGTTTATATTAAGTTACATTTTTGTGATTTGTAATTAGTTATTTATCGTTGTAAGACAGTGAAACCTGTCCATAACTTCGCCAGAAAAAGTAAGTTATCTATCTAAGAGATAGCCTTGAATATATATGTATAGACTAGGAATGTTTTAGAATCAACACCAAGAACATTAAAAGGAAACGTTCCAGGACCTCCTACAATTTCAACAAATCGTAATAGTTAACAATAAAAGAGTTGGTCAGCTTTTACGTAAACATGACGCACCTTCTAGGCTTGATATACACTGACTGACAGAGCAAATGCAACACCAAGAAGGAGTGGTCAGAACTTTATGCCAATTGCAGGGTAGACTGACGTCACTGAGGTATGCTCATGATGTGAAATGCGCCGCTGTGCTGCGCACGTAGCGAACGATAAATTTGACACGGCGTTGGCGAATGGCCCACTTCGTACCGTGATTTCTCAGCCGACAGTCATTGTAGAACGTGTTGTCGTGTGCCACAGGACACGTGTATAGCTAAGAATGCCAGGCCGCCGTCAACGGAGGCATTTCCAGCAGACAGACGACTTTACGAGGGGTATGGTGATCGGGCTGAGAAGGGCAGGTTGGTCGCTTCATCAAATCGCAGCCGATACCCATAGGGATGTGTCCACGGTGCAGCGCCTGTGGCGAAGATGGTTGGCGCAGGGACATGTGGCACGTGCGAGGGGTCCAGGCGCAGCCCGAGTGACGTCAGCACGCGAGGATCGGCGCATCCGCCGCCAAGCGGTGGCAGCCCCGCACGCCACGTCAACCGCCATTCTTCAGCATGTGCAAGACACCCTGGCTGTTTCAATATCGACCAGAACAATTTCCCGTCGATTGGTTGAAGGAGGGCTGCACTCCCGGCGTCCGCTCAGAAGACTACCATTGACTCCACAGCATAGACGTGCACGCCTGGCATGGTGCCGGGCTAGAGCGACTTGGATGAGGGAATGGCGGAACGTCGTGTTCTCCGATGAGTCACGCTTCTGTTCTGTCAGTGATAGTCACCGCAGACGAGTGTGGCGTCGGCGTGGAGAAAGGTCAAATCCGGCAGTAACTGTGGAGCGCCCTACCGCTAGACAACGCGGCATCATGGTTTGGGTCGCTATTGCGTATGATTCCACGTCACCTCTAGTGCGTATTCAAGGCACGTTAAATGCCCACCGCTACGTGCAGCATGTGCTGCGGCCGGTGGCACTCCCGTACCTTCAGGGGCTGCCCAATGCTCTGTTTCAGCAGGATAATGTCCGCCCACACACTGCTCGCATCTCCCAACAGGCTCTACGAGGTGTACAGATGCTTCCGTGGCCAGCGTACTCTCCGGATCTCTCACCAATCGAACACGTGTTGGATCTCATTGGACGCCGTTTGCAAACTCTGCCCCAGCCTCGTACGGACGACCAACTGTGGCAAATGGTTGACAGAGAATGGAGAACCATCCCTCAGGACACCATCCGCACTCTTATTGACACTGTACCTCGACGTGTTTCTGCGTGCATCGCCGCTCGCGGTGGTCCTACATCCTACTGAGTCGATGCCGTGCGCATTGTGTAACCTGCATATCGGTTTGAAATAAACATCAATTATTCGTCCGTGCCGTCTCTGTTTTTTCCCCAACTTTCATCCCTTTCGAACCACTCCTTCTTGGTGTTGCATTTGCTCTGTCAGTCAGTGTACGTTGCAAAATTACAAGCCAATATATAGCATCCGATATATAAAAACATTAATGTAGAACATTTACTATTTGTAATGATAATGAAAAGGGAAATACACATGGAGACAAGTACAGGGAGAAAGGGGATCAAACGAATGGATTACGACAGCATTAGTCATCCGTAGAGGAAAGATTTTTTGCGAAAATCCCAATTACTATCAGACAAATCTTCACTGTGATTAAGTCAAATGTCACCTAACAGATATTCAAGTCCATTGGTAGATACATTTCGACGGAAATCACTAAAATCCTAAGTGCCCATCACTTGTAGAGTGCCACGCTAATATTTATTTAGCCGGTACATGAGATCGGATTGATCTGCAGATACAGAGTAGACTTGGACAGCTCCGACAGCTCTGTACTCCGATTGACCAATCGAATTGTGACGTGGATCTACGCCTCTGAATTCGGGATACGTTAAGGGGCTGGCTCCCACAGTCAGCTGTCCCAGAATAGTTTCGTGAGGTTTCCCGTTCTCTTGCATTAAGGCGAATGCTGGGGCAGTAAGACAGGATAATGAGATTCAATGCACAAATCAACGCAGGGGAGAGAATGCGGAAAAAAGGACTGAAAACGTTTATAAGAAGGCTGAAACTTTAATAGCAGCAACTACATATTTCAATTGATACAAAAGAGATACCTGTTAGCAAGATTTACTGTTCTCCAAAGTAGCCACCAACATTGTGTACAACCCATTGATAGCAATGTGGAAGTCGTAGGGTACCTTTAGCCACCCCTGTTGTGTTGATAGTTCGAATGGAGCGGTCTATTGCCTGACGAATCACAGGAACAGTTCTAAAACGAATGCCACAAAGTAGTTCCTTCATCTGAGGAATCAATTCAAAGTCAAAGCGCTTAAATTCGCGAAGTATGGTAGATGTTACAGCAATTCTTAGCTCCATCGACCGGACAAATCAGTCACAGCTTGGATGTAATGCGGCCGAGAGGTGTCGTGCAAAATGATAGGTGAGTTCAAAAGGAAATTGTCGCAGCTTCTTTCTCAAAGCTGCTCGTAGGTTGTGTACAAAAATTAAACAGTAAAACTGCGCATCGACGGTCCGCTGTGGAGGAAAGAAATGCTTTAGTGTAACACCATGACAGTTGTACACGATAAATATAACTTTGTCATTGCTGGGGTTCTGACGAACATTCGATATTCAAGGCGATACGTAATGACGCAATTCGTTCGATTTGAGTTGTGGCTCGTAGGGTTTGACACATGTCTCATCCATCGTAATGATGCGGCGTAAGAAAGCCTCGTATTCACTCTCATAATGCTCCATCTGGTTACGAGCACTGTCTTAACGCAACCATTTTTGCATTTCCGTCAAATCACGCGGAAACAATCATAATGCAATTTTTCTAATGCCCAGACGTTCTTTCACCCGGATCACCACAACGGGAATAAAGACGCGGAAAGGCAGGTCAAAAGACTATGTGATCCTTGAACTGTTAGCGCCAGTCCTTGAACATATTGACTTTAGTACGTAAAAAGGACCGAGCTCGATACCTACAGTCGCTTAAGTGCGGCCAGTATCCAGTATTCGGGAGATAGTAGGTTCGAACCCCACTGTCGGCAGCCCTGAAAATGGTTTTCCGTTGTTTCCAATTTTCACACCAGGCAAATGCTGGGGCTATACCTTAATTAAGGCCATGATCGCTTCCTTCCCACTCCTATCCCTTCCCTGTCCCATCGTCGCCATAAAACCTATCCGTGTCGGTGCAACGTAAAGCAACTAGGAAAAAAAAGTACGTACAAAGGTTTGCACTGTGTTGCCTACACCGGAAGGGCCATTCCAAGAAGTTATTGACTGTACAGAAGTACATGGATATTCACCGTGTTGTCTACACTGTACGGGCCAGTGCACGAACTTATTGACTGTAGTAATATACTCCCCAAGCTAGAAGAGTAAACGATACTCCGTTTAAAATCCTCAGCTGGTAGGATGGGGCTAAATCACAGAGTTTCCAAAATATATGCTGTAAGTTAATGTACTCTGAATAGAAAGTGTTAAGTAATTTCATATCCTAACATAGTTGGTTCTTGTAGCACCAATGTGCTGTCTGTCGACTTATAAATTCTCTGTAAGACAGGATAATGAGATTCAATGCACAAATCAACGCAGGGGAGAGAATGCGGAAAAAAGAAATTCCTTCAGTGAACACGAAGCCGTGCAATCAATGTCTGGCGGGTTGGAAAACTATTTATAAGTTGAGTCCTATCAGACGTGCAGGTATTTACTCCTCTACCCCACATTGATCCTTCCTCAATGATTTGCGAACTTGTAGAATAAGTCTTTCATTTTTCTCCCAATACTGCGATAAATATTGATGTGAATCTTAATAGCTCCCTGTGTGGATCAGTGGTAGTGTGTCTGCCTTCGCACCTCAAATATCGCGGGTTCAAATCCGGCATTGGTACTTAGATATTTGAAGGCTGGAAGAAGTCGTTCCCACAACCCCTGTTGTCGATGGGGACATGAAAAAATCTCTGGTAACACGTTTGTTGTTTACCTGCCAAAATTGACAATATATTTATGGATAGAGATCCGGTTTATTCTGCCAACTGGAAGAGAAAAGTGGAACGTTGTAATTGAAACAAGGCCCCAAAATCTCTGCATGAAGTTGTGGTGATTTTTCTTTCGTTCCGTCGTCCACTGTTTACCAACGTCTTTCCAGCTTTCTCCACAAAAGTATGAATTTCAACCATGGTTACAAAGGTTTCACGATTTTTTTTATCTGTAGTGCTTATTTTTTGCAAATCCTGCTTAATTTATTCGGACCAGTTTTTCTTGATTATATTAAATAGTTCATTCTCTCTCTTATCGTTCCCTCAATTCGAAGGATCGTGTCCTCCGAAGAGGCTATAGGTCAGTAGTCTCTATCTCTTGCAGTCCTCGGCCAGACGTGTTCAACTCAGTTATACTCTTGATAGTGATCGACCATGGAATGGGAACTCGACTACGATTTCTCTTGCCGCGAACATTTCCAAGAATGATAAGTTTTTCTGTGATGTGATAAATAGTTTATAACTAAATCTGTTAGTGCCCATTCTACAGAAGTGGACATAAAATATCACGCGTCTCCCACGTATGGCATTTTAAACTTATGCCTTGCCGTATTCAGATCTGTAGATTTCATTTGTTCCTCCCGAATTTTTATTAGCGGGACCATACGTTCTTTCATCAATTTTAGAGTGACTTCCTAGAGCTGTAGTTTTTGACAGAGTGTTGAGGTCGTAAAAAATATAAAGGTTCCACTTACCAAGTAATGATCGTAGCTCCTGTCGAACAAGTCCCCTTGGCTATTTATACGCATTTCCCAGCGTTTTTGGAGGTCTTAGAAGCTACCAGGGAATTTGTCAACCGCGTTACTTGTAGGCAACCGTCCGTTGGATGTCTTTGATATCTTGATGAATCTTTCTTTTCAGTCGCGATTTCACTCGTGAAGACAAGAAAAATCGCTAGGTGAGTGGTCGGGTGAGTATGGTGGATATGGGGGATAGTGACTAGATACTAGGTAACAGATAAAGCAGTGTAAGGTCATGCATTGCCGTGCAGTAAGGACCAGTCCTTCGACTGCCACAATTCAGGGCGGCGACGTCTATTAGCTTGTCGCAAACGTTTCAACACTTCGATGTAAAGAGTTTGGTTCACTGTTTCACCTGGTGGAAAGTCCTCACGGTGAACTAACCCTTTACTGTCAAGGAATGCGATCAACATTGTCTTTTTCTAGAAGTTTGGCGTTTGGATTATTTCGAGGCTGATGATCCAGGACTTCGCCATTCAGCACTTTGACGCTTCGTGTGGGGGTTAAACTGGTAAAACTAACTTTCATCCCCAGCAATAATCTTTGTTGGAAATGTAGGATCTCACCTGGCTCTGTCCAGTAGTTCCGCAGAAATTCTTCGTCTTTCCTCTTACTGGTCGTCTGTTAGGTTGTGTGGGACAACTTTTTCATTCAGTTTCCGTTTCCCTCGCCGCGTAAAATCTTATGACACACGTCACGATTCAAATTAAGCTCTTCCGATATGGCACGCACAACGGTCTTCTTGCAAACTGTCTAACGCGCTCCACATTGGATTCGTGCAGTTCTGGGATCGTCTTGCAAGGAATCTCTGCCTTCCCGAAACCATTCTTACCACCCGAACATACCATTTCTTGACAGTGCATCGCCTCCATATGCTTGTGTAATCATTGTCCACCTTTCACTAGGTGTTTTCGTGATCTTAACGCAAAACCTTGTTCACAATCAGTGTCCATTGTGTCACCATCACTAATCCAAACACCGGGTTGCTAAGCACATACCTGCCACCTAGTGCGTATGTGCAGAAACATGGCTAAGGCCATCTCAGAACGTACACGTTCAAGGTAACATGAAACCAACATGTGTTCCTTTGTTGTCTTTACAACACTTGACTCGGAACTTTACTGACAAAGGTGTACATTTTATGTTAGTTGATGATTGGTGCAGAGGACTTGTATTAAAAGTAATGATCCTTTTATCCTCCGCGCAAAGGCAAGGTATACTTAGGTATAAAACAGGACGGCCTCTGTTCCTGGAAGCGGGCTGGAAGCCAGCCGTCAATCACACCTTGGACCCTGCTGAGTTAACGAGTGTGGAGAAGTTGCCAAACCATTTTCTTTCTTCATGTTGAGGGAAGTAGAATAGTAGTATACTAGGGGTACGCAAGGTCGTCTCCAGGGGTATCCAAACTTATCTTAGTTTCTGTTTTCAATGTGCGGTTCAGAATGTAGTTGAGCCAGCTCATTTTCAGCAAAAGCTTGTTTTGATTTTATTTTTGTCTACCACAACACAGAGTCCCCTTTCCGAACTTCCCATTCTGAAATATGTCTCAGTTTGGACCTATCATTGACTAGGTATGTAAAAATGATTACTTATGCCGAATCGCCCGATTTTAAATTTTTTTCGAAATGCACTCGTTCACTTCAATTATTTTCCCAGTAGCAGTGCATATGGTACATTAGTAATTGTTGTATACTCGTATATACAGTAGCGTATATCGTTGTTAGGAAAAGAAAACCTCGTAATTTCACTCACTAGGAAACCACGTTTCCTACACCTGTCTTCTGAAGGTTTGCGAGTTGCCTGAGAAGGGAACAGAAGACTCCGATTGTCGAATATAATTAGACAATTATTAAGCAATAAAAATGCCAGGAACATTTCCCCGCCCATTGCTGACCGCTCAGTTTTCCGCTTCTTCTGTAAACTTTATTCCGAAGGAGTTGCAGGGTTTTCTGTGCCCAATGATGATGTATCAAATGCATTATTATTATTGGGAAACAGAGTGGTGTAGCAATTTAGCTGCTTGCTTGTATTCCCAGCGACCGTGGTATCACGAAGGAGATGCTTCCTTAAATCCCCGGTCACAACTCGTTCAAGCCTCAGTGCGTGCAGCGACCCCCAACAAGCATCCAGGAAGTGCTATTTCTGCTATGTCGCAATATACTCGTACTTTGTGGGTACGAAGGTAAAAAATAGGGTTTTTAGGGTACGCCAAGCAATAATTTTGAATACCACTGCCTCCGTAGCGTAACGGTTAGTGTTATTACCTACCGACCTCCGGGGCTCGGGTTCGATTCCCGGTATTGCCAGAAATTTAAGAATGCAGGAGGGCTGGTATGTGGTTGAAATGGTACATGCAGCTCACCTCCAATGGGGGTGTGCCTGAAAAGAGCTGCACCACCTCAGGATGAGGACACGAATATATAAGGGGATTTGGAAACTCCGGCTACAGTAGACGTAGTAAATCCTACAAGCCTTCTCAGACACTGGGCTGTAGTGGTGTGAGGCGAGGTCATCATGTTTCGTCCCCGACTATACTTTTCCAGTAAATGGGTTTTCCCAGGATTCCCGTAAGCCCCGACTTAAATTTTGTTAGGGTCGCGCCATTTTGAGCTTATATTCGGGAGACATTCGACAGCCCTGTTGATGGTTTTCTATGATTTTCCATTTTCACATCAGGCAAATGCTGAATATGTGCCTTAATTAAGGCCACGACACTTGCTTCGCACTCGTAATCCTTTCCTGTAGCATTGTCGCTATAAAACCCATATGTGTCAGTGCGAAGTAAAGGAAATTCTAAGCAAATATTTTGTTATTTCTATTCGAAAGAGAAACATAACCCTTTAAGGCGACACACGGGAGATAAAATGATATTCTAACTAATGCATGGATTTTCACGAAACTTTGTGGGGAAAGTCACCTACATAAAAGTAGAGATATCACGAACATTTCTTTCATATGCAATTAACAGTTTTCCAAAATATTGTTTGAAACTTTAAATTCCATTATTTTCATGAAATTTAATTAACATGTTAATGTAAATTCGTAATTAAGTAGATAATACTTCTTTTAAAAGCATTACGTATCTACTTTTCTCTACATAATTTATATAAGGAGATTTATCGTATTAAATTTTGTGCAATTTCTAAAATTTTGAAATTAAAACTTCCTACTACTTGAAAAAATTCTTCAATCAAAAATTCCATATGCAGGCTTATTAATATAGCTATGATACATATACCGTACAAATTTTGTTACATTTGGCAGTATATTATGGGATAAAAATGGGATTTAAGTGTAAAATTACAATTGGCAAACACAACATTATTACCGTAATAAATTGAATTCAGCGGAATAACTTCATGACAAGGAAAATGAAAATCAGTCATTTTAATTTCAGTCATAAAAAATCACCAAAGTGAACAAAATATGTATTTTAATCTCCGGAGTGTAGCCTTAGTACCGAACTACGAATGCGAGGCTCGATCCGTGAATCACGAGCTTATGAAGCTGAATATTTGCTTATTGCACTGTGGGTTTGTTGTGGGAATGTGCACTGTTCTGTCATTGTAAAACTCTCTCGGAACTCGGTGGGGTTTTACCTCGCAATTTGAACCGGTGGAAGTTCACGCCATGGCTATACATTGATTTAAAATGGATCAAATCTGAGCGCATGTGTTGGCGAAATCTCCTTGTAAGTGATCAGCGTCTTGGCTTTCAGTTCTCAGTTCCCATGTTCGACTATAGGTGGGGTCCAACAACTTTAACCTTAAGCGACTAATTATCTTGGCCGGGGGACGGTGAATTTCTGCACTCCCCAATATTCCTACAACCCACACAACACCTACGTAATAGAGTTATTAAGATCGTGGACAGGCCGTCTAATGAAGCAGTGGTGCATTACGGGGTGGTGCCGTGATCAGTTCTTCGTTAGTCCCAGCAAGAGGCAGTTGCGTGCTTACATCATAAGTGGAACTGTGGCCTCTGATAAGGAAGGTAGTTAAATATGAGCGGCGAAATTTGAAAAGCCGTAGTTTTTGAGGAACGGGCAAATTTCAAATTCTGCCAAAGAATACGCAAATCTGCTAGCGAAACGTTTGAGATGATCTAATCGAAATCGTCTGTACCACGATGACGGGAAGGATTGGCCTAAAGGCAGATCAAAGACTATGTGATCCTTGAACTGTGTCCATTAACATAATGACTGTAATACAAAGGTGTATGGCTTGCTGCCTGCACTATAGGCGCCAGTCAATGAACTTACTGAATGTAGTACATGAGTGTACGGCTTGTTGCCTACACTATTATCGCCAGTCCACGAACTGATTGATTGTAGTACATGAGTGTTCACCGTGTTGCCTATACTATACGTGCCAGTCCATGAACTTACTGAATGTAGTACATGAGTGTACGTCAAGTTGCGTATACTGTAGTCGCCAGACCACGACATTATTGATTGTAGTACATGAGTGTACGCTGTGTTGCTTATACTGTGAGCTCTATAATGCAGCATATTAACAAGCAGTTTCCCATACACCGTAGATGTCACACACCCTCCTAGGTGGGTCTGCCTTACAAGGACAGTACCAGAGTAGCAATACCCACATGATTACAGTACTGGATAAGGCACCCGTTATTCCTACGTATTTATGAGCAAGGGTTGAAGTGGTGGCCAGCAAGTACCTGTGTATCATACAACACACTCTTGTAGACAACACTTAAGGCCTTCTCATCCAGAGGGAGAACGCACTGAATAGATTAAAATAGGAGCCTGGCAATGGAATAGATTTTAGTGCGAGGGTACAGGTAAGTCAATAAGTACGTACAATCAATTGTTATATTTCAGTAATGTGCAGTAATGTGCAGACACGTGCCGATTACGCAGTAAGAAGAAAGTACAAATCATGCAGAAGGGGTTCTTATGAAATGCGCAAAAAAGTGTACCTACTTTTTATTGATATAATTTTACAACACAGTCACCCAGCTTTTCAATGGACAAGGTTCACCGTTGCACAAGCTTTCTCATATCCACTGCAAAAACGGTTTTCTTCTGCGCACCAAGCAACGCATACCGCTTCCTTCACCTGTTGATCGGAACTAAGTCTAATGTGATTTTGGTTTGCCAAGTCATCAACAGTCACGCTTGTATTTTCACAATCATATCACGCACTTGTTCAATATTGACATCAGTTACGGCTGCAGATGGACGTCCGGATCTTTCCTGATCCTTCACGCTCGTGTGACCTCTTTTGAGCTGTTCAGTCCACTGGTAAACATGTCGTTGTGGCAAAACATTTTTCCCGTATTGTGTCCCGTATTATGAATTTCTGCACCTGGTGCACCCTCAGATCTCGAAAACGGATTATGGAACCCTGTTCTTCCTTTTTGCAAACGAAAGTCGCGCGGCCATCTTTGTGCAGCAACAGCGCAAGCTGCACTGATCTGATAACCCTGAAACCTACCGCAGACGTAGTCTAAGATGCCATCTGGCGGCTGGTGAGCATACAATACCACAGAGCCAACCTAAAGACAATTAAAACAAAATTAAAAATATTCATTGACATGCCTGCGTATATATAAAAGGCTGTATGGTTCAGAATATCTAGGATTAACAACCTGAAAACATATTGAAGAAATTGAGAAGAAGGAAAAAGTTAGGAAAAATTGTTGGAAAAAGTAATGTGCAGACACGTGCCGATTACGCGGTAACAAGGAAGTACAAATCATGCAGAAGGGGTTCTGATAAAATGCGCAAAAGCAGGGTTAAATTCTTTGATCATATTTCTAGAATGCCCAATAACTGACTCACTAAGAATTTCTGAAACCATTTCAACGAACCCAATAGGAAAGGCAACTCTTATGACAAATGGTTTGTTAACCCCAAGAAGGATCTGCAAGAAATAAACATCATGGATCAAGACATTCCCAACAGAACCACTTTCAGAAGCAAGACACACACATCTGAGGGGTTCCTAGATCCAGAAACAGTGACAAAGAAGAAACAACTTCGGATGGCTGAAAAGAAACGAGCTCTAAGGAGTACTGGCTCCAAAGAAAACTAAAATCGTGGAGAGTTAATTATGTGGTCTATAGTTTGCCATAACTAATTATGAATGAACAGCGGGAGACTGTGAATAATACACTGACTGACAGAGCAAATGCAACACCAAGAAGGAGTGGATGGAAGTTGGGGAAAAAACAGAGACGGCACGGACGAATAATTGATGTTTATTTCAAACCGATATGCAGGTTACACAATGCGCACGACATCGACTCAGTAGGATGTAGGACCACCGCGAGCGGCGATGCACGCAGAAACACGTCGAGGTACAGAGTCAATAAGAGTGCGGATGGTGTCCTGAGGGATGGTTCTCCATTCTCTGTCAACCATTTGCCACAGTTGGTCGTCCGTACGAGGCTGGGGCAGAGTTTGCAAACGGCGTCCAATGAGATCCCACACGTGTTCGATTGGTGAGAGATCCAGAGAGTACGCTGGCCACGGAAGCATCTGTACACCTCGTAGAGCCTGTTGGGAGATGCGAGCAGTGTGTGGGCGGGCATTATCCTGCTGAAACAGAGCATTGGGCAGCCTCTGAAGGTACGGGAGTGCCACCGGCCGCAGCACATGCTGCACGTAGCGGTGGACATTTAACGTGCCTTGAATACGCACTAGAGGTGACGTGGAATCATACGCAATAGCGCCCCAAACCATGATGCCGCGTTGTCTAGCGGTAGGGCGCTCCACAGTTACTGCCGGATTTGACCTTTCTCCACGCCGACGCCACACTCGTCTGCGGTGACTATCACTGACAGAACAGAAGCATGACTCATCGGAGAACACGACGTTCCGCCATTCCCTCATCCAAGTCGCTCTAGCCCGGCACCATGCCAGGCGTGCACGTCTATGCTGTGGACTCAATGGTAGTCTTCTGAGCGGACGCCGGGAGTGCAGGCCTCCTTCAACCAATCGACGGGAAATTGTTCTGGTCTATATTGGAACAGCCAGGGTGTCTTGCACATGCTGAAGAATGGCGGTTGACGTGGCGTGCGGGGCTGCCACCGCTTGGCGGCGGATGCGCCGATCCTCGCGTGCTGACGTCACTCGGGCTGCGCCTGGACCCCTCACACGTGCCACATGTCCCTGCGCCAACCATCTTCGCCACAGGCGCTGCACCGTGGACACATCCCTATGGGTATCGGCTGCGATTTGACGAAGCGACCAACCTGCCCTTCTCAGCCCGATCACCATACCCCTCGTAAAGTCGTCTGTCTGCTGGAAATGCCTCCGTTGACGGCGGCCTGGCATTCTTAGCTATACACGTGTCCTGTGGCACACGACAACACGTTCTACAATGACTGTCGGCTGAGAAATCACGGTACGAAGTGGGGCATTCGCCAACGCCGTGTCCCATTTATCGTTCGCTACGTGCGCAGCACAGCGGCGCATTTCACATCATGAGCATACCTCAGTGACGTCAGTCTACCCTGCAATTGGCATAAAGTTCTGACCACTCCTTCTTGGTGTTGCATTTGCTCTGTCAGTCAGTGTATAAAAATAACAGAATAAAGGGTGTGAATTCAAAGAAATGTAAAAATCTATCCCTACTAAGTACGAGTACAAAACCTACACAACATTAAAGAAAGATACAATCACAGAATATTAATATAATACGATGGCGATAATGAAATGGCTGAATATATAAACTACATTCCTCAGTTGTTCTCAAGTTTGGATTAGCACGCTTGGCACTCTCAACAATACAAGTGTAGCCTCCAAAAGTTTTCCGCAGAACGGCGCACTCATTCTTCAATGAAATGTTAACAAAATTAATGAACTACGACTTTACACGAATACTTACGTACATAGGTTCACGTGACCCTTACCTCCACTGGGGGTAAATTTAGAATGTATTGCCGAAAACACAAGCAAGTTGAATTTTCAGTAACCCTAGAACTTGCAAGTGTCAAATATTCGACTCTTTGGTTACTGCTGTAGTTGGAGTCTCGAATATTCCACATGTTCGTATTCCTTCTTGTAATTTCCTCATTTATTCATCGGTAATGTCCTGACAGTCTACTTCTTGTCGTTCTTCATATCCACAGCAGCCGCGGGTTCAGTTTCATTGATATTTACAACCACTTTGGGCGCAATTTTGCAGAACTAAATGAGTGCAGTTTTCCGACCATCTGTTTCAGCGCAATTTCTATGGTGTTTGTAAACGAACCTTAACGGGCTCTGCTTTGCTATTCTATTTCATATCATTTTGTAGTTTTCCGTTCTGCGCGACTTACTAACTTCTGTATACATACACTGCTCAAAAAATTAGAGGGTCAACAATATGATCGCGTGTATAAGTAGTCCGTGTTTAAGATACATACGGTTTATCTTATTCTTTCGAAATGTTTTAAGAAGGAGTGAAATCCTACACATTTCGTTGGAAAGCCATGGATTTGTGGCAGTAGTCAAATGTATCGTGCTATGCGTCAGAGTAAAATGGACGAGCAATGTCTCACTTTGTCATCCAGTGAGTGTATGTAAAGTGTACGTCTCTATACTCTTTGTGTACGTTTCATCAGTCGAAATATCCTCATCACGACGCGAAGGTCGCCTGCGGGAGTCAAATAGAAAGACCTGAACCTGGCGAGCCGAACCCGTCCTGGGATATCCCGGCACTAAAAGCCATACGACATTTGATTTCATTTCATGTCGAAATGTATTATCTGAATGAGGCAGAATGTGTTCGGGCAGTGCCTGTACTGCATGAAGATTGGAATATTCATGCTGTGTCAACGTATCTTAATGTGGCTTCAGTTCTTGTTGGGAGGGTTTGAAAATTATTTCTTGAAACCGGTACATACACATGAAAGCCAGAGCAAGGTAGAAAACGGAAAATATCAGCCACGGAAGGCCATAAATGGTGAATTGTTATCTTCACCGACGCTCTGCAGCTGCCCGAGACCTACAAAATACTCTAAGAACAGCAACTGGTTGCAATGTCAAACGGACCAAACAACACGCAACAGACTCCCAGAGGCAGGTTTAAGACCAAGAACCTCATCAGCACTCTCGATTAACTGTTCGGCACAAGAGAGTTCGACTTCGATTTGCTGAGGACCATAGGAGATGGCTTGCGCCATCACTGGCGAAATGTGTTGTTTACAAACGAATCGTGCTTTCGTCTAACGCGGTGCGCCAGACGTATACGTGTATATCGTCGTCGTGGCGAACGTTATAATGAAGCATCAGTGCAGGGAATGGACAGGCTTTGCTGCGGCTCAGTCATGGTGTGGGGTGGTATCATAATTGATGAACCTTCAGAGATAATCAGAGGCTGACTTAATACTCAGATGTACATCTGCGTTATTGTACTGGAACATGTTATGCCCACTGCAGTTGTGATGGTTCCCAGTTTATCCTGCAACGCAAAAATGGGGGAGCGCATTCAGCATCAGCCATCATGGTAACTCTACAGGAATTCGCGATTAAAACATTAGACTGGCCTGCTCTGAGTCCTGACCTCACTCTCATTGAGCATTTACGGAATATGCTAGACAGACAACTTCGGGCCCGTCCTGTAACACCTCAGACTCTTGAACAACTTGCAGATGTCCATATTAAGAAGTGGGGCAAAATCCCACAAAACACTGTTCGCAGACTTGTGAGGAGCATGCCTTGAAGGTGTGAGGCAGCAGTACGGGCATATTAAGGGCCTACCAGATTTAAAATGTTTCTTTCTGTGCTCTATGTTAATTAATTGAAGGACTTTGCACTTTGGTTTACGATATTGTGTTGAATTTCTGGTCATAGCACCAACATGTGTGATATGAAGTGAACAGTATACGTACATTTCAGTTAAATAAAGGTTCCATTTTTCAGATAAAATGTCTGTTTCAGCCCAACCATTCCTGAAAAAAGAACGCAGATGTTTAAAATGTTTTTAAGCTATTTTCCTTTACGTCACACCGACGCAGATAGGTCTTATGGCGAGTATAAAAAATTGTCCCTCTACTTTTCTGAGCGGTGTATTATTCGATTTATTATATACATATTCAGTACAGTGTGTGTCTAAATATTGCATCTTCACTTCATTACGGAGCATGAGTAGGCCTAATGGAGTAGTGCGAAATTTTTTGGAAGATAGAAGTGACCGATCTGATTTTGAGATTATTGAGAATTAACCGACCGATTCCGAGTCAGATTTGGAATGTTTATCAGATATTTCTTCGCGTCAAATATCGGAAAATAAAAGTGATTAAGAAACTCTCATAAAGCGACGTATCATAATAACGTGGCTTAAGGTCACGCCTCCAAATTGTTGCATGCGAATACACTTTCCCTAATATTTTCAAGAAAATACCTCTCAGAGTGGTACGACATTTGCTACTGCATTATAGATACCTCGTACATTATTGACAACCTGTATATCTGAGTTTGTTTGTAACATGTTTCAGTTTTGTTTACATATTATGATCGAAAACTTATTATTATTTTAATTTCAGGAATTAAATTTTTATAGTCATAATATTTGTGCATTTTCATGTCAACACGACAATCGTCGGTGTGTTAGCTATACGGAGATATATAAATCTTCGTAAATATATTTCATAACTTTCGGATGTTTTGTATTTCATTTAGACAAGTAAAAGCTGCCAAATATGGGCGTCACCACAAAATTTAACATTGCCAGTTCTATGGCTAAAACAGTTAGATTTAGAGTGATGTTGATTTTAGAAAAAATAATTTCATGATCACACGGTGGTCTTCATTTTATAAGCTACTAACTGCTTTCCCGTTATTTTATGTAAGACAAAAATTGCCCGGGATTGGGACTAACGCCCGTAAAATTCCACTCAGGTTCTTAACGGTGAAGTATATAAAAGTCTAAAGTATCCTATGCGTGACTGGGGATTTCAGTCTGTATCCTTACCAAATCTTACCTCAGTCGCTCCTATAGTACTCCAACGTATCCTGAACAAACAAACAAACAAGCAGCTATATTCCATCTCAGTTTTGTTAATAGCAAAGTATAACTGATCGTTAAGGGACGAGCAATACCACTGACAGACAACAATGCGATTTTTCAATTTATTTTTCATTTTAAATTGAACTTTTCTCTTTATAACAGTGCAAAAGTTTTGTAAATATCCCCAATGCTTTCGGCGGCATGACCAAAAACAGAAGCCCTGTTACCCAAGCAAGGGCGTAATTGGTGAGTTTGTTGCTCATTGCCCGTAAATTTCGCTCTTCAGAACAGTTTCCCTGAAAGTTTTCATCTTCTTCTTAATCTGCTTACCCACCAGGGTCGGTTCTTCCCTCGGACTCAGCGAAGGATACCACCTCGACAGCCTCAAGGACAGTGTCCTGGAGTTTCAGACTTTGGGTCGGGGGATACAACTGGGGAGAATGACCAGTACCTCACCCAGGCGGCGCCTTACCTGCAATGCTGAACAGGAGCCTTGGTGGGGAGTTGGAAGATTGGATGGGATAGACAAGGGAGAGAGAAGGAAGCGGCGGTGGCCCTAAGTTAAGTACCATCCCGGCATTTGCCTGGAGGAGAAGTGGGAAACCACTGAAAACCACTTCCGGGATGGCTGAGGCGGGAATCGAACCCACCTCTACTCAGTTGACCTCCCGAGGCTGAGTGGACCCCGTTCCAGCCCTCGTACCACTTTTCAAATTTCGTGGAAGAGCCGGGAATCGAACCCGGACCTCCGGGGGTGGCAGCTAATCACGCTAACCACTACACCACGGAGGGGGACTGAAAGTTTTTAAGATACTAAGATGAAATTTTGCATGCAAGTACAGTATATTTTATAGAGAAGAAGAAGAAGTTTTGCTAGGATTATTAAACTAGCTTCATTGCTTGAGTTTAACTAAGTACAGTAATTACAAATGGATATTAATGAAAAAAGACTACTTGAAGGTAACTTCATGAAAAAAATAGTTATACTTGATGGACTTCACTGATTCTACAAAAATATTCAGAGAAACAAAAATACTGGCCATAAATAATTAATTATAAATAATTGCATATACTGTGTGATTAGCGGCCCCTTCCAATGTACTTTTATGCAACCCACAATATTAATTCCGTCCTGAAAACATCTGCCCTGCCGGTATGCTCAGACAACACAACCGGATATCTTGGTATTTACTGCCTCACCATGATAGGTCAACGTAATGTTATACTCGTATTAAATAGTGGAAGCATGCGGGTGCTTCCTAGATCATATGAACCTGGCACGCTGGCGAAACACTAAATTGATATTGTGACGGCAGTAAACCTAATACTTGCTATACGCTGCGCAGTGTGACGTAAGGATCCGTTGTCTAGTTGGTAAAGGTGTCCGGAGCGGGCTTGCATGTCAGGTGAGAGGTTCAAGTCTCCGACGAAGATTACAGTTTTTTTGAAATATTTGTTTAATACGTACCGCACGCAATGTAATTTTAATATCCCGCTTCATGCAAATTGTGTGCGAATTAATGTGTTTTTGGCCCTAAGAACGGCCGATTACTTAGCAGGCCGGAAACATACAGACGGGAATTAATAAGAATTCAACTGTCCTGACAATGTTTTATCGCAGCAAATGCTCGATGTGGTGACCGTTTTGGTTTATGCATATTCGGGCCCGGTGTCAAATAGATCGTCTTGTGCGCTACAGCATTCCAGGTGTAATTGATCGGCAGGCGTCCATAATGAGTTGTCGGAGCTAGTCGGGTTTTCCCGGTGCTTGAGTGTAAACAACGTTTTTAAAATTTTCTCAAAGAAGAAGTCTAACGTCTAACGGAGTTAAATCCGGTGATCTGGTGGGCCAAGAATCATGGCCTTCTTGTCCTATCCCTTTCCCCGGCAGCTCCTCGTTCATATGGTTACGAATGGGCAAAGCCGAATGTGATGACTCCAACCTATTGCAACCACATCGTCAAACGATCGTGTAAGGGTAAGCCTCAAGCAGCAGTGAGAGTTCCTGACGCAGGAGAAGCAGGTACCTTGGGCCCAGACAATGGTCCTGAGAGAAATAACGTTCGATCAGGTGATCCCGCAAGATTCCACACCAGACATTCACTCCGCATCGTACTTGATTGCCCGCATGTTTCAACCAGCGATTATTGTCCGTTGTGGAAGCGTGATTCGTCCGAGAACAAGATATGCGATACGAATGCTGCATCATTGTCCAGCCTGCCTAATAGCCACCGACAGACCTCCACTCGAGCTTCTGGTGCAATTTATATACATGCAGTATTCGCCAGATGGAAGGCTGGCTGGTGTTCACCTGTCGTGCAGTCGCCCTTGTACTGATGTGTGGATTATTGCGGGCTGCCTTCAGAACGGCCCCTTCGGCTTAATCCGGTATAACGGGCGTATCGCATACTCGTGGCTGGTTGGATATCACACGCTTTGTCCTAAGGCATCTTTCAACACGGCGGAATGTCGTAGCAGCCGTGTGTCGCCTGTCGGGATACCGTTCCTGGTACAGACGTAGTGCCTCGCACGCGTTTTGTCTTGCTTCCCTATAAATGAGGAACATGTCAACGTATTCCTCTGTTGGAAAAATATCAGAACTATACAGGATTCGAACAGCCCCTAGTACATTCCGTCGATTTATAGGCGAACGTCTAACCAGATCCGCTACGTTACACTGCTGGAAACATGGTGGCAGTATGAGGAGAGCAGAGTACATACGCCATCCGGTTCGGTGTTTAAGACATTAATTACTGCACTGTTACCTACGTTCATGCATTGATTCCCCACTCCGTTTCACCCGGTCACGAGGCACGATACATTAACATAGTTACATGGTGAAGGAACGTTGCTACATGATTTCAAGGCGTCATGTTTTGCGAATGAGTAGTATATCATTTCACTAGGGTTCAGAATCGTGTGCAAAACGTGCTCACTGAACATTAGCACCATAGAGTACATCTGCAGGGGAATAACACTGCTATAACCATGTGCACGTTAGTTGGGCTGCAGCAAACGATATTGGAAGGGGATTCTGAATCACACTGTATATGATTTCTATACAATGTAGACATTGTATTAAGGAGTAATGTGTTTGTCGTACTAACTTTCCTTTTAGTATTCCTTTCCATTGCTGAGGAAAAAAGTACACCCAATTTTTCTGTGTTCAGAAGTGTGGGTCCCCCCTTAAATCTTAGCTCAGGCAATTGATAGGATCTGGTGGGGACCTAACTCCGTTAGTACTGTAATGCATAAAGCAGCTTGGAGAAGCCACAGCTTGCTCTACAGCATCGATAACACAAGTGGGTAGAAGTTAAGTCGGCAACTTGTTCGTCCACGCCGTTATGTGGCTGTGCATACATTACAGGCGTTCTAAATGGCAATACGAATGGACGACCAGATATTTCCCTCTACTTGTGTTTTGTTGCGACGTGAGTTCCCAAGACATGTGTTTTGTGTACCAGGGTGTACTATTGAATTATTACAGTCGTTTTCACCTCGCAAGCGGGCGCTCCACACTGCCAGGTTATATATCACAGATAAACACGGTTTATATTATTCTCCAAGACGCAAGCTCTGTTTTCTCTGCGGATATGTCATGTACATTGGAAATATTCCCGATACCAAAACATGGACTGTACTGTCGGCTCCAATTCTGCGCAGAGAATATCTTCAAGCTGTGTTTAATGTTCTATTTTATTCCAGACACTCTGGGTGAAATTTACCGTGTTCCGTTCTGGAAGTGGAGATATTTTCTATCACTTATAACTTTTACTATGCACTATGTCTTCTGATATAAGCAAGAACAACGTTGTTACCTCAATCCAAATGCCTTAACCTCCCTCAGCGAATTAGTGATAGAATGTTGACTTCCATATTCAAAGAATGCTGGTTCCAACCTGGCAGGGGAAAAAAAATCCATTCGCCACTCCGAGTCAATGTCTTACGATATGGCAATGTAAACCGAAAAATATTAATAGTAATAATAATGTCACTGATCTGCGACCCAGTAACTCGAGTTGCCGGAATTTTCTTCCGTAGATATTCATTTTCAAGCTAATAAATGTTCCTACACGAGGCTGACGTATTTGAGCACATTATATAAGGCGTGATGAAAATGTTTCCGTTTTAGGGCTTTACTGAAGTGGACATACAACGTAGCGCGACTCCGATGCGGATATACAAGCACAAACATGTGGGCAATGGGATTAGTGTGTCAGTCTTGTCGTGCAGAGGTGCGTGCGTCAAATGCGGCCAGAGTGAACTATGGCGACGTCATTTCCGATTGCGTCCAAACGGGACCAACGTGCTGTTATTCTGTTCTGGGTTGCTGAAGGAAAAATACCGGTGGGCATCCATCGGAGAACGAAGACAGTGTACGGAGTAGCATGTCTGTCGAAAACAACCGTTGAGGAATGGTGTACAAAGTTCCGTGCGGGTCGCGTTTCGACACAAGTCGCCGGTCGATCTAGGAGGACAGCCTCATCCATTACGGACAACTCAACTGAAGTAACAGACACTCGAGCAGCCGCCCTGTAGTCCTGATCTCTCCCCATGTGATTATCACGCCGTCGGCCTCCTGGTTTCTTGTCGGACGATGATGTGCAGCAGGCTTTTATGGACTTCGTCATGGAGCATGACTCGGAGATTTATCACACGGGGATCTTCAACCCGGTGCGTCGGTGAGATGAGTGCCTCAATGCCTACGGCGATTTTCCTTGATTGGCGTACCAAATCAGCACTGTACGATAGTCGAACGGAAACTTTTTGATATCCCTTTATAATACCACAAAATTCAGTATCAAACCAACAAACTTCGTCTCAGAAGGCCAAATCTGCTATCCTTATATCCACTCAGCCAAAAAATGAGTTGATAATTAACATTAAGTTACATAGTATATTTCCAAAATCTGTGCCACCTGACAAAATAAAACCGAACTTCAAAACTGAGATACAGGACACTTGAGTGGTGTCAAATTAAACCGCTTACACCACTTTTCCACACACATATGATTGTAAGTGAACTAAATAGCACATGTGAACTTGGTCCTGTTTTACGGCCGGATACTCTTCCTGACGCCAACACTATACGGAGGAATGTATTCATTATTACGTGTTTTTGTGCTGGTTGGTAGTGAGATGTGCTGTTTGAATACGGAAACGACATTGTTGGAACTAATACAAATATCCAGTCCTCGAGCCAGAAAATATATTCAGACGCGATTCAAAAACCCCACCTGGCCGGAAATCGAACCCGGGACCCTCTCAACCGAGGGCGTAAATACTGATCATTAGGCCAAAGAGCCGGATTAGTTCAGGCTATGTATTTATGAAATAGTGCTTAATTTTTATTGTTGTTGTTTTGTTACATGACACAGGAATACGTAAGCGAATGGGTCTCAAGTCTGCGTGAGATAAGTGCAAATAGAACAACATACATTAATTCCCATGTTGAGTTTTCAATATCCCTTTTTAATCCCTTTAATATTCGTTCTTTCTTAATGCGTTTACCCTCCATGGTTGGTTTATCCCTCGGACTCAGCGAGGATGCCATCTCTGCCGTCTTAAGGACAATGTTGTGGAGCGTGAGACGTTGGGTCTGGGATGCAATAGGAGAGGAGGAGCAGTACCCCGCCAGGCGGCCTCACAGGAGTCTTGTAGGGTTTGGGATGTTTGAAAGGGATAGACGAGGAAGACGGAACTAACGAAGGAAGGAAGGAAGGAAGGAAGGAAGGAAGGCCTTAAATCAGGTACCATCCCGGCATTTGCCTGGAGGATGAGTGGGAAATCCACTTCGAGGATGGCTGAGGTGGGAATCGAACCTTTTCTACTCAGTTGACCTCCCGTGGTTGAATGCACCTCGTAACATTTTTCATATTTCGGGCAGAACCGGGAATCGAACCAGAGCCTCCGGGGGTGGCAGCTAACCACACTAACCACTACACCACCGAGGCGGACTAGTTCTTTTTTTTACAAGTTGTATTACGTCGCACCGACACGGATAGGTCTTATGGCGACAATCGGGTAAGAAAGGCTTAGAATTGGGAAAGAAGGGGCGTTAGTCTTAATTTAATGCCGAAACATTTGCGAGGTGTGAAAATGGGAAACCACGAAATAGCATCTTCGGGGCTGCTGACAGTGGGGTTCGAACCCACTATCATTCGCATGCAAGCTCACAGCAGCGCGCTCCTAATCGCATGGCAACTCGCCCGTTTGCTAGTGTTTTAAAGTGGCACTAACACATCGAAAGGTTTTTGGCAACGCGGGGGAGGGACATGTCTAGGATTGTGAAGGATATAAATAAGGTGCAAGGTGTCCGAAAATGAGTTCAAGGTACTTCACTTAACCAACATCTTTGACCAAACAAAGAAGCGATTTTTCAATTTACTTTTTTAAATTTAAAATTGAACTTATTTCTTTATAACAGTGAAATTTTTTATTAATATCTGCAGTACTTTCGGAATTATGACCAAAAGCGTGAAGCCTGTCACCCAAGCAGGCCCTTTATCAGTCTGTTGCACGTGTCCCGTGAAATGTGTTTCCATGCCAACTCTGAAAGTTTGTAAGATATCAAGATGAAGTTTTTCATGGATGTTATTTCGTAGAGAATAAGAAGATATCATATAAGTATTGAGCTAGATTTATTGGTTAAGTTAAAAAAATCAAACGAACATTAAGGAAAAATTTACTACTTGAAAATAATTTCATGAAAACATATTTAGGCCTATACTTGATGCACTCCCCTCATTCTAGTATAGGTTGTAGTTACATCATTATTAAGCATAACCAATATTATAATCATAGAAAAATATCTTCATGTTTGTAAATTACGAGGTAAACGGAAAAATTGTGGCCATGATATACCTTTGTTTTTAATAATTTATTATGGCATAGCTTTATATGATTTCTAAATATGTAGGTATATTATTAAGGATAATTAGTTTATAATTCTAACTTTCCTGTTAGTATTCATTTCCACTGATGCGGAGAAAAGTTTAAAATACCCAATATTTTATGTTCAGAGGTTTAGCTCACCCGTTAACATGAACCGCATGCGGGGAGGTGAAGGAAGGTTGTCTAAACGATTCCCACCCAAATGTTTGAAGCGTATTGCTAACAGAGTTGGCAGTGTGAGAACAGGCATTGTCATGAAAAAGGGTGATGCCGTTCAATAGTATGACTGGGTGTTGTGACTTTATGGTGTTTCATAGAGCTGTGGTCCCATATCCGAGCTGAAGAGAGGCAATCGGTTTGCATCGGAGGACGTGTGCGACTGGGTCCCGATGTGGTTGCGTCGACAAACCACCAGCTCTTTCCAGAATAGGACTGACAGTCTCATCATCCAGTGACATATATATCATAGTAGTTATGGTGATTACTTCTGAGGTACGTAATGATTTGCTATGCCGTTTGGCAGATCACCTTTTTTTTCTGTGCCTGTTAAATCTTCTCTCTTGAGTCGTAAGTTTAATACTGAGCCCATTGTTTCTAACTGGATTGAAGTTCTCACGGATTGCTAGCTGTTAATTTTATCTTCTGTGCATGAGTGATCTCGTTGATTGCTTTTAAGTTTAAAATGTGGGGTAGTTTTTGAATAACTGCAATAGAGCTGTCATCTAATGGAGATGCCTGACAGAAGAAGATATAGATCAAACTTCGGCTTACAAGTCTGTAATAGCACTACTTTTTCTTACGAGGTAGGTCTTATGGTGACAATAGAACAGGGAAGCTCTAGGAGTGGGAAGGAAACGACCATTGCCTTGATTAAGGTAAAGCCGCAGAATTTTCCTGGTGTGGAAGTGGGATTTCACGGAAAACCATCTTACGGGCTGTAGAGACTCGGGTTGGAACCCACTGTCTCCCGAAAGAAAGCTCAAAGCTACGTGACAAATACTGCAATATTATTGCTGTCAGTTGTAGAGGTTTAGTACATTATGGGTCATCACAATATTTTCTTGCGAGCTCTAACATGCAGTGCCATTGTACACGACGTCCGACTCGTTGGCTGAATGGTCAGGGTACTGGCCTTCGGTTCAGAGGGCCCCAGGTTCGATTCCCGGCCGAGTCGGGGATTTTAACCTTAATTGGTTAATTCCAATGGCTCGGGGGCTGGGTGAGTGTGGCGTATTCAACATTAGAAATCATCCTAGGTAAGGCCCTTATCTTCATAGACATGCAGGTCGCCTAATAGGCCTTCTACTAGAAAAAGACCTGCACCAGGCCTCTCCGGAGGCATACGTCATTATTATTATTGTACACGACGGAGTCTTACTCCGTCACAAATTGTGGAACAGTCATTCATTTACGCGGTCCTTTTATGATACCTCTTCCATTCTAGTTGCTCTAGTAAACTCGCTAACATACAGTACATAATACCACGCCTGCGAAACAAAATCAACGAATACCTCCACTACCACTGCTATAACGATAAAATATATGAGACATAAGATATAGGATATTGCATTCTATGCACTGTGTTTCATCTTTAGAGTTTCTGTTCAGCCTCATCCTGCAACGGAACAGAGTGCATCGTACAGCTTCACATTTTAACAACCTAGCTGGTGTACCTCAGGGATTGGATTTATCTCCAATTCTGTTCATCTTGTGCCAGGACAACGACGCTACGGAATTGCAAATTCTGCCACTGTTGAAATTTCTGAGTATGGTTTTGCGTAATTTTCCATTTTCAAACCAGGCAAATGCTGCGGCTGTACCTTAATTAATTCAAGGCCGCTTACTTCCAATTCTAAACCCTTTCCTATTCCATCGCCGCCATAAGATCTACCTGTGTCGGTGCGACGTAAAGAAATCGTAAAATGAAAATACCAAACTCGCAGCAATGGACAGTCGAGGTAAGCGTGTACCCGGGCTGTGCTACTTCTGAATATCCCGATGTTTTCCGATGCCTTATGTTCATGAATAACATATACGAAACTCGCAGCTTACTTCCAGAAACACTCAGTGTATATTGCTTGAGATTTGAGATCATCGTCCATCTGCTTGTGTTTATTGAGCTCTGTGCTTGAAATACGAAACCTATAAATCTCAGACAGACGGGGCCACAGCGTCAGGGATTTGTGAGATCAACAGATTTTGACGGCCCTTGCCATAACTTGAGGCTCGCTCCATACACAGTACATACATTTCAAGTGGCCCGATATAAGGAGCACTTCAAATATTAAACCTACAAAAAGGCCGCACAGGATTGGCCGGCTAGAAATATATCACAAAGAAGTATTTACAACTTGAACGACCATCGAGCCAGTTGAATGCATTATGGTTTACCTTCAAATCAGGTCTGATATTGCTCCCTCCCTTTCACTAAAATTCTTTTCTATCGTTCCATGTGTATTTGATGGCTTCTCATTTCTCCTCCAATTTATTATTCTCCTTTCCTTTTTACTTTATTTCCTTCCATATTTCCTTGGTCATTTCAATCTTGTTTCTATCCTCGCTTGTTCTATTTCCATCTGTTTCTAGTAACTTTTACTATTTTTATACTGCCAGGGCTCCGAGTCGTAACCTCTCATGAGCCCTTCTCCAAATAACGCTCCATTCAGATACAGCAAGCAAGGAGTTAACTGGTGATAGCAAACAGTTTCTTTGTTTCATACTCTGTACTGTAAGGCTTCTCACTTGTGGCATTGAGACCCGCGCTCAGGGATTATTAAGCGCACAATAACTATTGCCGTCATTCTTAAGTACAACAGTGAGTAACGAGTGTTCATTTTTGGAACATATGCTATGTCCAACCCTTATCCCGTTTCTGTGCACGGTCATTTAAAAAGCGAGATGAATCTTCGTAGCGAGTTTTAATGTTCAAAACATGCATTAGAGGACTACGAGAAACGTAAAAATTAAGCAATTTCCTCAATTTCCTGAAGGTCTAAAGAGCCCAGAAAGTTTTAAAATTGTGAGTATTGGACAACTATATCAAACTAAAGAAAAATTTGAAATTCACTCCCGGCCAAAATGCATTGCAACAACTCATTGATCTCATTGATCTCATTGATACCAGGCAAAATATTCACTGCCATCTTTGAAGGGAGGGTACGATCAGTAGTTGAGAGGAAGTTGGATGAAAACCAGTGTGGTTTCAGACCACAGAAGGGCTGTCATGATCAGATTTTCAGTATGCACCAGGTAACTGAGAAATGCTACGAGAGGAATAGGCAGTTGTGTTTATGTTTCGTAGATCTAGAGAAAGCATATGACAGGGTACCGAGGGAAAAGATGTCCGCCATACTGGGGGACAATTCAATTAAAGGTAGATTATTAAAATCAATGAAAGGCATTAATGTTGGCAATTGGGCTTCAGTGAGAATTGATGCTAGAATGAGTTCTTGGTTCAGGCTACTTACAGGAGTTAGACAAGGCTGTAATATTTCACATTTGCTGTTGGTAGTTTACATGGATCATCTGCTGAAAGGTATAAAATGACAGGGAGGGATTCATTTAGGTGGAAATCTAGTAAGCAGTCTGGCCTATGCTGACGACTTGGTCTTAATGGCAGACTGTGCCGAAAGCCTGCAGTCTAATATCTTGGAACTTGAAAATAGTTGCAATGAGTATGGTATGAAAATTAGCCTTTCGAAGACTAAATTGATGTCAGTAGGTAAGAGATTCAACAGAACTGAATATCAGATTGGTGATACAAAGCTAGAATGGGTCGATTTTTAGTAAAGCTAATGCAGTGAGCTCGCAGTTGCGATCAACAGTATTCTGTAAGAAGAAAGTCAGCTCCCAGACGAAACTATCTTTACATAGGACTGTTTTCAGATCAACTTTGCTTTACGGGAGCTAAGGCTGGGTGGACTCAGGATATCTTATTCATAAGTTAGAAGTAACAGACATGAAAGTAGCGAGAATAATTGCTGGTACCAGCAAGTGGGAACAATGGCAGGAGGGTAGTCGGAATGAGGAGATAAAGGCTAAGTTAGGAATGAACTCGTTGGATGAAGTATACGCGTAAACCGGCTTCGATGGTGGGGTCATGTGAGGCGAATGGAGGAGGATAGGTTGCCTAGGAGAATAAAGGACTCTGTATTGGAGGGTAAGAGAAGTAGAGGGAGACCAAGAAGACGATGGTTAGACTCAGTTTATAATGATTTAAAGATAAGAGGTATAGAACTAAATGAGGCCATAGCACTAGTTGCAAATAGACGATTGTGGCGACGTTTAATAAATTCACTGAGGCTTGCAGACTGAACGCTGAAAGGCATAACAGTATTTAATGATAATGTATGTATGTAAGTATGTAATAGCAATAACATTGGTCTAGTTTGATAAGGTCCGGCTAGTAACAATATGATTTCGTGTAGATTGATTAGGTGTTGCTAGGGATAAACTCATTGGTCTAGATTTTTTAGGCCCGGCCTGTCTCAAAAGCATTGGTCTGGATTTGTTAGGCCCAGCTAGTGAAAAAACCATAGGTTTGGATTGGATGGTCCCGGTCAGTGACAAAAACATTGGTCTAGATTAGTTAGGTCCAGCTATTGACAAAGTCATTGATCTACATTGATTTGGTCCGCTAGTACATAAACATTTGTCTGGACTGGTTAGATCGGTACTCTATTCCGTGATTCGGCCGGAAAAGAAAGCACACTTGATAGGTTACTTGGCGGAATTCCTCTTCAAGACAAAGTTCCCAGCTGACCCGAGGTTGCGCGAATTTTTGAAGGCTGCGAGTGTGCTCTATCCGCCGCTGTATTATGGTAAGTTTAATAGAAAATTATTGTTCTTCTGTATTTTACATTGTTTCGTTACAGCTTGCATTTAGTTGTGTTTTTATTGTGCGCGGGTTGGGAACGGAATATATTTGACTAGACTGGTGGGAATGATGTCAAATCTGATTATATCTCATGCAATGGAAATCCTAATGGCGGATGCTAAATTACATTGGGTGATTCTTACAGAAATATTGTGGATCAGAGAGGTGTAAGAAGGTGCTGGGGTGAATTGGTGGACAGTGACATTATCAGAGCATAAGTTACAGCACAAAATTTTGAAATGTTATTTTTTCCCTCTTTTGATTTCAAAAGTTGATAAATAATCTGAATAAACAACAACAATATAATAATGATGAGCTCATCGGCTCGGGTAACAACAGTGGACTGTGAGTCGAGAAATCGAGTGCAGTAGAGAAACTTATCGACACAATAGTGTACAAGGGATGGAGCTCTGAAGGTACACTATTTTATTTGCTCCACTCACTTACATTCTAAAAGAGCGAGCTCCGAAAGGTTACTGCAGTCCAGCCTCTAAGAGGCACAAGCTTCTTAAAAATTATTTTCTACAACTTTCAAAATCCATATTTGCAGTCACTTCTGCTCAACACTCTGTTACGAACTTTACACTTTAACCGGGGCAAAGATTGCCCATACTAAATGGCTTTCATTTAAAATTAAAAGGTTTAAGACGATCGGCTATGAAAAAAAGGCTGAGGAGGCGAATCACTTGCACACATTTTAGAAAAACACTTCAAAATCCTAAATGGGCTTAAGGTCCGAAGTAAAAAAGCTAAGCCTGTACTACAGAAGGGTGACTAGATGCGAAATATTAAGTAGCATACCAAAGCAGTGTGAAGAATTCAGAGGTGTAGAATATCTTAGTCACCCCATACCAAGTTGAATGAGAATTAACAAAGGGTGGACATTATTTATTCCCTTAAATTACATATGTCTCAACAGGGATTAGAAAGGAGTCCTCAGACTTGCCGAAAATTTACATTTAAACAATGACTTCTTTTCATTAAGAAAATAATTTTGAAACCTTCCCCTCAAGTCATCTTCCTGAAGCTATCATATGTTAAGGAATTTCTGCCATTACCTTGAGTAGCTGGGCCTCGCGAACGATGGCAGGCAGCCGCTCCCTTCTTATTACGCCGAACACGCACTATATTTGAGCGATGAAGATGACAATACGGCACTAAAGCTCCCAACTTTTATAGCATCTCAGAGAGGAAGGTTCCGGAACTCTCTTGAGATCGGTAGAATGCCTGTACACACCCCCAATTTTAATTGGCTAGAGAAATGTACACAACATTCCTGATTGGTTATTAACTTCAGGAAGAAGGAAACCGTAGGAGTGTTGACGACCTTAGCACATGTAAAATATCAATCTACAAAAACTCAAGGTACACAAACATTGAAAATTGAAAATTCCTTTCAATATCAATTGTCTGTAATCCCGCCAGAGGGGACATATAGACCGATAGTAGAGACATCTAAAGGTTAAAGTTCCAAGTATCTTGAGTTACATTAGTTCGGGATTCACCACACAGATGGCCGTATAGAAGGCACGCAATTCAACTGGTCGGAGAAAGTGTACCCGCCTTTTTGGTGATTTTTTAAAGAATACCGTTCATTGGGACTGTGATATCACTGGATTCGCTCCTTATTCATATTGTATTTTCCATGATACCATCCTTGAAGAACACACTTGGCATGTGCTAGCTGAATTTGGTATCCCATCTCATTTTTTATCACTGATGATATGTCTCTATGACCCCAACATTGCAGCTATAAATGTAGATGGTGAGAATTCAGAATCCTTTAGTGCGTCCGTGACGTCCTGTCCCCTCAACTTTACCACGTTTACGCCGAATGCATCTTAAGGGAGGCACTTGATGATTAGGTTGGAGGCATCTTAACTGGTGGGAGAAAAAGTAGAACCACTTGCGGTTTGCTGATGACAGCATCCTGCTTACCAGCTGTGAGGAAGAGCTGTCAGATATATTAACATGCGTGAGAAATATGGGTGTTGTGAATTATTATTATTATTGTTATTATTATTATTATTATTATTACATACGTACATACCTACTCATTATAGATCGTTATGCCATTCAGCGATCAGTCTGCAAGCCGTTGTGAACTTACTACGCTTCGCCACATTCCTCTATTTGCAACTAGTGCTGTGGCCTCATTACGTTCTATACCCCTTATATTTAAATTGTTATAAAGTGAGTCTAACCCTCGTCGTCTTGGCTCCCCTCTACTTCTCATACCGTCTATAACAGAGTCCATTATACTAGGTTACCTATCTTCCTCCTTTCGCCTCACATGACCCCAACACCGAAGCCGATTCCTGCATACAGTTTCATACATCGAGTTAATTCCTAACTTAGCTTTTATCTTGCTAGGGCTACTCGCTGTCATGAAGTTAACTAGGATCTGGAAGAACAGGAGAGTTACTAACAATACACAGTATAAGTCTCTTTGAAACCCACGCAGACCGAGCAGACAACCCTCCGTCACCGAAAACCTTCATAGGATCTGGAAGAACAGGGGAGTTACTAACAATACACAGTATAAGTCTCTTTGAAACCCACGCAGACCGAGCAGACAACCCTCCGTCACCGAAAACCTTCATAGGATCTGGAAGAACAGGGGAGTTACTAACAATACACAGTATAAGTCTCTTTGAAACCCACGCAGACCGAGCAGACAACCCTCCGTCACCGAAAACCTTCATAGGATCTGGAAGAACAGGGGAGTTACTAACAATACACAGTATAAGTCTCTTTGAAACCCACGCAGACCGAGCAGACAACCCTCCGTCACCGAAAACCTTCATAGGATCTGGAAGAACAGGGGAGTTACTAACAATACACAGTATAAGTCTCTTTGAAACCCACGCAGACCGAGCAGACAACCCTCCGTCACCGAAAACCTTCGATGTGTTAATGTGACGATAAACAAGTAGAAAAAAGAACTGTTTCATAATCGATGCCTTTGAAACGTGGTGCTGGCACAGTAGCTACATATGCGTTGGACCACAAGAAGAACCAATGCATCATTATTTATGAGGTGAAGACTTTAAAACGCTTTTCTTCTCGTGCCAATGAAATAATACTTCATTTAATTGGATACATTGCGAAAATTTAGACAAGTTGATCATGGAAGGGAAGTTCGAGGGCAGTAGACCACGAGGAATAACTGCAGCCAGATGGATGTTTAACTGTTGAACGTGTCCAGAGGATTAAAGGGAATTGTTCGGGATGGCGAAGGTAGAGCAGAGACGCAACCAGCAAAAACATAATCAGTGTGGTCACTACATCCTGATGATGATGATGATGATGATGATGATCAATAATGATATTTTTAATCACGAAGATGACAGACTGTTGCTTGTTGGCTCTCAGCCCACTCTGTCATTAAAGACCAACTCGTCAACATAGGCCAAGCTGTTTACTTTAGCTATCAATACATACACAACAACCCAAAAATTGCACCAGTAGTAACCTACGGTATCAAGTTAATATGGCGAAAATTGTCTGCTCCAAACTAGAAAAGATTGGAAAATATACGAACCGAATTTCTGAATCGAATTCTTCATGTTTTAAAATATACAGAAAACCGATTCACATATGCAGTGTCTAATTAATCATTTCTCTTGGAGGACATTAAGTCTATATTAAGACTCCCGTACCGGGCGAGTTGGCCGTGCGGTTAGGGGCGCGCTGTTGTGAGCTTGCATCTGGGAGATAGTGGGTTCGAGCGCCGCTGTCGGCAGACCTGAACATGATTTCCCGTGATTACCCCTTTTCACTCCAGGCAAATACTGTACCTTAATTAAGGCCACGGCCGCTTCCTTACAACTCCTAGGCCTTTCCTATCCCATCGTCGCCATAAGACATATCTGTGTCGGTGGGACCTCAAACAAATTGTAATAAAAAGACTCCTGGATACCGTTGCATCGATCGAGATACTACTGTGGAAGAAAGACGGCAGGAAAGCACAGCAAATACCAGCGGAGTTCTTCACCACAGAAGTAGCAAAGACTAGTGTCTGGAGAGGGACCAACTACAAATTACGCAACATATGAACGCATTTTGGCGTCTATTGCTTCCATGGGAAGATATGTCTGACGAATGGATTTCATGCCCCAAGTGATGATTGTGTGACATGCCCTGTTCTTGGTGTCATTTAATGACTTGTTCCAACAGAACACAATCTCTCGGTGCATTTGCTAAAGAGTGGTGTAAGAATTGTGAATGATGAAGATGATGATACATTAAGTATGTAATGCTTGTGCAGATTCCACATTTTATAAGGACATTGTGCTTAATAAATATTAAATTTACTTCATCTTGAGCAAGCCAAGTCTTAAGTACGTAGTCCTGAAATTATCAGGGAGTTTGAAATATAATTCGATGCCTTCTCCGTATTTCCATCTCTTACACATTCACTCTGTGTAGTTTCTCTAGAATTCCTAGCCTGTAATTTGCAGGAGAAATATTCCTAGTGACAGAAACTTTGGGCCATGCTAAAGAAAGAAGTAGTTATTATGTAGATGGCTCGCCAGGTAATGATCTGGGTAATGCTGACTGCCATTATGGATATCGTGCGGCCTATCATAAGGGATCTTATTTCAGCTCTGTAATCTCCTGCTAACACGTACTGTACACAACTCTGGTCGGTTGACATTACTACTCGATGCTGCATCTAATCTCGGCAACGAGCCGACTAAAATCTGCAGGTGAATTGCGAAATCTGTCTTCAAATTACACTCCGTAACATTTAGAACTAGCTGCTGTTCCTGTACTGAACGGATTAGGTTTCGCTTAATTGAAGCAGCTTATGCCATTGAACAGACGTGAGCGTTTTAGTCAATTACCATTGTCCAGTTACAGATACGTTATTGCTGATTAATTTTTGGAGATTTAGGACATCAGTTAGCCACACAGCAGCGCAAGAGACATCCAGTCAGTGCTCTATCATGTAGGCTAAAAATGTTCCCCTACTCGGCCCCGTGTGTGTATGTGCAGCAAGAAGTTCGAGTTGAATCAGATGATAATAGTTGCGTTTTTGAAAACAATATTTAAGAAACATTGATTTCAATTTGACGGCTGTCTTTTGTGAATGATACTTCATCACTGAATCGGTATCGTAATTGTAATAGATGTCGTCTCATATCAGCTTTCAATTTTTATTAGAAAGGAAGCAGCACTCCAGAAAGGAGTGAGACAGGGCTGCAGTTAGCCCCCTCTCATTTTCAATGTTTTTGTAGTACAAGTGGTAAAGAAAAATGATATAGGAATGTGGAAAAGGAGTCGCAATCCAAGGAGAGGAATTCAAAACTATCATAACTGCCTGAGTTTAGGGAAGATGTGGAGAATTTGCTGAATGAGTCTTGGAGAAGAAGTACAAAATGGCAATAAAATGGAGTGCAGTCGAATAAAGTCAGGTTATGCACGAAATATTAGATTGGGAGATGGTCTTAATGAATGTAGATGAATATTTTTACTTGGGTAGTAGAATCACTTACGATGGTAGGAGTAAAGGGTACATAAAATGCAAGCCAACACAAGCAAGGGAGGTATTTCTTAAGAAAATTAATATCCTCACTTCGAACATTCATATAGGAATTAGAAACATATTTTTTAAACTTTCGTTGGAGCGTGGCATTGTGTAGAAATGGTACATAAAAGATAACTAATTCAGAAATAAGGAGAAGAGAAGCTTTTGGAATGTGGTGTTACAGAATATCTCTGAATGTGGGATGGGTATATTGAATCAAATGCATATTTTGGTCATATTATAATAATTCCATGACTGAATAAGAGACTGAAAAAATACATCATGGCTAAGGGTAGAATATCTGTTCAAATTTCATATAAATAGATAAGTAACTTGCTGAAGAAAAGGCAAAACATATGTTACCAAAACAAAATTTAAGAAACATTGATTTCAATTTGACAGTTGTCTCTTGTGCATCCTGCCCCATAATCTGGACCTTCACTGTTGCCCTCTACATCACTGGCTCCCATCCTAGACCTCTCCAGATTTCTGGCCTACGTTGACAAATTTTGTGCACCTAAATCACCTTTAGCAACCTTAATGTTGTCGAGATCTCTAAAAATAATCAGTTCATTATGCGCAACTTTCGTATGAATCGTGAGAATCTCCCCAAACCTTCTCGACATAACAGAGTGCAGTCTTCATCATCACTCAACGGAACTTACTAGCAGATGCATTGGAAAATAGTCCTAGCACAATCTCCACACCTACATGAACTATCGTCTTCAAAGAGACGTGCTCCGTCATCTGCAATAACAGTTTATCTACACCCACTTTTTCTCATCCGCCAACGAGATCACTTCTGTTTTACCAGGACGGAGCCCTTCAGAACTTCACATCTTCTGTCTTGATATGAGGAGTGTAGGATAGGAAGTAACACGGATTGACATAGAAAGAGGAGAGGAAAAATACGTCCTTTAAGGAATACTTATAACCCTCTCACATAGCTACCAAACAACACGAATGAATATGAATAGATTATTGAAACTCATTCTTAATTTCAAACTAAAAGTAAGACGAACATTCAGACGGATGACTGACAACAACTTGTAGAGTGTAACAAGCTACTTGGCCTAGACTCTGCTGTTGAAGGAAATAAAGCCCCGAGTGATGAGATGTCCCGTAGAAACTGTTCACTAATATTTGTGTTTGTTATTTCATCCCTTTACCCTCCAGGGTTGGTCCCCCTCCCCTCACTATTTCAGCGTGGGATCCCACATCTACCCCCTAAAGAGCAGTGTCCTGGAGTGTGATACATTTCGTCTCGGATACCATTAAGGGAAGGAGGACCAGTACCTCACCCAGGCGGACTCATCTTCTATGCTCAACAGGGGCCTAGTGGGAGGATGGGAAGATTGGAAGGGACAGGCAAGGAAGAGGGAAAGAAGCTGCCATGGCCTTAAGATGATGTGAAAAACCACTTCGAGGATGGCTGAGCAGGAAATCGAACCCCCTCTTCTCAGACTCAGTTGACCCCCTGAGACTGAGTGGACCCTGTTCCAGTCTTCGTACCACTTTCCAAATTTCGTTGCAGAGCTGGAAGTCGAACCCGGGCCTCTAGGAGTGACACCTAATCACACTAATCACCGTAACACAGAGGTGGACGAAATCGTTCATAACGTCCGTACGACACTGTACAGTTGATTTTAAATTTCTCTCGAATTGGACTTTCATGTACATAGAGTTGACGAAGTATAAAATGTGGTGGTGGTGATTATTGTTTTAAGAGGAACTACAACTTGGACAACACTAATTTGCGGAGGAGAAGGAAGATGTACACAACTTCGAAATCTTTATCCGCAAGAAAAGATGAAAGATCCACGAAGAGCGTAGAAATAAAACTCCCTAGGCCATCAATGTTCTAATACCGTCGGGATCGGGAAAGAACAAGAGTTGACCAAGGTGCAAGGCGAGAGACCTGGACAAGTGAGATGTAGCAATGCCAGGTTCAGCTAGAGAACCTTGCTCACCAACCCACGCTCCCAGGATGATAGCACCTGAGTCCCCGTTTAGTCGCCTCTTACGACAGACAGGAGATACTGTGAATGTTATTCTACCTCCCCCCCCACAGTGGGAGGAAGGGTATCAATACACAAAGGATAACTGATAGCAACTTAAAATATCCCAAATAAAATGCTTGTTGTGTAATTTCGCTGCATCGTGAGTAGTTACGGAGGAATGTGACACAACTATTAAATATCATTGCTAGAGAAAGGAGTTTTAAAGATGAATAAGTATTTAACCAAGGCGCAGGTGTTTTCTACGCGCACAACAGTTCTACAGTGAGGTTTGCATAAATATTTCCGATCTACACAATCAGAACCCCTAAAAGTTATGCAACTCACCGACATACCGGTGCGGCGGCTAGTCGATATTTGCGCCTTGTTCAACTTATTCGTGCCTAAAACTCCTTTCTCAGGTTATTGCAGAGTCTTGCATCCCAGCTGGAATTTCCGTTCTCAGCGAGACAGCCAACTGTGAATAATTTCTAAATAAACCATTTATTTTCACCTACTTTCCTCCTAATCTCCTCATCAGTAGAAATACGTTGGTTACAATGCGAACTTACTGAAGTAACAAGTATGCGCTACCCTGCATAACAGTCATGTTATGAGTTCTGCTTAGTATCAGGGATACGACCCACCAGAACACCTAGGATTTATGTTACTCTCGTTACATTACGGAAGAGCGGGAAAGTCGACGCTTCCTAATAACCAAGCTGGTTTGAATTTTTGCCTACAAATCCCGAGTGTAGAATATGTTGCCTCTGCATAAACCACGGTACTCTTGCGCCTCACCGCACGTACAAATCCAAATGGGATTTCAGAACAAACCTCAACGATATGGTAGTGCTTCCTTACTTACAATACTACAAGAATTAGGCGTATTTGAACGCACCCCCTTGAACTTTGAAAGCCAGCACCCTGCAGCCCGAATCACTATACCTGGTGACTAGTCAGTCTTCGTAATCCCATTATTATGTTATATCAAGGTAAATGTGATTAAATGTATTAATTAGTTATACGACTGTTATAGAGATTACCACCAATTGCCACTGACGAGGTATTAGAATATACCAGGTGTAAGCATAAGGTTTTGCCTGTTTTTGTGGTAAGGAATTAATGTTATTTTCAAGAGAAAATCACGCTTTGTTTATTCAAAACATTGGCCATTTGCTTCTACACATTTCGCCGATCATTAGGTAAATTATGAATATCATGACAGTAAAACTGCTTGTCTTCTGCGGCAAACCATTCGTCGAACTATTTTCCAACTTCCTTGAAATTGCTGAAGTGATGATCTGCGAGAGCGTGCCCCTCTGAAGCGAAGAGATGATAGTCAGATGGCGCCAGTTCGAGGCAGTACGGCGAGTGTGGATGGATGTCCCGTCCAAGCGATTTCAAGGTGTCTTTCACTGATTTTTTTATGAGAGACGGTGAATGGTTGTGTAACAAAATCACTTTGCCATGTCTTCTGGTCCATTCCGGTCGTCTTTCGATCAATGTGTGATTTAAATTAATTATTTATTGGCGATAGCGTTGTGCAATAACAGTTTCATCCAGTAACGCCTGCAATTGCTCGTCTTCGCACTTTTGTGAACTACCAGAGTGCGCTGTCTTTCACATTGAAATCACCACGTTTAAATAGTCGAAACCATGTCTCGTATTTTATAATCGATGGAGCGTATTCACCATATGTTTCTACCAGCAAACGATAACTTTCCACAGAATTTTCATTTTGATTGAATAAGAAATGTTATTTTTTAGGCACAAGCGTCGACATGATCACTGAGCGACACAACTCAGACGCTAGTGTTTGGCGGACTCAACTTGTGTGTGTCGGTAGGTTAATGTCAGACAAACAAACTGACGCATGTGTAAAATTCATGCGCTGGCGCCATCTCTTAGTGAAACCGGAAAAGGCTTATGCATACACCAGGTAACTCACTGTTTGCAACTGAAACAAAATTAACAAAACCTACAATATATGAAAAGAGAGAGGGGAATAAAATTATGAAAATAATTTTTAAAAAATATTACAAAGGACAGAGGCAATACCATACAAACATCACATTAATCCATTCTAGGCCAATAGGTCATACGTACCATAGTGCTTGGATTTTATTTCTCTCGTATAATGCCACCTTTCCGCATTATAGATCACTCAGTAATACAATAGGGACAGTCCCGAATGAATATGAATGTTTTCAAGAAATGGTCCCAAGCATGTAAGCTTCGGAGACGTCTGTATAAAACCTCTTTTCAGGTTACTGGAAGACAGTTTTGAAATTAATTCTAGTTAGAATAAAATTGTAACGTATCAATTTTATTGTCATTTTTTAATAGTGACGAATTATGGAAAAATTGCATGTCTCAGTGTTTTTGAAGTGCAATTTAACGCGTAGTAATGTCGGTAAACGTCAAATTGAATGCTGAGTTTGAAAACAACCCTTGCTGTGAACACTTCACTTTTTCAACTATTTTCGAAATTCCTTTTTATTTGCAATAAATTACCCTTAAATGAAAGGATAGTAAAAAACATGTATTCATATATTTCTAACCTTTGCCTAAAACGGGTTAAAGCATTACATTAAACAATAATTAAATATTAAACAGCTTAAAATGTTTCTATATACGTAAGTGATAGAACCCATCGATGCATAAAATGTACATATTGTTGTTGTTCACAGTTAATTATAATTTGAATAAAAAGTGTGCTACTATTAATCTTACAGGTCCACTAGTACACTAGCATTAATGTATAAAATTGTATCACTTACATACAGTATTAGTAATTTTTTCCAATCTGCTTTATATCAAACCAACACAGATAAGTCATATGGCGACGATGGGATAGGAAAGGGCTAGGAGTTATAAATATACGGTGTTGGCTTTAATTAAGGTAGAGCCTCACAATTTTCCTGGTATGAAAATGGGAAACCGCGCTTTTTATTACAGTAAATGATAACCTTGAGGCAACTGTATTTCGTATTAAACACTGTATTTTATATTGTTATTCAGTCTACTTTAGACTTGAAATAGGAGTCTACAACTTATGTACAATACTTGCGGTAAGTGAGAGAAAAATTTACTTCCTCAGTATAGCAAGCAGAGGAGAGTTACCTTCCGACTAGGATTTCAAACCTGCCCTCGTTGGTGGAACACCAAATGTACAGACTCTTCCCCTTTAGTAAACAGCGCTGTTGCCCGCACAGTGAACGAATGCAGCGACAAAGTGGCAGGCGCTCATATTAATATTTAAGAGCTGGAACCCTGCCACAAGTCAAAAGGGCGAGTCTACTTTCACACAAGGACTGGAGATCGACCAAGCTAAAGTCTCCTCTCTATTTATTCCACGTATTGCATGAATAAATACACTGAAAGTCTTCACTTCTTAATCTTATTTCAATTCTTATTTCTTATTTCAATGACATTCCAAAAATTCGTTCCTTTATAGATTAAAAGGAGTCACGGAGAACTGATTATTAATTGTTAGCTCCTTCTGTGAATAATTCTAGTGGAGTTGACTGGACAGCGAATGCGCAAATATGCAAAGGCAACATAATATTCAATTCTGCAAAGAAAAGGGAGGTAGCCCGCCTGCGTTCCACTTGTAAGTGACCCGCAAGCACTAGTGATAATGGGATGCCTAGTAACTGATTTTCACAGAGGTTCTACTGCTTGAATGTTGAAATGTTAAAAACATTTCTTTGTAGGTAAATTAGGGTTCCCCTTACTGCCAAAAAAAGTGAACTTAAGCAATTTCCTCAATTGTGCCAAAAGTTGAAGGGCTAAAGGGCCAGGAATGATTTCAAATCGTGAGTACTGGATAGCTATATCAAACCAAAAGGACAAATTTAGAAAATCACTTCCATCCTAAATGCAGTTTAGGAAAAGCAGCCAAAAATCACTTGTTTCCTTACTCGTTTCCTTGTTTATTTAAATCCTAGCTAAATTATCTTATTTACATAATTCTTTCTGCAATGTGGTCCTTGCTTCAATGCCCTCAAACGTTTTCTTATATTTGAAAATTTTACACCGAATGTAGTTATAAGGGCTTAAGTGGTGCTCTGCATTGACTCACATTAGCGCTCATAGTGGTAGAAAAAGGCAAACTGGTACTGCAATCGAGCGGATAACAATGATTAAGAAAAGGATTGTAATTTTTAGGAATCAATAAATAATATATTCCCATAAATTATTATATTTTATTTGCGTAAAGTTCTTAGCCCACATTCATAGAATGTTTTCAACATTGAGTTGCTTCCCTGAAGGGACAGAACTGTGGATTTTATATCAGAATTTGAAGAACAGATGACCGAACAGCCGCTCACTGCATGCTCTTCAGCTGTACCCGTCTAATGAACCCTTTTTCGTTACTAAGCCTCGTTTTCGAACGCTCAGTGGTAGGCTGGTGTTTGGTACAATAGTACTACAGTTGATGTCAACTTATCAACAATGGATACTGTGTCCAGCAACGACGAATGCAGATACCAATTTAGGAGCATCTGGTCGGAATGCAACCGAAACTGGCAGACAGTTACCGCAGATGTTTTCAAATAGCCGCCTGAATTCCATATATTTACTCCACTGAACCGAGTTGAAATTAAGAGATAATGGATCATTCAGTGTACATACCACATAAAATAAACTTTCTGGCGGAGTGGTATGTCTGTACAAGAATAAATTAATGCATCTTTGCCGTATTAAAAATGCACCCTGTTACACAACGTGTGTAGTAAAATGACTGCTATTTGTTTCAGATCTGAAATACAGCACGTTGTAGCGCTCATTTGTAAACCAGTGATTAGGCATCCCGTTCATCATTAATGCGTGCGGGACACTTATAAGTAGAAAGTACGGGGCTCTAAGGCCACCTGGTAGGTTTTTGCTTTTCCGCAACCTTTCAATCCCGAGTGCACAACTATCAGTAAATGGCACTCGTATAGAAAACTGCGTTAGATACTTAACCTAAGAACTTCACATTCCCAGACTATCCTACTCTGGGATAAGCACTGGACGGGTGCTGCACATATTTTCTTAGGGGTACTAAACAGTAAGTTTATGAAGATGATTGGGATTAGATTCCTAGAAACGAGGATTACCTGCAAAGTGTCCAATCGTCAGTCTGCGGTGATGATAATCGAGGTCTCTGAAAAAGAAGCAGGGAGTGAGACAAGGATGCAGTTTGTTCACTGTAAAGGGGATCAAAGAGGAACTCGGATTGGGAATCACAATCCACGGAGAGAAAATAAAATATGTGCGATTTGTCGACGATATTGATATATTATCCTAGTCTGCAGAAGATCTGGAGGAATTGTTGAATGGTACGGACAGAGTATTCGAGAAGAAATACAAGATGAAAATTAATAAGTCCAAAACAAAAGTAATAGAGTGGAGTTAAACGAAGTCGGGTGAAACAGGAAATATTTGATTAAGTAAAGGAGACTTAAAGGAAGAAGACGAACATTTCTACTCGGGTATTAAAATAACTAACAATGGCAGAAGTAAGGTGGTACTCAAGGAAATCCTTTCTTAAGAAAGGACATTTGCTCACTTCGAACATTAATATGGGAATTGGAAAGATGTTTTAGAAGTCTTTGGAGCGTGCCATTGTATGGAAGTGAAATATGGACGATAACTAGCTCAGAACGAAAGAAAATGGAAGGTCTTGAAATGTGGTGTTGCAGATGAATTTTGAAAGTGATTTGAATGGATGGATCCACGAATGATGAGATACTGAATCGAATTGTACGCCGTCAGTACGACGTAAGAGGCAAATAAATAGACAACAATTTACTGGTGCTTTTTATAAATGAAGGTTTTGAAGTATCAGTTATCGGAGTGTAAATGGGTCATAGCGAACATTTGATAGGAATAGTTAATACTGTGGATGACAAGCTGGAGAAAGAGAGGGTGAGAGAGAAGAAAGCGAGATTAAGATTTAGTATTGCTATTTATAAGTACTTACTAAGGTGCGGTTAAGGGCTGCAAGAGACAGCGGATATAGTAGATGTTCCTCCCAAAAGCTGACCTTACTGACCTGACGTTACTTTTATTCTAATACTACAGTGTAACGGATACACAGGAACATCATACTGGAAAGTAACCATTTGTCTCATCCCTACTACCTGACCATAACTAGTAAGGTAATAGTAAAGTAGAGAATTCTTAGGAATTATTTGAAGGCTTCAGTTCGTGGAACCGTTACAAAAGTAACTTGCGATAAAATCCTGATTTCGAATTATCCAATTTTAAGCTTCGAAACTTCGAATGAAATACGATTTATTTTGCATTGTTATTATAATAATTTCAATGAAAAAGAACTTGTATTTCAATAATCCAGTTTTCAAATTAACCAATGTGGAATTAACCAGAGTACACTGTTTTGGAAACTATGACCCTGGGGGTGGAACCACGAGTATAAGATGGTGAAATGAAATGGCGTATGGCTTTTAGTGCCGGGAGTGCCCAAGGACAAGTTCGGCTCGCCAGATGCAGGTCTTTTGATTTGACTCCTGTAGGCGAACCGCCTGTCGTGATGAGGATGAAATGATGATGAAGACGACATATACACCCAGCCCCAGTGCCAGCGGAATTAATCAATTATGGTTAAAATTCCCGACCCTGCCGGGAATCGAACCCGGGACCCCTGTGGTCAAAGGCCAGCACGCTAACCGTTTAGCCATGGAGCCAGACTAAAAGGTAGTCAAGTCTTGCTATGAGTGGCTTTGGAATCGTGCACAGTAGTGAGCTGCTGACTCACGGGGCGTGCTTGTTGGTGGCCTTTTCTCCTCGAGCTGTTCTTACAAACGCTCGTACTGTGCCATATATCAAGCAGTGCAGTGACAGGGAACATCGTTACTCTAGAGCGCGCTAGATTACGTTGTTCTGAAAACGGATGATAAATAATGCTGTTAAATTCTCTGAGCTTCGCTTTGATATCCAGGGAAATTAAATCGATGACTGGACCTATAGGAAGGCGGTGGCGGAATATTTATGTTGTGTCTGCCTTGAAGGGGGCTTTGTTTACTGCTCTTATGAGCGGAGGTGCCTTTTAAAGGAAATAGTTTGGGTGTCTTTGTGCATATTGTGTGAGAGAGAGAGTTACTGGCGACTGGAAATTTATGGAGAAAAGAAAAATGTACTATAAACGATTCACGCGATAGATTACTTAATCTTAGCACTAATATACATTCAGTATTTCATTCCTGAGAATTGGTATTGAAATATCAGTTACATTGGTCAATTACCATTTAACAATACTGAATTGCTAGCGAAAGACGAAACGGAAGGAAAGAATTAGGGGCAAATTGAAAAGTGAGGAAGATTGGAGCGAAATTAATAACAAAGTTTGAAAATATAAAGGAAGAAAATGAGAATGAATACACGAAAGCTGACGTACGCGCAAAAGGATTAGGAAGGGATGGAGAAATATACAGGGAAATGAGAAAATTAATTAAGGAGGGGAAATGAACGGGAAAGAAAGGAATGAAGACTTGATACAAGGAAAGAAGGAGAGAGAGAATTTGAATTTAATTTATTGATAATGATGATTTACATGCCACTGAGGCTGAAAATCTCCTTTATGTAGCGTCTCCTTATAACACAATAGATGTTTATGAATATACTAACGACATTTTATAATATTAAAATATTAAATTAAACATTAAACTTAAAAATTAAAATACATATACCAATTCCAATAAAATTAAAACATAAATTATATATTAAGTAATAAAGTATATCATTCAACTTATTTAATATTTCAGACTACAAGAATCTAAAGAATATAAAAAACATAAACAATTTTCTTAGAAATATACATATTTCTGATTGCGAGAATGCCTGATCTCAGCCCCTTGCGTACTCCTCCAGGAAGATAGATGTTAAGGACTGCTTTAGTTGGGTACAGTTCCTGTCATTTGCAAAACGGTGAAGATTAAAGATATTGAAGATACGGGATCCAGTGCAAACAACAGATTTGTTAAATTTAGTTATACGATGAAGGGGAATTTGAAGGGTAGTGTTTGTAAACCTATTATCTCTGTTATGTACTGACTGCATAGATTTAAATACAGAGAGAGAGGGAGAGAGGGAAAGAATGGAAAGAAAATTATTAATGAAAGAAAAATAAAACGGTAAGAAAGAAAAGGTAAATGTTATTAAGAAGAAATGAAGAAACTATGCACCGAATATATGATGGAAAGAAGGATGGAAGGAATACAAAAGGTACAGAACAAAGGAAGGAAACTAAAAATATAGAAATTAAGGATGTAAAGGATGTATGAAGCAGCGGAGTGAGATATAAGGACGAAAAGAAAGAAGAAACTGAAGTAAGGAATGGAAGAATGATAACTAGAAAATAAGACAGGATTGTTAAGGGTATTAGCTAATAATAATAATAATAATAATAATAATGATAATAATAATAATAATAATAATAATAATAATAATAATAATAATAATAATAACAATAATAATAATAATAGACCCCTTTTTACAATTAGTCTTACGTCGCACCGACACAGACAGGTATTATTGTGACGATGGGATAACTAAGGCCAGGGAGTGAGAAGGAATTGGCCATTGCTTTACTTGAGACACAGTTCAAGCATTTGTCCGGTGTGAGAATGAGTAACAGTGAAAAATTATCTTCAGGTCTGCCGAGAGAAAGGTACGAACCCACAACCTCCCGATTGCTAGCTCACAGCCGCGCGACCCTTACCGCATGGTCAGCTCACTTGGTAATAATAATAATAATAATAATAATAATAATAATAATAATAATAATAATAATAATAATAATAATAATAATATCCTGTGGTCTCTGTAGTGGAATAGTGTAAGCCTAGGTATTTGTGTTGACGTCCTTAGGAGACCTGCACTTGTGTCAGTATGAGGTTCTACTTAGGAATATATATATTGCTGAAGACGACACAAAAACCCAGTCTCCGAGCCAAAAGAAATAAACAAAAAAGGCTAACATTTCCAACCCGGCCAGAAGTCCAACCCAGGGAACTCTGGACTAAATTCATGTTTCCCAGCACACTTGTCTTCCTTATATGTGTAAATATCTTCCTAGATTGTGCATTGTATGTCCAGCCCTTGTCTCGTTTCTATATGGGATCATGTATCACGTAAGATTAATTTCCTTGCGACTATTAGGACCGCTTGCCCTTCCTGATATCAACCTGTTCAGAGGAGTAAATGACTTAAAATGTATAACGTGATAAATGATAGTAGGAAGGGAGAGGATGAACCCGGTGCCGACACATAGCAACAAATATTTGCTCAAGGCTTAACATCACCATCCGACCGACGAATCACCATCAGCTGTCCCGTCTCTCCGACGGTCATCGCATGCACTTAAGCCGTGGGAAGCTGCCCGCCCTCCATATGATGGGTACAATGTTCCCTGCAGTCCCAAATCAATTATTTTGAAAAATACTATTTTCTAGAAAAGAGATAAACGGACAAGGAAATAATGAACAATTCAAAGAAGAAGTCAGAGCATTCGGAGGGTTTGAACAGCGAGATAGTGCAGCGGAGGTGGAGGGGGTGGTGTTGCACATTGTAATCAAAATCTGTATCTGATTTGCGCGAAATCATTTAAATTTACCCATTACGAAAATTCGTTCATGAATTGAAGACCTTTCTGGAAAGAGGGTGTAACCAAAACATTTTTAAAAAATGAGATATCATTGGAAATAGGGTGTGTTATCACTCCTTTGTGCTGTGGTGTCATCTTATGTCTCACATTTGCACTTCATGCTGGTTCGGTTAAGATGGTGGACAGTGCTTCTGTTGGTTCATCACCAGCTGTAATAGAGCATTAAAATAAAGAACTTAGAAGAAATAAAATCTATATTTAAAAATATTTTCTGGACATTTTATTGTTATTGTTATGTTTATTATCACACTAACATTATTGCTATCACTTGCATGTACAGAATTTCTCTTGTAGGGCAGCCGTTGCCTGGTACACAATACTCTTCGGCTCCCGCCTCTGTATCACACTAAAGACCTCTATAATATATTCACCTTCCCTAGATTAGACATCCACGTCTCCCTGTTGTTCCAAAGATTCCTAGATAAAGCCCTGAGCCCCAACAACCCCGTCACATCCCCACTCTGGCCACTACGCTTTAAGACAACTCGACATACCTTATCCCCACTCCACTTTTATTACATCCTCATCCAACCACAGACCGGTCACTCCCATAGAGAAGATTGTGTTTGGCTACCCTACACACCCTCTCCACACCAATAGCACATAGGCCCCTCTTACACTTCGATATTACGGCCCCTAGAACACCACATCGACCACCTCATCATTGACCATAACATAGCACTACCCTTTCCAAATTGCATTATATATAACTGGTCTAGATTGATTTAATTTTTAATTTTTTTCACATTCCGGACTTCATTTCTTTAACAACCAATTACAGTAATTTCATGTTTGTAAGCGGCAGTAAGCTTCCAAGAGCTATTTATTTAAAACCTCTCAATTTTAATACTATATAAACTTGTAAAGAGTCTTACTTTAAGCAGTTAAAGAAATAATAAGAGGCCTATAATTCGTATTGTTATATTTTGTGTATATATGTAACCAAACAAAATCGTCCACACGGCTGAAACACCAAAATAATTTAGTGATAAAAAAGCAAATACAGGGAACACAGAGAAAAAAAGCCAAGACGCCCACAATCATATCTCCTATTGCCACACCTCTATTTAACCTCTCCCACATCTAGCACATCAAGTTTAACCCCCCCCCCCCCAAAAAACTCTCTTGGCCAGAGAGTAGATGTTCCCTACTACGAGGCTTGCCTCACCCCTCAGGGGTGGAATGAAATCTTAGATAGGAGGACAGATAAATATATTCTCTTCTGTTATATACAAATGTAAGGCAAACTTTCCGAATATTTTCCAATTTATCACTTTCAATTCATCCATTATTATTAAAACCTTAAATTATAACAATAATGTATTGTTTTTAATTGATGAATAATGTCACCTATGCGCTGTCCTATGCACACTTCAGGACCTCGTTCAAGTGACCAGAAAGGGAATTGCTGTCGCTAATTATTGGATGGATTCACAAGGAACCCTCACGGGTGCGATGTCTAGAATGTGGCACTTAAAAGTTCTGTAGTTGTAACCGTGACGGCTTGATTACACAAATAAAATAATAATAATAATAATAATAATAATAATAATAATAATAATAATAAATTTATGAACACAGTAAAAGAAAACCTAGTCTCAACAAAACATCGCATCACAAAATCTAAACATACAGTTTTGAAAACATGACAACTACAGAATGGGTGTGCCGTGGACCCTGAGAGATAATGGAATGTAGCCTTTTGAGAAGAAAGAAAACGTAGAGGGTAATTGGCCTTCGATTACACACATTTATTTAAAGAAAAAGGAAACAAATCAAAAATCACAATAGAAAGGAACAAATAAGGAACTCAAAATAGAAAGATCTTTACAAAGACATTTACGATTTAACATGCACAGTTCGTAACAGAAATTTAATTACAGAATTTAAATTAAAGGAACATTATCCAACGATACGTGATGATAAAATTAGCGCTAATCCCAACCTACACACAACCAGAAATAAGGCCAAACACAGAGGTACAAAAAACTGCCTCACTACCTAAAACACTTAAATTAATTTGCATAGATTTTCAATACTTATGTAAGAGGACACTGAAATACGGGGAGGCGAACCCGAGGGATATTACAAAGTTAAGGGAAGAAAGGTATTGCCCCCGAAACAAAGGTACAAAATCTTAACTGAAAAGCTAAGTCATTTCAAGAAATTTAGTGGTGAACGTGAATCCCTAGGATAAACTCCTGCGAAAAAGAAATTATTCCATTTAAATTAATTTCAAAACCGAAATAAACGTAGAAATAATGCTTACCGTGAGACCAGGTATCCTATGAGGGGACCGAAGGAGCGGGTTAAGATTCAGAAACAGGAAATGGTGCAACCACCAAAGAGAACCAATGAGAAAACAGACTTCACCTTCGAATTTCACATTCACCAATTGTATTTAACCTTATTTTCTCCAAGTTCAAAGGTCCAAACAAAATAAAATTTTATAAAAAATCAAAACAATAAATTAAGAAATTTCAATCAATTCCCATTGCTGTCTTAATACTGACACGTTAGTAACAATTGAGACACGAAGCAATATAAAATGCTAATGCTAATGCGGTGCACAGATCAACCTTTTATGGAATATATGTGTTACACTTCACAGAATGGACATCGTCGACGTTCACAAAATTTTCAAAGCAAACCTTTAACTTGTACCATGAGTACAGAATGGAATATGTTGCGCCACAGTGATCACAAAAGTTAGCGCCAGGAAGACCGAAGACGACCGCCTTGCAAGTTGTAAATATTTCAGGATGATCAGCTAGGTATCCACTCGTAGAGAATTCATACATATTCATGTTCATATAAAGTAGAGACGAGAACTAATGGAAAGTGATTGCATGCAACCGAATGCGAAACAGTCTGTCGTGCAGTTTATTATGAAAATGGCTATCCTTTATGGCGTAACTGCAGATGATACCATAGTACGTTTTGTAGACACGAAAAAACAGACATCCAGAGGTTGAATTTGTCCCGTGGTTCCAGGTGTTATGAATTGCTATGTTACTCACTTCCCAGGAGGGATGTTTTTTCTCTAATGCAGTATGATTTTTGTAGGCAGACTAGGATTCAGGCAACATGAAATGATCCTCACCAGCTATGAGCTAAAAGTAGTGTCGTATCATAGCTGTAATAGTGCAAAGCAACTTTTCCCAATCTTGCTTGCTGTGATGTAAGCATTCCCTAGGTCCATGACACGTGATAAAATCTTTGGAGGCCGACAGTAGTATAATACAGGGATTCTGCGGCCTCCTCCCGCGGGAAATTTGAATTCTGGCGGGAAATTTGAATTTTGGCGGGAAATTTGAATTTTGGCGGGAGATTCGAATTTGTAAATAAAGCCACGTGCTTTTTGACAGCTGTCATCGACAACAATGCATCGCTAACCTCACTGCTGCCATCTTGACGGGCCTAAACCTCAGTAGCGCCAACTTAACCTAACTAGCGCGAGGTTAACAAAGCCACGTGTTTTTTGACAGCCACGTGCTTTTTGACAGCTGTCATCGACAACAACGCATCGCTAACCTCAGTACTGCCATCTTGACGGGCCTAAACCTCAGTAGTGCCAACTTAACCTAACTAGCGCGAGGTAAACAAAGCCACGTGTTTTCTGACAGCCACGTGCTTTTTGACAGACAACAACGCATCGCTAACCTCAGTACTGCCATCTTGACGGGCCTAAACCTCAGTAGTACCAACTTAACCTAACTAGCGCGAGATAAACAAATCCACGTGTTTTTTGACAGCCACGTGCTTTTTTGACAGCTGTCATCCGCCATCTTTAAACTACAGAGCACCGTGCTGCCCTCTTTATCGCAGTAGCTGCAAATTCGTCACCTGTCATCGGCAGTGCTGCCATTTTGGCGGGCCTAAACCTTAGTGCTACCAACTTAACCTCACTAGCGTGAGATAAACAAATCCACGTGCTTTTTTGACAGCTGTCATCCGCCATCTTTAAACCACAGAGCACTGTGCTGCCCTCTTTATCGCAGTAGCTGCAAATTCATCACCTGTCATCCGCAGTGCTGCCATCTTAACGGGCCTAAACCTTAGTGCTACCAACTTAACCTCACTAGCGCGAGATTAGAATCGGTAAACAAATACACGTGCTTTTTTGACAGCTGTCATCCGCCATCTTTCATCTATAGAGCACAGTGGTGCTCTCTTTAGCTACTTACCTTTGAAATGTGGTGGCGGATAATTTGAAAAAATGCTTTTTGACAGCAGCCATCTTTAATCTAGAGAGCACCGTGCTGCCCTCTTTAGCTAGTTACCTTTGAAATGTGGTGGCAGGCAATTCCACATGACAGCAGCCATCTTTAATCAAGAGAGCACCGTGCTGCCCTCTATGTGGTGGCGGCAATTTGAAAAATTCTACATGCTCTTGTTTGGAAACAAACTCACGCGCTTTTTTGACAGCCGTCATCCGCCATCTTTAATCAACAGAGCACAGTGCTGCACTCTTTAGCTAGATACCTTTGAAATGTGGTGGCGGCAATTTGAAAAATTCTATGTGCTCTTGTTTGGAAACAAAGCCACGTGCTTTTTTGACAGCTGTCATCCGCCATCTTTAATCAATAGTGCACTGTGCTGCTATCATGCGGGCAATTTCGTCAGCTGTCATCCGCCATCTTTAATCCACAGAACACCGTGCTACCCTCTTTATGACATGTAGTAGCGGGCAATTTGAAAAGTTCTGTTAGCTGTCATCCGCCATCTTTAATCAAGAGCGCACCGTGCTGCCATCTTTAGCTACATACCTTTGAAATGTGGTGGAGGCAAATTGAAAAATTCCACGTGCTCCTGTTTAGTAAACAAACTCACGCGCTTTTTTGTCAGCTGTCATCCGCCATCTTACATCGCAAACCTCAGTGCTACACTCTTTAGGTACATACCTTTGAAATATGGTGGCGGATAATTTAAAAAGAAAAATTCTACAGCAGCCATCTCTCGACGCTAATTGCACAAGATGGTGGCTATACATGACTCCCTAAAGGTGCCTATGCAAGATGGCCGCTATACATAGGTTCTTATGATACGCCCTTGGGATGCTTGCGCAAGATGGCGGTTATACATGGCTCCTTATGAGATGCCCTAGGGATGCTTGCGCGAGATGGCGGTTGCTCTTATGAGGCGGCTTAAGGGTCCTTGCACAAGATGGCTAGAGACGCCCTAAGGATGCTTGCGCAAGATGGCGGACACAAGATGGCGGCTATACACGTCTCCTTATGAGACGCCTTAAGAGTGCTTGCACAAGATGGCTGCTGCTCTTATGAAGAAAGCTAGCTTAGAGGCTAACGCGTCGTGCTAGTTCGATTCATTAAATTTGGGGCTTAAATGCAAAATGTTAAATATCTCGAAAGCGGTGCATCGTAGAGCAAAACGGACAAAAAATTTTCTCGGTTCGCAGTACGAGGAACAAGAAAAACATAGTCTAATGATGAGATCAACGGTTCGGTTCCTACTTAAGCCCTTTGGCATTCGCTCTGTTTTAGCTTGTATTGAAGCAAGTCTTCTCAACATGATCAGGTTTAGCTATGGTAGAGAGTATAACGTGCCGTGCAGGTTCGATTAATTAAATTTGGGGCTTAAATGCAAAATGTTAAATATCTCGAAAACGGTGCATCGTAGAGCAAAACCTGATACCTGGGTTTGCAGTATCAGGAATATGATAGCATAAGAAAGACATAGTCTAATGATGAGATCGACGGTTCGATCCCTACTTAGGCCCTTTGGCATTGGCAGCTATCTAATTCTACAAGATGGGGGCTATACATAGCTTCTTATGAGGCAGCTTAAGAGCGCTTGCACAAGATGGCTGCTGCTCTTATGAGACTCCCTAGGGGTGCTTGCGCAAGGTAGCAGCGACAAGACGGTGACTATACACAGCTCCTTATGATACGGTCTAGAGGTGCTCACAGAAGACGGTGGCTGCTCTGATGAAGAAAGCTAGCTTTGCATCGTGCAGGTATCTTTACAGCACTAAACCTCATACCTTTGAAATGTGGTGGCGGGTAATTTGAAAAATTCTACGTGCTTTTTCTTAACAGCAGCTATCTTTAAACAATAGCGGCTATACATAAGCTGTTAAGGCCTCCTCTTATGTCAAGGCATAGCTCTATCGAACAAGTTTAAACCTGCATCGGGATAGCTAGAGTAAGCACGTTCTGCAGTGATGACGTCATTATGCATGTTTAGACTTGCAAATCACTAAAGAAACATAACAAGACTAGAATCGAACACTGCACTCTATGCCGTTAACTTTATCATGTGATCGGAACATTGATTGAAGTGTTTAGAACACTAAATAAGTGATCAAGACTATAATAGAACACTGTACTCGATACAACATGTGTTTAGAACATGTCAGAGGATACCTTTGTTCTAAGAAGATTAGATTACCGCACATTCCTTGTAGGGCTAATAGGCTAAAGGGCTAACGGGCTAAAGGGCTAAAGGGCTAAAGGGCTAATGGGCTAAAGGGCTAAAGGGCTAAAGGGCTAAAGGGCTAATGGGCTAAAGGGCTAGGGTGCCTCTCCTCTCTTTATCCGGGCTTGAGACCGGCTCTACAACTAGAGGCGGAGTTAACACCCTAAGGAAGGGAGAATGTTGGGAAATAATCTATACGAATATAGCTACTCGATCGACTATATACTACAGATGGATGACTTAGGTGAGGGTAAGCGCTTACTTAATAATACCTACACGACGTAATTCATACTTTATTTCAAAAATATCTTCTTTGTACTGTGTGTAACCAGCATCATGATAGGCTCTTAGCAGTTGTAAACGTTTTACGAGTACGTTGGGGTCTTTACAGTAGCTTATATCTACATAGGGTAACAGAGGGTTGTTGTGAACTTTGAGTCTATATGCAGACAGTTGATGTGCAGGGACTTGTTTTGATGTAATACGTGCTTCAGCAGTAGCGTTTCTAGGTACAAACTTAACTTGTTTTGATAGCGATGAAGCGTTGAAATTTCCTTCTTCTTTACCTTGCATCTCTTCTTGAGATGTTTGCACTTCGACAGACTGTGTAGTAGGCTTAGGAAATGAAGTAAAATCATCAAGCTGTAATGGCAATGAATTTTCTTCTTCTTCTACTATCCCTTTACTACTGTTTTGATCAACATCATTATCCTTATTATCATAATCATGATCTTGCCTCTCTTTATCTTGAAGTTTGTGCTTAGTAACAGAACTTGCAGCAGGCCTAGACAACAAGGGAGAATTAAAAATCTCTCGCAGAGGTGTACTTTTTTAACATAAATCAGTGTTCACTGGAATATGGCTGAGCTCTTTGTATTTTGTTCCCGATGAAGCTACATTACACGCGGCTTCATGACGTTGAGCGTTGTATGCGTTCTTGAACTCTCTTCTATAATGTTTGCATTGAAAAAATGTCCTACATGATATCCCATGACGTCTCCTGTGATAGCTTCGGGAAAATGCTTTTCCACACTCTTCGCAAATATACCTGGAAATAGGTTCTTCCATGACGGACTTTTATCTTCTGTTAACAGATTCTTCTTTAAATCTACTCGACATTTGTTACTCTCTACTTCGATGATGCGAACAGCTTAGCGATTAACAGTAAACTAACACAAAAGCGTATAACCAAGGTAGCAACAGTAAGATAAAGATACCTGCACGATGCAAAGCTAGCTTTCTTCATCAGAGCAGCCACCATCTTCTGTGAGCACCTCTAGACCGTATCATAAGGAGCTGTGTATAGTCACCGTCTTGTCGCTGCTACCTTGCGCAAGCACCCCTAGGGAGTCTCATAAGAGCAGCAGCCATCTTGTGCAAGCGCTCTTAAGCTGCCTCATAAGAAGCTATGTATAGCCTCCATCTTGTAGAATTAGATAGCTGCCAATGCCAAAGGGCCTAAGTAGGGATCGAACCGTCGATCTCATCATTAGACTATGTTTTTCTTATGCTATCATATTCCTGATACTGCAAACCCAGGTATCAGGTTTTGCTCTACGATGCACCGTTTTCGAGATATTTAACATTTTGCATTTAAGCCCCAAATTTAATTAATCGAACCTGCACGGCTCGTTATACTCTCTACCATAGCTAAACCTGATCATGTTACGAAGCCTTGCTTCAATACAAACTAAAACAGAGCGAATGCCAATGGGCTTAAGTAGGAACCGAACCGTTGATCTCATCATTAGACTATGTTTTTCTTGTTCCTCGTACTGCGAACCGAGAAAATTTTTTGTCCGTTTTGCTCTACGATGCACCGCTTTCGAGATATTTAACATTTTGCATTTAAGCCCCAAATTTAATGAATCGAACTAGCACGACGCGTTAGCCTCTAAGCTAGCTTTCTTCATAAGAGCAGCAGCCATCTTGTGCAAGCACCCTTAAGGCGTCTCATAAGGAGACGTGTATAGCCGCCATCTTGTGTCCGCCATCTTGCGCAAGCATCCTTAGGGTGTCTCTAGCCATCTTGTGCAAGGACCCTTAAGCCGCCTCATAAGAGCAACCGCCATCTCGCGCAAGCATCCCTAGGGCATCTCATAAGGAGCCATGTATAACCGCCATCTTGCGCAAGCATCCCAAGGGCGTATCATAAGAACCTATGTATAGCGGCCATCTTGCATAGGCACCTTTAGGGAGTCATGCATAGCCACCATCTTGTGCAATTAGCGTCGAGAGATGGCTGCTGTAGAATTTTTCTTTTTAAATTATCCGCCACCATATTTCAAAGGTATGTACCTAAATAGTGTAGCACTGAGCTCTATAGATTAAAGATGGCGGATGACAGCTGACAAAAAGCGCGTGAGTTTGTTTACTAAACAGGAGCACGTGGAATTTTTCAATTTGCCGCCACCACATTTCAAAGGTATGTAGCTAAAGATGGCAGCACGGTGCGCTCTTGATTAAAGATGGCGGATGACAGCTAACAGAACTTTTCAAATTGCCCGCTACTACATGTCATAAAGAGGGTAGCACGGTGTTCTGTGGATTAAAGATGGCGGATGACAGCTGACGAAATTGCCCGCATAATAGCAGCACAGTGCTCTATTGATTAAAGATGGCGGATGACAGCTGTCAAAAAAGCACGTGGCTTTGTTTCCAAACAAGAGCACATAGAATTCTTCATATTGCCGCCACCACATTTCAAAGGTATCTAGCTAAAGAGTGCAGCACTGTGCTCTGTTGATTAAAGATGGCGGATGACGGCTGTCAAAAAAGCGCGTGAGTTTGTTTCCAAACAAGAGCATGTAGAATTTTTCAAATTGCCGCCACCACATAGAGGGCAGCACGGTGCTCTCTTGATTAAAGATGGCTGCTGTCATGTGGAATTGCCTGCCACCACATTTCAAAGGTAACTAGCTAAAGAGGGCAGCACGGTGCTCTCTAGATTAAAGATGGCTGCTGTCAAAAAGCATTTTTCAAATTATCCGCCACCACATTTCAAAGGTAAGTAGCTAAAGAGAGCACCACTGTGCTCTATAGATGAAAGATGGCGGATGACAGCTGTCAAAAAAGCACGTGTATTTGTTTACCGATTCTAATCTCGCGCTAGTGAGGTTAAGTTGGTAGCACTAAGGTTTAGGCCCGTTAAGATGGCAGCACTGCGGATGACAGGTGATGAATTTGCAGCTACTGCGATAAAGAGTGCAGCACGGTGCTCTGTAGTTTAAAGATGGTGGATGACAGCTGTCAAAAAAGCACGTGGCTGTCAAAAAACACCTGGATTTGTTTATCTCGCGCTAGTTAGGTTAAGTTGGTACTACTGAGATTTAGGCCCGTCAAGATGGCAGTACTGAGGTTAGCGATGCGTTGTTGTCTGTCAAAAAGCACGTGGCAGTCAAAAAACACGTGGCTTTGTTTACCTCGCGCTAGTTAGGTTAAGTTGGCACTACTGAGGTTTAGGCCCGTCAAGATGGCAGTACTGAGGTTAGCGATGCGTTGTTGTCGGTGACAGCTGTCAAAAAGCACGTGGCTGTCAAAAAACACGTGATTTGTTCACCTCGCGCTAGTTAGGTTAAGTTGGCGCTACTGAGGTTTAGGCCCGTCAAGATGGCAGCAGTGAGGTTAGCGATGCGTTGTTGTCGATGACAGCTGTCAAAAAGCACGTGGCTTTGTTTACAAATTCAATTCTCGCGCCAAAATTCAAATTTCCCGCCAAAAATTCAAATTTCCCGCCAGAATTCAAATTTCCCTCGGGAGGAGGGCGCAGAATCCCTGTATTATACTACTGCCGACAACCTCTATCTCTTCGCTATACAGTAAATAACTTGCTAGCCAATATTCCATCCAGGCTAACAGTAAGCGTAATTGTGTACTCAAGCGTTTAGGTCACTGACGTTCGTTGCACGTGTATACCTCTAACTGCCAGTCGACATCTCGCATGGATTTGCTCTTCGAATCCTGATTGGTCGGGGTTGAAAATGAATTCTCGAAAAATGTTCGAGCCGATTCTGCAGTTTGCTGTGCAGCATCATGTTTTCTCTTTGTTTGGAATCTTGTTATTTTGCGTCGTTCAATACTGCAGCTCCGTTCGCAGTAGTGCAACCATCCACTACACCCCTTGAAGTCACTGTAACCTATATCGTTCGCAATTTGATGACCATAATGTAGTAGGTCACTATCATGCATATCGTGCTACTTATCTCAAGCGTCCTTGATAACAACCATTTTAACAGGTTCGCCATGTCCTCCCTTGAAGTACCGTACATTTCTTATACAACACTGCGCACTTATTCGAAATATGTTAGCAATAGGGTTTTACTATATTGTGCATGGCCACTCATGTACGTAATTATGTCTTATACCCGCTTATTGAGAAACTATTTTTCTTTATTAAGCTTCACTGGAGCCGGGAGTTGTGGCCCCGGCATGGACAATGAACTACATGCCTGGACATCTATTTCTATACCACTTTCAACCGTATCGTCATCGGTGCCATCCACATATGCATTGTCTACAGAGTCGAGAGTATATGACACTGACTCATCTTGCAAAACCGCTAATACAGCATCTGCGAATTCCTTCGCACACTGACAAATGTTTAGCGTTCCTTTCTGATAATTCTAATATGCATGCTTAGGAATTAGGTCGTATTCTTCTTCAAAGTAGCGTAAATTCCCCCAGAGAAATTACAGTTAACTTGAGCGAATATAAGGGTGAATGAATCCAAGACTTGCATTAACATAGGCCTTCTCATTTACGTTTATACTTTCACTTTTAACACTGTGAAATTCAGTCCGTTGTTTGATATTTCCAAGGTGTCATGTTCGCCATATCACGACACCTGTTCGATCTTGTATTTTCTCTTGTACAGTCCGATGTGAGTCATCGTTTTTAGGTCACACTTGCTTGCATATTTTGTGTTTATTTAGGTCACAAACCTTCATAATATTTTAAATGAAAGTCTTGTATGTGGTTAAGTGTATGCCAAGAGTCCTAACATCTCCACTTTCTAAAGACACTAAGAAATAAAAAATTAATAAATAAATGAATAAATTAATAAATGAATGAATGAATTAAGGAGTAAATAAATAAATAAATAAATAAATAAATAAATAAATAAATAAATAAATAAATGAAAATGAATGAAAATGAATCAATGAATGATTAAGTAACTGAATGAATGATAAATGAATTAGTAAATAAAGAAATGAATACATGATAAAATAAATAAACGAAAATAAATAAACAAATAAGTAAATAAATAAATAAATAAATAAATAAATAAATAAATAAATAAATAAATAAATAAATAAATAAATAAATAAATAAATAAATAGTAGTTCCTCCCTGACATTCGCTATCCCGTTGAGGAATGTTTTGCGATCTCTAGGCGGACGAAAATGTCTTTTAACACTGTGAAATTCAGTCCGTTCTTTGATATTTCCAAGACGTCATGTTCGCCATATCACGACACCTGTTCGACCTTGTATTTTCTCTTGTACAGTCCACTGTGAGAGGATGTGGCCATGGTAAGAAATCTTCCGGCGCTCGTGTTACATATTTTTAATGAGGGAATAGCGTGTTCTTCTGTAAAAGAAAGTAAAGCAGGGCGTTTTTGCAAAAATGTCTACAAGGGGGACTCTGCCATAACTTACGTGTCTACCTGAGTTTGAACTGCCACCACTTCCGTCGACTGTTGTGATATCTACTAAAAACTCTATGAACTATACGGTATGCAATAAGTTCAATGTATTTTGACAATGTCCCTACTGGTGATTCTCTAGTCCTGCCTAGTGTTCGAAACTGCAATGAACTTTATGAAGTATATTTATATTTTGAGGTTTCCTAACCTGAGTTCTCTCCTGCTGCTTTTTGTTATTTTGGATTTGTCACCGTTGTCCTAAACATTGATCTACCAATGAAAATTCTGCCAGGCGACGTGATCATCTACCAATCGGATAGATGGATTATGTCATTGTTCTAGAATTGCCTGAGATTTGTCAATTTCCATCGGGACCGTAAGGGAAATGTTTCCTCCGGAAGCCGTTGCAGAGGCTTGGGGCTGGTATGACGTTAAGTCAGAACATTATCTAACTATGTGAAATTTATCTGCATGTAATAAAGGGAAGATTACAGCGTTCCCCTTTAGCATGTAACGATCACCTCGATCTGCATTCCTTTAAATTTAATGCAGGATTTTCTTTTTGATTTAAATTTCAGGTGTAGGTTTTCTAGGCGATCTACGGACTTAGTGTTTATACCCCTCCGGAAGTACTTGAAAATATAAAGACGCACGAGTGTGTATCATCGTTTTCCTTATTAAATTTGTTTTATGGTGACTGAGCTTTCATTCCTGAAATGTTGTACCTTCCTTTCGGGCTTTTCATCCATAGTCAATAAGTAGAATTGCTTATCCACTGCATCATCGGGACATATGCCATGTTTTCAGCCACTATTACCATTTTTGATTCTCGCAGTTGTCCTTTAACCTTGTTTTTTCTCGACCGTGTAGTACTGGCTTCGGCCCCTGCATCTTTCGTGGATCTTTCGATCCACTGAATACGGCTCGGCTGTGGTATAAGAGTAGCGAGTGTAAAAGATGGTTAAGCTTTAACCGTTGAAAGTATATTCTGCTTTAGGTAATTAGAGCTGTTTTAGGCACAAAGACATTAATGTAATTTCCTGGCCTTTAACTGTATCCTGGAAAAGTTCATAAGAGACTGGACCGGTCATTATTTGAGAACACCGGATTAAGGATGGGGTTTAAATCAGACAACCTGAGGATTCCATGGCTGGAGTTTGCTGATGACCTTACTTTATTATCAAACGATATGCATGAGGCCACCATGCAACTTCAAACACTGCACTCTATATCAGATAAAGCGGACCTCGTGATCAACATTGGGAAGACCGAGTTTATCACGAACATCAAAGATGCCCCTACAACAATGGGAGTCAGTGATACAAAGCATAACAAGAGAGCTAAAATGTGAAGTACCTCGGAGAGTGGATATCGGAGGCCCTACATGAAATATGGCTCTTGAAAGAAGGAAAATCAAATTAGACAAGGCCTATCATGCCTGCAGAAAACTGTATGCCTCAAAACATTTACAAAAGAATGTAAAACTGGGACACTATAATGCAGTAGTCAGATCACCAGTCCTCTAAGCAGCAGAATGCCTAACTAAAAAGACCCTACTGAGAGCCCTGGAAGTGCAAGAACGGAAATTCCTGAGAAGAATCAGAAGAAAACATCTGACTTTCTATGGACACCTATACAGAATGGACCCTAATAGATTATCCCATAAGACCTTCAAGGTTGCTAAGAAAGGCAAAGTTACTGGATTCCCCTGGACCAAACAAGTGGTCAAGATCTTGCAGAGCTTAATATTAATCAAGCCGCCATTACTGACAGGAATGCATACCGTTTAATGGTCAAAACTAAACCTTTCCAAAAGTCCCTTACATGAGCTAGCAACAAAGGAGCGGGAATTGGTCAGAGGAGCGCAGGAAAGAATTCAGCGATAACATGAAGGAATACTGGGCCAACAGGAAGGCTCAAGAGGCCATTAAGAACACAATCCGTTACGCTAAAAGGGAAAAACGACTACAAAAACACAGCTAGAACACAAGCACCGTGGTCCACAGATGGCCTAAACGCAAATAAAAAGTGGAACATGTAAAATTGTTGTAAATATAATACTTATATTGAAGGTTCGATTGTTCTCCCAGTAATGTTATTCTAGAAGGTACGGCTTCTTTTTGTAGTTTATAATATACTAATTTCCCTCTGCTATAGTACCTTATTTGTAAAGGATATCCTGCACAAATACTTTCCCTGTTTATAAGACATGTTGGTATAATTTCCATGTAAGACTTGTACGAAAAGGGAGTACAATCTCCCCTGATAGTAGATAAACCTACACTCCAATACTGTGTTATTTCTTCTTGTTATTGTTGTTTTGAATTGATCATCCAATAAGAAAAGAAAAAAATTAAATTACCGTAGATATTGTTATCAAAATTTACATTTGGTTCATGCTTTGTCCATCCATTAACCCTTCACGCTTCTTTTCCTCTCTGCTCCACGGAATTCACAGGGACATCCATGAATACTTACTGTTGAAGAGAACATTAGAATACTCTCGGAGGAGATCAATGCAGTACACGAATTCAATAAAATATCTACAAAGAAGAAGGTTGATTTGAAGTAATTCTGAAATTTGTTTCTTTGTTTCAACAAGCTCAGTTACACTGCAACGAAGCTCTGAAGAACTCCGCAGATGATGCAGATCTCACAGAAGTACCATATTCTGAAGAAGGGCCCTTTCTGTAGCTTAGCACAATACTAGCAGTATTAGCACTGGCTGTGGAAGTCTGTTAGTTCTTGACATTTCGTTCATATAATATATTTAATAATTTGAAAATGATTTCAGTGACAGGTATTTGACAACTGAAGAAACGTTTGTTTATGTGATTGATTTTAAAATTCAGTGGATCCATAATATTACGCGATGACTTGTGTATATATAAAATCCCTAATTCTGTCCGTCATTTACAGCGATGTTGAGGAAAGAGGAATATTTAAACAGCTGACATTGGTACCAGTTATGGATTGGTACGTGGTCTTCGCAAAGAAAATACAATGAGTCTCTGAATACCACGAGTTTTGTACGTTTCTAAATAAAAATAATTTTTCTATCAGAGAAGTCGTTGTCGCATATTCACCATGACGACGTACGAAGTTATATGTATCGACACAATGTCGAACTGCGTATATCCTGGCTTGTGTTAACTTCCACAAATATGAGAGACTTAAACTGGTACTAGTTATAGGTTACTAGTACAATACAGTGGTGACCGTCATACTTGAACTGTTCAGTGAAAAATAAATTCTTTCTTTCTTTCTTTCTTTCTTTCTTTCTTTCTTTCTTTCTTTCTTTCTTTCTTTCTTTCTTTCTTTCTTTCTTTCTCTATTAATCCGTTTACCGCAGGGTTAGTTTTCCCTCTGATTCATCGCGGGATCCAATCTCTACCGTCTCAAGAGTAGTGTCCTGCAGCATCATATACAACTGGAAAGAGAACCAGCACCTCTCCGAGGCGGCTGAAGAGGGTCCTTGTGGGGTGATGGAAAGACAGGAAGGGATAGGGATAGACACGAAAGAGGGAAGGAAGTTACCGTGGCCTTAAGTTAGGTACTTTTCCGTCATATGCCGGGTGGTCAAGTGGGAAACGATGGAAAACCACTTCGAGGATGGCTGAGGCGGGACTCGAACCCCCCTCTACTCAGTTGACATCCCGAGGCTGAGTGCATACCGTTCTAGCCCTAGTGTCTTTTCTTTCAAATTTCGTGGCAGAGCCGTCAATCGAACATAAACTACGTGGGGGGTCGCTACTCGCAGTAACCACTACACCACAAAGGCGGACTTCCTTTGTACTAGTTTCTGTATACTTTAGTTAATATGAAAATAGATGAGAAGAAATATAGGATACACTAAAATACCATTTTGATGAGTGCTTGCTGCCGGTCTTAAAAATGTGTAACCCACAATCTGCATGCATGTATTGTATTCGAAAGCACACTAAGTCTATTAATTTACACTTAATTTGCACTTAGTGATTTAATTTACTTTGGGAAACATCTGTGCATTCTAACGTTGATAACTTTAAACCTATAATCTAGGTTATAATGGAATACTATGGCCTTAACATGAAGTTAGGCCCTCTCCACACACTACTATTTACTACTTCCGAGATTTGAAGTCCTCTGGTACTTCTTGCGCTGCCTATCGTCTTTCCTCTAGCGTCTCTATTGGGAGTACACACTGGAACTGACGCACTTAGAGTTAAATATTTGGGTAGTGAAAATAAAAGAACAATAGGAGAGAAATGTTTATACACAACTGTTAAACTATTAAATAAAGAGTGAATTATACTGGAAAACAAAGAAATTTTATTTCAATAATGTGGAGAAAGGAAATAAAAACTACTTTGCGCTACATCTAGTAAAAAAGAGAGTAAAAAAAGAGGGTTGAAAATTTGTGGAATGAATATAAACATTATCTATATAAATAAAGTTGTATGGTGTCCGCTCTCTGTAATTTCGATTGCTTTGCCAATTTGTCAAATATTTATCCGTTTTAGGTCGACTCAGGACCGAATCAGGGGTTTTTATTTTTCGTGTCTGTTTGTTTGTTCCACCATCATGGCCAAACGGCTGGATAGATCTCGACCAAACTTTATATTTAGAATTTAGTAATCACGGATAAGATTTTGGTATGAATATGGTTTAAAAATCTCTTAATATACGGGGGATTTATAGGAAAACCCGAACAGTTCTCTTCCATTTTCTCTTATACTATTGATTTTTTGTAAAACCTGTGGACTATATGTGAAACGTCCCTTCATTATAAACACCTTTTTTATGTACATAATTCCGCCTACTCTTCAAATGACGGAGGAAATTACTATCTTCTGATGGTCTCATGCTCTGTATTGGGTGACCGACTGACCGACGACGAACTTAAAGGTTACCATGGCTACGGCTCTGATTGCTTGCCAGCAGGGAAGTAACATATTGCCATTTTGTAATTATTTCTGTAAACTGGCGGTTGTTCCTTGTGTGGAAAGCATGAGAGACGTCGATAGGCCATTCCGTATGTGAGTGATAATCCCGAAATCTGGACACTTTCCTTGAAGACAAATTCCAAGGTGTTCATATGTGTAAATTTTGCCCCGGAAAGTATATGAAATACTGCATTTTAATCACGGTGCAGACCTCCGTTTCTAGGTAATTGGTGGCTAAACGGTAGGACGTTTTACAAAACAGATAGCACATTTGCCGCTCAATATGGAGAGTTCTACAACTTTGATCCTATGATTTATTGTCGTGTCTCGATAGTTGGTATGTTAGATAGCGCTACATTTCTCGTTTATAATCATATCTCTCCAATTCGATTGTGACTGGCATTAGGAAATGAGGCCTGTCTTTATAATGAAATGTCTCCATCCCGTGAACGGTATTTGCTATGTGAACCTCCCGCTACAGTAGAAACTCCCGCAGATGACTGTGATTGGCAGTAGGAAATGTGGCCTGCCATTTTCAACAAAACTTCCTCAATGCCTTCCTTATATCGGAAACAACGTATGGCGCCATCCCTCTTTTGTTTCTCGGATATCGCTAAGAGACATGTAATTTAATATAAACTTAATCGCTGCATTTACAGTAATTTACGGAGAAATCCGTATACTATTTAGGATACCGTAGAGAAAAACGGGTTTATTTTCTAGTTAGCTATAAGTATAATATTTAATGTAGTAATAAAGGATTAATTGCAAGAAGGATACATTAACGCTTGTTTCAAATAAACGAATGCTCTCTCCCCAGTTTCTGACGATTCGGAAGTAGCGGATGAGGGTGTTCTATTATAATCTATTATATTTTTATGATGTAATGTAGTATGTGACACGTGTAGCCATACGCTACTTAAATTCAATGAGCTCCAACGAATGAAACAAATTTTCGCTGTGCCAATTTCGGCTCCTTTTTTTCCTTTCTTGTGTGTAAAGTAGCACAGTTGCTACTTCCGTGCAGTAATAAGTTAGATTTCGATGAGTTAAAGGCATCCTCTATGCTGCTGGTAAGTTCAGAAAGAAAAGTTGCATGAATATTAGAGGTTTTAACGTCCTCGCCCCTAATGTTTATGCAACTATTTAAACAAAAGCGCTGTACGGCCTTGAACAAGCTTTCTACTCATTGAAATCTAACTCATTATTGCTTATAAAACGGCATCCTAAAACATTAATTAAATAAAGAAAACGATTTATGTTAGTCCCTTGGAAGTGTAGAGTTATACGCTAAAGAAAGGGCCTAAGAAGGGTATAAAAATGTGACACACTAAGCTTTGCAAAACTAATAAATTCTGGACTAGAAAACAACAAGAATTGACGATTTTAAGTCGGATACGGAAAGTAAAGATGGGGGACCTGTCATGAGAAGTGGAAATTTTCCTGGACTCAAGTTACACGAATTCTCATTTCGCTAACAAAAATGAAATGCCGTGTGGCTTTTAGTGCCGGGATTGTCCTAGGACAAGTTCGGCTCACCAGGTGCAGGTCTTTCGACTTGACACCCGTAGGTGACCTGTGCATCGTGATGAGGATGAAATGATGATGAAGACAATACCTACACCCAGCACCCGTGTCAGCGGAATTAATCAATTATGGTCAAAATTCTCCACCCTGCCGGAAATCGAACTCAGCACTCCTGTGACCAAAGGCTAGCACGCTAACCATTTAACCATGGAACCGGACATTTCGGTAAGATCTAGCTACAGATAGGGAACATTCCACCGCCCCATCCACGTCCCAGGATTAACAAAGAACGAATGTTATAAATAAAGACACTTGTTTTAGAATCGTGACTGGTCATCAGGTCAGGTATTCTTAAGTAGACTCCATCACTCTGACAGAGTGACACGATCCAACCTGATAATTTCGAGAGCTCCGCCTTTATTAAGGTAATTTCCTCTTTAGTATATTAGATATTGATTTATTCGTGCCGAGGGGTTTTACACATTTAGTCCAAGCGATTGACGCACTGCTAGAGTAAATATTATGGCAGCTGACAGCTCTCAGACAAATGTACGTGCGTTGTATGTTTGTAACTCGAGATAAATACGGGGAACGTTTGGGTCGTTGGTAAGAGAAATGGTCACAGCGGACTATGAAAGTTACAGAAGATGATGTTAAATAGTAGGACACAACCACAACGCGAATTCACTCCTCCCCGATATATTCATCATCACGGAAAGGAGTTCTAGACACTAATAGGTTAGAATGCCATCTCATTTGAAGGAGGTGCAAGTACAGTTATATGATTTGCATACATTTGAGGGGTTCTGATAGTTCATATCTCTATACTTGTGCAAATCTCACTGCAGAACCGCAGTGCGCAGAGAAAACACTACCGTCGCAGTGTGTTAGAATCCATCAATTATATTTCTCCTTCTTTTCCAGCATCGTTAATCCCGCTGACATTCGGATCAGGCTCCTCCATTCATATCTACTGAACACCAGATACTTAGTTTTGATTCCTGGAGCTGGTCATTTTTACTATGTCCCGTATAGTTTAATTTATGATTCTACCCTTCATTTCTGCCACCTCCAGATTTTCATCATTATTCTTCAACATCGCAGCGAGCCTTCACGAAATATTCATGAACTCTTCCAGGCAGTCTACTCCGAGTGGTTAGTCGTAATCCTGGAATTTTTCATACATTTTTACATTTGATCTACCCGATAGTTCGATTTAGTAAGGCAAGTGATATTTCACCTTACAAATAATTTACACCATCGTCAGTCATCCCTCCAATGTTAACGTACTGTGTCCTCCATTTAACTGGAGATTGAGGGTTCGATTTCCCATTCGTCTAATGAGTGAAAATGATGCTGAAATGATAATACAGATTCCTCGAACCAATTGAGCAGTTGCCTTGTTTGAGAGGCATTGGATTGGGTCAGGAAATCAGGCAATATGACCTCGTCACGATAACCTCATGGTATAGTTTCTTACCATTGCAGCTGCGGTTCAAAGCATGGACAATTCCTCCAGGAGTTTTCAAATAAATAGGAGGTGCTGCGTTTAAAGTCACGCCTAACTCTAATATTGCTTTACTAAATGGCACTCCAGTATTTACAGTCTACAGTTCTAAGGAGATATATGGGTCTGGTGTTCAACTTTTCTTCTCTTTCCTCCAGCGTTGCAAATATTCATATGTCTATGGGACTATTCAAGGGTTTGTAGTAATAATGTACAACAGATGGTGTTCAAGACACTGGTGAAAATCCAATTCCAGGCGGAGGTAAGAATTCATACGTAGTAGTAGGACATATAATACAGTAGAAGTGAGAAGCTGAGGTTCTATGAACCCATCACAATTGACTTGAGACTTAGAAGAAACATCTAAATTAAGTGGATGTATAAAATACGAGTAAATGTATCCGTGATTCACTACGGTATACTACATTGTGTACGGATATTATTATTATTATTATTATTATTATTATTATTATTATTATTATTATTATTATTATTATTATTATTATTATTATTATTATTATTATTATTATACAATATTCCCGCAACAGCTGCAGGTTGCTCAAGCACAAAGAGTACCTTAACAACAGTAAACTCGTGTCCTCATTCTGAGGTGGTGCAGCTCTTTTAAGGCACACCCCCATTGGAGGTGAGCTGCATGTGCAATTTTAACCACATACCAGCCCTCCTGCCAGTTTTAATTTCCTGGCAGTACTGGGAATCGAACCCGGGCCCCCGAGGACGGTAGCTAATAACACTAACCGTTACGCTGCGAAGGCGGACTTAACAACAATAATGGATATAGATACAGTGCATGCAGTGAATATAATTGTTTAAACTGCATATCTCTCAGCCTTATCCGAGAAAAAGCATGGGGATATGCTCATACGTTGTTCTCAATGTAAGGTGCGAGTTGCGGAGTTGTGATGATAATGGCAGACCCTCCTTTACAGTGCCAATCACGATCGAGTTGGGGAGTTTCTTTTATAACGGCAGGCTCAATTTCTAACTGCCATTCACTGTCGACTTGAAAAGCTTTTATGATGCCTACTGCCGGCCACAATCGATTTGGGGAGTATTCGTTACAATGGCAGGCCACTTTCCGTACTTCCAGAGACATTCCAGTTGAGTATCTTTCATTGTAATGTCAGGCACCTTACCTAATGCCATTCAGAACTGAGTTGTGGTGTTATCATTATTATGAGAAGCCCCTTTTGCTAATGCCAGTCAGCTTACTGCCAGTCACACTCCAGTTGGTGAGTTTCGATTATAATAGCAGGCCACTTTGCCTAATGTCAGTCACATTTTAGATGACTAAATTTGTCTATTATGGCGGACACCCTTGCCTATTGTCAGACACAGTAAGGTAGGCGGAGTTTTGAATAAAATTGCATGCTTCCTTGCCTTCTGCTAGGCAAATCAATAACGGAATTATTCATTGCAATGTTAGGCTCTCCTTACTAATGTCTGCTATACATGAGTTGGAGAAGACCCCCATTCCTACTGTCAGTCAAATTCGATGTGGGGAGTAGTGATTACAATTGCAGATGCCCCACTTGCTAATAATCACTACTGATTTGTAAAGTATTAATTATAATGGAACACATCCCCTTTATAGATCGCAACAAAAAAGATTTCAGTGAATGTGTATATAGATCGATATATGAAAGTATATGCACGTTTACCTTCATTTACAGATACAAAGGAGAATTCCAAGGAGCAGCAAAGTAGGTGAAATGAATAGGGAAGAGCCGGGGTAAAGGAATGCGAGCGATGGCTGTGTTACAGGCAACCCGCTCTACAGGCGTCAACGATCTCTTCGTGTATAGGATGAGGAATAGAGAATTGGAACACTTTACTAAGAGTGATTTTTCGATATATGTCCAACTTCTCTGAAGTAATTTGGCCTGTTAAAAAATTGACAGAAAATCTGTCACTTTGGCACAGATGGCGACAAGTGCGCTCCCTAGTCATCCTTCTAGTTTCACACAATAAGTTGCATAAAGTGTGTGTATGCACGTAATTGGGATATAGAAATGTATTACCTTCAATTATACACTCCTGTGACGACTTTGAGAGAAGTTATTTGAAAATAAATAAATGATTTCGAACAGGGACTATGCTTCAAAAGCTGTACAGCGATTTCTCTTTATTGACGTCGCAAATAACCCCAGCAATTAGCAGCCTGAAGAAACAGCTGAGCGTGATTGAGGATATACAGCGGAAAGAGGACGAGGCTAAGCAGCAATTTTTCACTGCCCACACGGTGTTCCAGAAAGATCATCCCAAGTTGTTTATAGGAGCTTCTTGACGTAATGGAAGGTCAATTTTCAGTTGTGCTAGTAATAAGTGATGTGTCACCGACTGGGCGCCGAATCTGGAGATATGTGAAAGTGATTGCGCAAGTAAATCACCCAATTATAATCATATTTCGGCAATACCACGATTGAGACCGTGTGTGGCGTGCGCTGAAGAGTAGCCGGCTTCTTCTCACGGAGTCCCTCACTGCAAATTCTGCGGGCCAAGAAACTACTTGGGGCTCATTAAGGGGGAATCTGTGCTTTAAAATACAGTACAACGGCTCAAATATGCAATAAAATGTCTTTCCCCTGTAGGATGAACCCGAGGTCTATATGTTTGCTATCCTTAGCCTATGTAAGTCAGTGGATGCAGTCAGTGCTCTGTGCAGGTAAGCTCATAATGCTGCATATACCTATCATTAGTCTTCCTCTTATGTTGCTAGGCGAGTCTATCCTCTGTGCCAACGACCCTCATTCCTCACATCGCCTCTCAACACAACCCTGCTTCAACGGATTCCATATTGAGGAGACAGCTGATGGACCACTCCAGAGCTGTCTAGAGATGTTCTAGACATATTATGAGAACATGAATTAATATACAAACTGATATTTAATATATTTATAGATTAATGCTAGAAATGTCTTCAAGATCCCCTTTTTTCTCTCTCGGATATAAATGTTACTAACACTACTGGGGGCTTGTATATCAGTAATTTATTGTTAATGAATGTACCCTTTCTATATGTTAGTGATATTAAATATATATATATATATATATATATATATATATATATATATATATAATATGATTGTAACTGGCCAAACATTGTTACTAAGATTAATCAACTTCAATTCAAACTTAAATTAGGCCCTCAATAAAAAAATTGGAAATTTCAGGTAATCTCAAAATCCTTACCATAGTCATCGCAAATCACCTTACAGAATTACATACGATATTAATAAGGTGTATTGTACTGGCATATCGGGAAGTTGGTTACGTAAGCAAGTACCGTATTCTGCAGGAAATCTCAACGGATACTCGCTCTTACGAGGAGGGGAGTAGCCTTTCTTTACAGGAATGACTTATATCGTAAAAATGCCTGCAGCTCAGACCCATGCCTTCCCCTACGACCTGAGTAGGCTATATGTTTGTTGATATCAACTCTAAAAATTAATTACTAACAGGAATTGTACTCTATATAAGCCAACTATTAAGTTATTAATGAATTCGAAGCTTCTTCAACAGATCTCGTCTCGTATAGTCATTTGTGACTTTAATACAGAGTTGTTAAGACAAACTACTGAATGGGATAAATGATACAACTTATTCCACACCATGACTGATAATGACTGCAGGTCGTATGTTTAGACTAGAATGCAAACTTACTGAGGCCAGTAACAAGTATACTCTATTCTCCACAACAGTTATGCTATGATTTTTTTAAATGAAAATTAGGGGCACGGAACTTCAGAAACACTAGAATCTATGTTACTCTCTTTACATTATAGAAGAGTGGGATAGACGGCATTTCGTAGAAGGCAAATTAGTTTGCATTCCAACTTATTACTTCCTAAAAGCTGGGTCTAATAATGATATGAATACAGGAGGCTAACTATTAACTATTATTATTAATAGCATCCATGAAGTAAAGTCAGTTCCTGGAGAGGGGAAACGTGAACAAAGTTATAAACTGGAAGCCTGTCAACCAGACTGTCACACATACAGAGAGAACAAGCTTCACTCACTGACGTACGACACGGTACATGGACAGACTGCTGATAGAACCTAATTTCCATAGGTCCTCCAGAGCAAAAACGCACAGAGTTACACTCATTCCAAATGCAACCACGTAATGAATACAGGGAAAAAATAGAGAATAGCCCGTTACAACCATTGTTTCTGAGATAACTCCTGTGCTTTCTCACTGGTTTGCATTCGTATCGGAAGTCATATGCTATAACAGAATAAAGCATAAATACAGTAACTGATCGTTGAATTAAAATTCCTACTACGGGATTTTGTAAAAGCAACTAACACTAAAGTGATAGGTCACATGCAGTCCACATTTCCCCAGCAACGAAGAATGTGTGATGAGTTCTACATTTGAGGTCCTGGCAGGAGAGGAAGAGATGTGGATCGTGGAACAGGGAGTGTAGTGTCGAAATGGGCCGAGCTTGCTTAACCTTAAAGAAAAATACGAGGTGCGATTTAATGAGGAGGAAACCAGTAAGAGAACATTATTGGCTGTCGTTAACAAATACTATCGCGCAGGATGAGGCTTATGTCAACGAGGTGGAGAATTTTGTACCCATGAACCGTCAATACAAACGAGTATCAGGGGTGACTTCTCCAAGAGTGTTCCGTGTCCGGTCGTGGAATCTATTTCGTAAAGGATGTCGCAGAGAATCCCGGAACAATGAAGCAGACAGTCTGATAAGGGACATCTTATCAATTCTGATGATCTCCGAGGAAGCTATTGGTCACTTGTCCCGATCTCTTGCGGTCCTCGGCCAGACGCGCTCCGCTTGTGCTCCTGATAATTTTCGACCATGGAGTAGGAACTCATCCACGATATCTATTACCGGGAAATTTTCGAAGGAGAATCAGTTTTGCTATTCTGTCATTCACACGTCGCACAGTGTTTCCAAAGAATTGTAAAACTCTTTGATTACATATTGATGTTAATCTGATACTGGGATTGAGCTGGATTATAATATAATCAATGGTGCGAAATGATGTCCAAGGTATACGTAACACACTGTATGTAGTTTTCAGAGATCTCATTGTTTCCACATTCTTCGTAATTTGCACCGGTTTTTTCTATGCGGAATAGGTTCCTAGGGTTATTCCGCTATAATTTTACAAGCTCTAGTCATCTAACCTTAATAGTCCCTTTAACTCTCCTTTTGTAGCCCAAATCGATACCTAAGTATGGAACAGCTGATAGGAGGTTGGTAGTGACTATGTCACCTCGGAATGTTATTTGCCCTCAAGGTAGTATGTATATTATGAAGGCTGTTCCTATTACTAAGAATAAAATAACAATTCCTGTCCAGCGACCATGGATGCAGGAAGATGGAACTAGACCCACTCCCCCCGCGGCGGAGTCATCCTTCTTTCAATGACACTTTCGAGATCACCAGATTTATCCTAAAATACCATTACCGTACTCTTCCTGCTGCCCCTACGTATGCGTAATATTGAAATAATATTTCTTTAAGACAGATTAACAACCTACGACTATTCCTGAATTACTCGAAAATATTACGTCATTTTTGTATTCTCGCAGCAACATTTGTTCGTCAACTTTTTTGATAATCTTAATAAAATTTGTGAGAAATCTGCATCATGTGTTGGTACACACTTTGAACACATGCTCTAGAATTTGTTTTAAGTCGCACCGACAGAGATAGGTCTTCCGACGACGATGGGGCAGGAAGGGGGAATGAATCGTCCGTGGACTTAATTAAGGTACAGCCCCAGCATTTTACGGGGGGGAAAAATGAAATCCATGGAAACTTCTTCAGTGCTGCCGACTATCTCCTGGATGGAAGCTCTCAGCTGCGCGCCCCTAACCCCACGGCCAACTCGCCTGGTAAATACATACTCTACATCGCACTTTAGCGACACTTGCTTTGTCGCGTACAGTAGAGGCAGTACTGATACAGTATAGAGGTTAATATCTTACACACGCACACACTTAAATATTTCACAATATACACCGTGAATATTGCAGAAACATTTCGAATACACTGGTACCGGCATTTTTCTAGCTCGAATGCGGAGAGTCGATCACAGTTTGCAGACGATAATATTGTACATAACTGGTTCGTAACGACACTCGTACAGGGAAGTATTGAGGTTGGATTTTGACCTGCCAAGTTCAGGTCGGAGCCTATGGAGTGTCTTTCATCATAGTAAAGAACTAGCCAAGGATCACAAACTGTGGGAGAGGTCTTAGCGCATCAGTGGCCGATGGCTATGATGTTCCCTTGTGGTAACGTCAGTACCCCAACCTATAGCCGGCCATTGTGAGAGCTGAGGTACGTTATTTGCCCTCAAGGTATTATGTATATTATGAAGGCTGTTCCTATTACTAGGAATAAAATAACCATTCCTTTCCAACGACCATGTGTGCAGGAAGATGGAACGAGGCCCACCCCTACCGCGGCGGAGTCATCCTTCTTTCAATGACACTAAATACTGAGAATTTAAATTCAGTTGACTGAATTACGTGACAGTATGAGACCTCCAGTGTAACACAGTATCCAAACCACAGGTACCTGACTTTTAAATCCATATTTCCATGATTTTTAAGACTACTGGCTAGACTAGACTAGCCAGCTGCCCAGTTACAGGTTATCCACTAATATAATAATCAGAGCAGCCATGTGGAGGGTTTCAGACGCTAGGGGCAACACACACGCACGCCTGCACTCCACCTGAGTTATTCACGTACACTTGTTAAAGGTGACCTGATAACATGATATTCCACTAACATAAAGAGTTATGTGCCTTTGTCTTGTTGTGACAGAGGATTTCAGACTACGAATATCACGAAGGTGTTCTGAACGGAAATTATTTATGTAACACAACAGATGACGTTCTTCTTTCGCTTCCTCTTTTGCTGTTGATCCTGCATGCTCCCATACCGCATTGCTCCTCAAGTAAACACAAGTATAGACCCTTCTCGGACAGCAGCTGACATAAAACTACCACGCGATGCATTATAATCTGTTATAAGGACAGTCTGGGGATAAATGGGTCTTTCTATATAATATATGGATTTTCGAGAAATTGTCAAGAATTGTCTTGTAAATATATCCCAAAAACCATTGGATGTAAATATTATATTTATATAGTCTATGAAAAACCGAGTTCTTTTGAAAATTTCAAATCTAAATTTTTTCATTAAATTCTATTGAAATTTTACACTGCCTAAGACAAGTTTAAGACCACCAGCGAAAACCGTCAGTTAATGAAATCGTCGTCCTACATTTACGGTACGAATTGGTCTGCAAATACTTTTGGCTTATTCGTGATCATATACAACTTATGAAAAAGAACCGGTGATCATATACAACATATGAAAAAGAACCGTTGAAATATCGAATGAAGTTATAAGTTATAATTTTTGAACCATTTTGAGAAAAATAAAAGTATCCCACTTTTGGATGTAAAGGCCTCAAAATTTCCTAAACTCAATCAGGTATTAAGGATAATTATTTCTAAATACCTGTCCAATTGAGTATACCAGGCAGCCAACGAGCGCCTTACTTTGAAACTTACAAATGTCCCACATGCACTGGTGATGCATGGGGTGCCTAATCACTTGCTTTTGAAGGAGCGCTACAAGGTGCTGTATTTTGGATCTAAGTGAAACAAATACCAGTCATTTTACTGCACGCGTTCCATAACAGGGTGCGTTTGTAAATATTCCAAAGATACAGAAAACGTCCTTTAATAACTTATTAATTTATACACATGCAGACTTTTCACTCCATAAAAGAGTTGTTTGTATGAAGTTAAAGCTAATACTGTTCGGTGAAATACGTGTGTAGGAGGCAGATAGTCTTGTGCATATCATCTGCGAGCTTCGGCTGCATTCTGATCACATTCCCCATAGATTCGTCGTTGGTAAACGCACTAGCCATTGCCGATATGCGGACAGCAAATGTAGTGCTGCTATACTATGTAAAAGCCTAGTATTTTGCGGTCAGAAACGATACTTACTAGTTAATTCAAGGGGTTGTATTACGTTGCGGTTACTATTGATGCGAGTCCTGACGAAAATGTGTTCTGACGAGTACGACCGAAATCCTCGTCAGAACAAGGCGGTTACACTGTGCGTGTTTTCTGATGTGCCGATAGTCAATACGTTTCTCTGCAGCCTAGCAAATGGACGAACTTGATGCATTTCATTTTCCTGAAAGTTCGTTAATGAAGTCATTGTTGTTAAATGGTGGAAAAACACAGGCATGTCATCCAGTTATTTTCTAGAAGGAATGACAAAAGAGAGTTTCACATGTTATTGAAGATTTGTGGGACCAACCAGATAAGTTCTACATACATACTGAAGGCGATAGAAAAAAAACATCAAAAAGTTCTCCATTTTCGTGAATATTTTTCCTCGAAAAGGAAGATTGGCTGTAACTTGAAGGTAAGAAAAAGTTTAACGATGTATTCGGTTCTATACTTCATAGAAAAATCAAAATATTCATCAATTTAACTTTTATTACTTTTGATTTTTATTATTCTTAATTATTCAAAATATAAATGAAAATACTAACAAGTGAAATAAAACACGTAGCAAAATTTAACAAATAGCACTTGCATTTCAATTTATATCGTTAGGCGTTACACTTGAAAAGAACGAAGCAAGGTCCTCATGTTGAGGAGTACTCAGTGAAATGTTCACTTGTGACGCCCAATTATCACTCGCCTATGAAACACGTGGTGTTACACTTGATAATGAGTGGTGGATTAGCTGTAGTTCATGTTGATCTCTGAACTATCTCAAAAGATTGTCTTCGCAAAACACTTGTTGGAGTTTAATGTTCACAAACATTTTTCTTTCTTCTGGTAATTTACTCAAACATGGCAGTAACTTTATCAGAAAATTTTAGTCTGGATCTTCGTTTCAAAAAGATGAATTACTTTCCTTGAACATTTGTATTTTTTGTTCTTCAAGCATCATTCATTTTTTAACCGCAGTGGCATTATTCACATGGCATTTTTTTTCTGAATAGCAGCAAAGTTTTGTAGTGGCGAAGTTTAATTCTTTGTGTTCTGAAGTGATCTGACAGTTTGTTTTTCTGATTCTGGTTCGCTTTTAGGGTGATTAGGGGAAAAGTAGTAGTTGAATTCTGGGTTTCTACATCAAATGTTGTCTCGCTAGGAACATTACCCTGCGCTTGTCTTTTTTGAAACGGGTCCTTCAAAAGCTCCATGCTCTTGAAACGGGCCCAATTAGACTTCGACCCTACTCCGTTTTTGAGGATTATTTCTCTATTCCCTGTGAAACGTGTCCCTCAAACCTCGCCAGTTACTTTTGGCTGCTTCGCCTGAAATTAGTGAAAAGAACAACTGATCATTTGTTTAATTGTAACCTAGTGTTATGTTAGTGTTTTGAATAATTGTTTTCATGGATATGTTGATTTATTGTACAGTAGTTGTTTCTTATTGGGAGGTCATTTCAAGCTCTAAGCTTTACCTACAAATTTCACACTGTACTATTCAAAATGTAGTTTACGAAACATGCCAAACTATATACGAGTGCTTCTGCGGTATTCATATATCTCTCCCTACTGCAGAGGAATGGAAAACCATCGCGAGTGACTTCTACAACAAATTAAAAGTCCCCAGCTGCATCGGTTGCATAGACGGGAAACATATTCAAATGAAATACCCGAAACAAACTGGGTCGATATATTTCAACTACGAGGTATAAGGGGAATTTTTCTCTTGTATTGCAGGGAATATATCATGCAAATTACAATTTCGTTATATTAAAGTTGGGCCGTAAGGTAAGCAAGGTGATAGGGGAAACTTTTCAGATTCAAATGTTTATCAACGGTTCGAAGTAAACTCTTTGAACACACCAGAGAATAAAGATATTCCATCAACCGAACTTTTAGCACCGTTTGTTCTGCTAGATGATGATGTATATTCTCTAAAAATATACTTGTTGAAGCCATATTCAAGAAAACGTCTTACTATTGAAGAACGAATTTTTAATTATAGACTATCAAAAGCTAGACGATTTGCCGTTGGCATTCTGGTAGCCAAGTGGAGGTGTTCAAAAACTGAACTGCAAATCGATCCAGATAAAGTAGACATTGTAGTTGAATGCTTTTGTCTATTGCATCAGTGGTCATCAATAAGAAAGGTTTTACTTCTCTTGATGTTTATGAGGTGGAATTTGAGCCCCTACACATTGTGCCAGTTTGACGGGCATATAATCACTACGGAAGAAGCGCGAATTAGGCTAGAAAAAATTTGAATTTTGTTTAAGTCCAGCATGTGAAATTCTGTTTCAATTCAACTCACTGTAATAATCTATAGCTCTACAAGTCATGTTCCCGATGGATAAAATGTAAAAACTATATATAATTACTTATGCACCTAATTAACGTAAACCCCACACCTACATAAAAAAATTCCTTACTGATAGTGTTTCGTTCTGTAGCAAATTTTTGTCTGTCATATCCCACAAACACCTGTTCATGTACACGAGACTGATCAAATTATCGTACTCCATGGTAAGATAACCAAATCACTCTAAATTCAACGCACGAAAACACCCAAAACAGGCGCAGTTCACATGAAAAAATCAAACTTGTTGGAACGCTCAACTGTTTCTGACGCCGTCGTGCATGATCTGACGACTTCGTCGCTGCCAGTGTACACACTCTCATTAGAAAGCAGGAGTAACCTTAGACGGGTAGCACTGAGAAACATGCTGTGAGCGACCGTTCGTTTGTTACCTCTTCATATTCTGACGTAATATGCCCGCTGGTGCACATCTGTTTGTAAACATCCCATTGATCTTTTGTGCATGCGGGACATTTATAAGTAGAAAGTGCGGCGCTCGCCGGCCACCTGGTAAATTTCCGTGAAGGTCGAACGACGCAGAGCATCAGTAGTGATAAAAGACCGCTTCTGGCCCAGGGGCTAATGGGCAAGATGGCCGCTATACATGGGCTCTTATGGGGCTAATCCACCGAGAAGTTTCCCAGTAGCCCCTGGGCCAGAAGCGGTCTTTTATCACTACTAGCATCATTTTTCACGACACTCACTTCATAATTCAAATGGTGACTATAACCTCGAAGATATGACTCCAGTCAGCGAAAATTCTCCATATGAAACATGTATGGATCCTTGCGATCTGTTAAGCGGAGTTTGTAGTACGCGAAGAGTTCAAAATCGGTGACGGTAGCTCGTTCCAAAGATTTTTCAAGCTTTTTAAGACGGTATTAGTTTTTATTATTCAAGTGAAAAACCTCAAAAAAGAACCTCCCCAGAAAAAGGACGACGACCCTCTGATACTTTTATTCATATTTTACACCAATATATACACTACATTGGATACTTGTTTAGAAACAATAAAGTAGTCGTATACCTTCTGTAGTTTAGTGAACACGATGGCCTTTGCACTCAAAAGTGTGGTACTTCTATAGGTTATCAAAATGTATAGCAGCCATCCTGCTTATTATTCCCTGTGCCATCTCCATCGTCGAGTGTAGGTTATTCCCATGACGGCAATGCATAGCGCCAATATTGCACATTAGCCTCTCTGAAAGCTCCCTCGCCAAGTACCGGTTATTCCTATAAGACCAATGTATAGAGGCCATCTTGCACATTAACCCTTGTACCAGCTCCCTCGCCCAGTATCGGTCATTCCCGTAAGATCAATGTATAGCGACCATCTTGCACATAGCCCTTGTGCCAGTTCCCTCGCCCAGTATCGGTTATACCCACACGACCAATGCATAGCGGCAATCCTGAACAGTTGCCACTGTGCCCGTTCCCTCACCCAGTATCGGTTATTCTCTTTATACCAATGTATAGCGGCCATCGGGCACGTTAGCCTCTGAGCCAACTCCCTCGCACAGTATCGTTTATTCCCATAAGACCAATGTATAGAGATCAACTTACAAATTAGCCACTGTTCCAGCTCTCCCAGCCAGTATCGGTTAATCCCATAGGACCAATGCATAGCGGCCATCTAGCACGTTAGACACTATGCCAGCTCCCTCGCCTGGTGTCGATTATTCTCATAAGACACATGTATAGCAGCCATCTTGCACATTAGCCACTGTGCCAGTTCCCTTACCCAGGATCTGTTATTCCCATTAGATCAATGTATAGCTGCAATCTTGCACACTAGTCTCTGTGCCAGCTCCCTCACACATTATCAGTTATTCCCACATGGCCAATGTATAGCGGCCATCTTGCACATTATCCCTTGTGCCAGCTCCCTCGTTGAGTATAATTTATTTCCATAAGACAAATGTGTAGCGGCCATCTTGCCCATTAGCCCATGTGCCAGCTCACTCGCACAGTATTGGTTATTCTCGTAAGATCAATATATAGCGGCCATCTTGCACATTAGCCACTGTACCAGCTCCCTCGCCCAATACCGGTTATTCACATTAGATCATCGTATAGCGGCCATCTTGAACATTAGGCACTCTACCAGCTCCCTTGCGCAGTATCGGTTATTCCCATTAGACCAATGTGTAGCGGTCATCTTGCACATTAGCCACTCTGTCCGTTCCATCGCCCAGTATCAGTTATACTCATAAGATCAATGTATAGCGGCCATCTTGCTCATAAACACTTGTGCCAGCTCGCTCCCCCATTATCGGTTATTACCATAACAATAACGTATAGCGGCCATTTTGCACATTAGCCAGCTCCCGCGCCCAGTATCGGTTATTCTCATAAAACCAGTGTATAGAAACCATCTTGCACTTTAGCCACTGTGCCAGTTCCGCTCTTTTATCACTTAAGGAGTAAAATTATGAAAGCAAATAGACCTAAACACAATATGACCTAACACGGTAAACTGTAGCATGATGGCATGAAATTTAGGGATACTTCGTTTACCCCTTCCTGCGTCCAGGTCGGTTGATGTAAAGGATTCCCAGCCAGCTTCTCAGGGAATGTCATAGTTTCGTTCGATTTATCGTGGGATCCGAAGAAGAGGCTACCTGACGTGTCGATCATTATATCATCAATCTCAATCTTGCTGATCGATGTCTCCATCCGACATACCTTGACAATGAAATCCAACTCGTAGATCCGAAAACTTATTTGTGGCTATCTTATCCTATCGTAATCCTTATAAATAATACACCGAGTTACTCATTACTTCTAACTCTTTATTAAACGATGATTCGAAAAAGAATAGGGAGAGAAAAATATAGTTCCGTACAAATCGTTTTCTTTGATTAAATAAGCATCCCCTGAACTACTGATTCTTCATTTGTACAACTAGCATACGTACCTTACATTCTACTTGCTTCATATCGTTAATTGAAATAGGTACACTTCTGCTTTAATATGCTTCCTTATAAGTTATACTGATCTATTATCATCTGCATCTAACAGTTTTCATCATTTTAGAAATGTTTTTCTTATTCATTTTTGGTCTACTCCTCTAACTGAAAACTGGAGTTTAACATCACATTTAACAAATGTTATGTCCTTTAATATCACCAGTACAACGTCCTACCTAAGGTATCGCCTACTTAGATTGAATAATCTGAACCTATTCTGATCTAAATTGTTTTTGTCTGAAATTTGTCTCTGAATTTTATTATTTGACATCTTTGTTACTTGAAATTTTATTATCTGGAATCTTATTATGACCTCCGTTCATTTCTTGGGTTTCGGAATGCTCAATGAATTTCTTGTATACAGCCAATATTTAATGTTACAAATTATCATTGTCAATGAAATATTTCCAAACCTATCATTCATGTGTTAAATTCATACATCACATTAGCAAAGTTCATTATGCCAAACGTATCTTGCATTAAACATAAATTAGCATTAGAACTCAAATATGTGCCTGTATGTATTGTGCTTCCTTCCTTGGTGATACTATAAGCTGATCTCTCTATATATTATATTGTGCCATTTTACTGAATTACTTCATAACTTCGATCTTAACTTGATTTGGGAAGGAGTAGTTCTGAATGCGACGATCAGTCTTATGACAATCAATAGGTATTTCAAATATGGAGGCTATAAGCTGTTTAGGGTTCATTACTATGAGCTTTTTCAAGATGGGAATACGCTGTGTTCATATTTGTATACTCGTCATAAACCTTGCCATACAATTACTCTCCAATATGATCCTACACTCGTGTGCCATTTAATATCACAATTATTTCTCCTTTCCTCGCAATTACCGACGGATGCACCTTCGTACCTTACATTTCCATATTTATTCAATTCAATTATATCATTTCGCATTCAATGCATTTATCATCTCAAATATTCTTAATGACCTCTCATTCTTCATAACATTGAACTTCCCTCGACGTTATCGCTTCTACACTTGCCCATAATTCACATAGGATTTATATTTAACTTTGTGTTATACAGCCATCGCCCTGTCTATCATTATTATTATCTCCTGGAATCCATCTAAATTTCATACAGCATGTATTCTTCCCAAAACTCTTTGAATTACAACATCATAGCCCTTCCATATGATTTTATATCTTATGTCTATACGTAACACATTCTCTTAATGATGCAGATGTTGATTCCCATAGGGAACCTAAAATATTTGTCCTGAATGAGTAAATTTATAATACCAATATAATGGTCCGTTATTGGACATTATAAATTTTCCAGCTAACTCATTCTTGGTTGCCTGCGTTTCGCCCTCGTGTGCTAAGTTAGGCTCGTCAGTTGGGACTTAGCACACCTCCCAAGACGCAAGGCTAGTGCATACTGTGGAGGCTACTGCATAGGCTATTTGAAGCCACCAGCAGTGCCAATGCACTATGAGAGCTATGTCTCATTTCCAAAAATAGATGCCTGCCTGGCCATGAAATGATGCAGATGTTGATTCCCATAGGGAACCTAAAATATTTGTCCTGGTATTTGGTATTATAAATTTACTCATTCAGAACAAATATTTTAGGTTCCCTATGGGAATCAACATCTCCATCATTTCATGGCGAGGCAGACATCTATTTTTGGAAATGAGACATAGCTCTCATAGTGCATTGGCACTGCTGGTGGCTTCAAATAGCCTATGCAGTGGCCTCCAGGGTATGCACTAGCCTTGCGTCTTGGGTGGTGTGCTAAGTCCCAACTGACGAGCCTAACTTAGCACACGAGGGCGAAACGCAGGCAACCAAGAATGAGTTAGCTGGAAAATTTATAATGTCCAATAACGGACCATTATATTGGTATTATACATTCTCTTAAGTCATTAACAGCACTATGGCTAAGATTGGAATTCGCATATAACGATGTCGCTTCCTACACCAAATACGTATTGACTAGCACAATCATCATTCATAAGTTTACATGAAATAGGTTGGCTCTGTAGGTCATGTTTGTTACATAGGTTATATGTCACTTGCAATTGAGCTATAGTAATTGTTGTTGTTATGATTGCTTTACGTCGCACCGACACAGATGGGTCTTACGGCGACGATGGGACAGGGAAGGGCTAGGAGTGGCCTGAATTAAGGTACAGCCCGAGCATTTGCCTGGTGTGAAAATGGGAAACCACGTTTTTACACCAGGCGAATTCTGGGGCTTGGGTGATAGTAATTATTATCTACCAACTGATACATACCATTTTGAAAACAAGAAACTTATCTCGCTTCCTTCGCTCCTCTGAGATGGTCTCTTCTTCTCAGCTCCTTTGTGCGATCCTCGCGGCTGGTAGCTGGTCCTCCGAACGTTACCTCTGGTCACGACCAGTCATCTTGAGCCAAATTAAGTAATATTGGGCATTCCACTCCCACGTCTTAGAGAGACGCCACGGTGTCATGCTCGTTCATGAAATCGAAAGATACAATTCGAATGACATAATACATGTTGATGCCGTTCATTTAGCTTCTAATATACTGATTTATACAACTATTTGTGACGATTATATACATAGTTTATGATTATTGACACTAAATTAACTTGGCTATTGTAAGTATTAAGTAGTTGGTTCAGCTCTTTCACTTCTTGTAGTGGATTGCTTAAAGTTGCGTGTAGCGCTCTTGTTTTCTCCCGCTGTCACAGTTAAGGTTTCTTACTCTTCCTGAATGATTGGATATTCTTCCCCTATTTCTAGCTGTTTATATGCTATTTAGTTAGAATTCCTCGCAAGTCTTCTCTTAAATGTCTTTTATTGATTTATCGGGATGATTTGATATATGTTATTCTCTCAGCTTACTTGCGTGTCTCTCTCGGTAAAAAGTGATTCAGAAGTCATTTCGTTAACAATCCAGATCCCGTTTCGAGGTATTTTACATGGCCCTCGTGATTCCATGCTTTCTGCTATGATGTCAATCTGGGTTTCGATGACATTTTATGTTCATTTACTCTGTTTGATGTCGCCGCGGGGCATTGTATCTGTTCCGACCTCCTTTATATTTCCACTTTAGTGATAGCGTAATGGTACAGTAGCAAGTATTAGAGTATTACTAACCTTGAACGTCTTAAGTACTAAAACGTGGTCAGGATAATACACGCTCGGTTTCCCTAAATACATTCTAAGAAGGAAGTATTAGCATGCTTTATGGTACTGCCTAAGAGGAAGTTTGTTGAGACCAATCTGTTGAAATTAGTTTTTGTTGGAAATGGTAGGTAGCTGTAACTGGACCCTACAAGGAAGAACTGGGCGAGAGACAACGTGGAATTTACTTGTTTGATAAGTGCTTCTGAGATAAATACATCTACTGGAGTGATTCACGTTCACGTTCAGTGAGTTCACGCGCATTCTAAACCTGCTACTTATCTGTCTGGGGTAGAGAAAGAAAAATACATCTATTACAACTATTTGGAAATGGTGTGTTTAAAATTGGACGCCGATAATACGTACCTCGTTAACGACTAATCAATTTAAACAAAAAATGATGAAATTATAACCAAATAGGACCTTATGTCACAAAAATGAGAAAAAATAATCAAAAGAATAAAAATCGCCCAGATATGCAAGATCAAGTTGCTTTGAACGAGGTCAGGGGCATGTCATGCGCTATTTCAACGGTTGTTTTTAATATGTACATAATATTTTGCAGAATACTTTTTCAGTTTGCTTTACGTCGCACGGACACAGAAAGGTCCTATGAGAACGGTGGGAGAGGAAAGGGCTAGGATTGGGAAGGAAGTGGCCATTGCCTTAATTAAGGTACAGTGCCATAATTTTCCTGGTATGAACATGGAGAACCACGGGGAAATCATCTTCAGGGCTGTCGATAGTGGAGTTCGAACCTACTATCTCCAGAATGCAGGCTCACAGCATATACATAAATCAATAAATCAATAAGCAAATATATAAACCATACGATCATTTTGCCGAAAACGTACTATTGTGGAAACTTTTACATAACACTTCAGCAAAACAAGTAGGACCCAATCTAAATTTTTTGATCCTTACTTTTTCGTTTTGTTTAATGGCTGGTTCGTCATGGCTTTCAAAAATCAGCCAAATAGCTGATGAACCGCAATCTACCATTCATCTGTATTCAAAGTGTGGTTAATCGGAGAGAAATCTGTAAGGGGCCATTCATCATTCATCAACTGTGTTGGTAGTCATCCTCGTGGTCTGGGCCCTCCTAGTTTGCCCGCATCAAACAACATTTTAAGTCAACTTTCTCGATGCATTACGACCGGCATGGCGTATGATCTACTGACTGACTTTGTACGACAGACGAACTTCTATCTCAAGTTGGTTCGGAATCGACATAGTCCTGCAATGGGCAGCCCTCAGCAACAGGTTTATTTTAATCTTCAGCCAAATTTCTAACTTTACATAATCAGTTTTATTCTTATCCTTCAATATTCCTTTTAATTTAGCATAAATTTAATGTATTTTTCTTCTGAAAACATGTTATGCCGTAGATAACATCGCTATATTTGGAGAACCTGTGGATGGAACGCTTGATCGCAGGATTTATTTTCAGGTAGCAAGGATTGTTATATCCTAACTATTGACACAAAATATTCATTTCCATAAAATGCAATATATCCCTGTATACAACACATATCGTCGTTTCCGGGACAAAACCTCCTATGTGGTAATATTTTTGGAGATATACTGACCCGCAGCTCATACATTATGAAGAGCGAGAATGCCTTGACCACATTTACACAATATTGCACCTTAGATGACAGAACCTTACCGGCCAAAGTTCTAAGCTAAAATATTTCACATAGGAGGTTTTGTCCCGGCAGCGACGATAAGCAGAAAAATCTATAGTCTTTGCTCTTAAATGTGTGTTATCTACTAAATTCTAAATTTTATGTACAGTACCTAATAAGCACCTAAGACTACCAGTGAGAATAAATTAAGGGCACCCGGAAGGGGTTATGTCCGCCATGTTAAAATGAGCGTTTTTAAAGGGACATTTTCTCACGAAGCTATGAACGAAGGAAAGTCATTTATTGTATAAATATTTTTTAGATATTCGCACGTAGATAGACGACATCATATTTTAATGTCTTCTGTTTTTTAAATATATATTTTTAAGTGAACATCGAAATTTTAGGTTTGAAAACGAGAAATTTTGCTCTATAATTCAGAAATTGTACCTGTGATTTTCAAAATCTCCTGTTAAAATACGTAGAATGATTAGTTACACACCACCTACAAGTTTGGTTAATGTACGTCCAATGGATTCCGAAAAAATATTCGTTAGATACAAAAAAACTACTCTTCAGGAAACGAGCCTCAGAGTTTCTTAACGCATTCCACTCCCATAAAGTGGATCATCTGGGTCCACATCCATCTCATCCTGCAATCTTCTATTTACACTTCTTTATTCTGTCTTCCAAGGTTCACCAGTTCCCTTTCTGCTGCATCTGCTTTCCTTTCTCTTTCATTATCTATAATTAACATTTGTTTCACAGTGTTGTGCCCTGGAGGCATACATAGTTTCTGTAGAACTTCGCACTTCGAGATATTGCCTTCATTGTATGTTGCCACGGCATCATAAACACCAAAGTGGAATGTTTTTATACCCACAAATACTCTCCGAGTCCAGATCAAATTATTTAGGCACTCGTTAAGGTTTTGTGTTTTACCTAGGAGGCATTTCCGGGGGAGTTTTTCATCGGATAAATCTCTGAAGACTCGCCTTGTGGATTCCACGACTGCATACGGGAGACTGTGCTTGTGGTCAGAGTTTCCTTCATCTTTATGGTATTTGCACCACGTTTCCTCTTCTCTTGGACACAAAAAGTGCTGTGGTTGTTCGTTCAGCATCTTGATGTAGTCACTTGGGGAACACACGTTTGCACACTCACTTGTAGCGTTCGGAATAACAACAGTGATTTTCAGTTTTCCCACATTCTTGCGCACCTTCAAAATCCTATTGCTATGTCGAGGCATCTTGTCCAAAGTATAAAACCGAACGGAAATAAATCAGCTGAATACTGCTGTAAAAGAACCCGCCAAAACAAACAATAAACACAATCACTTATGTTCTCAATTGTTCCAGGTTGGCCAACAATTGAAAGTTGTACTTTGCGGCAACAGAGATATCCTCTCGCATAAAATGACCACGTTCTGAAACATGAACACCCTCAACAGAGTCTTAGTCACCGCTGACAAATGGAAAGTCACATCAGTTCTAGGACATGTCTGCAGCACTCCAGATAATATAAAAATTAACACCCTTTCAAACGTCGCAGAGGTCTCAAACAAAAAGTATTCGAAAGAAGAATGTCACAGATATATAAAAATTTAAAAAAATAAAAGAAATGAAAATTCTCGATTTAATCACTTCCGGATGCCCGTAATGAACTAGCGAGTCAGTTGGCCATGCGGTTAGGTCCACGCAGCTTTGATCTTACATATTCACCGATAACTTGTACAAGTGGTGTGAAGTTTTCTCACTCTAGCGCTTCTTGGGCACCAAGATCCAGACCATACAGATCATATTGAAAGACTGCAAGCTGAGGGACTAACATTCTAGCATCTTCTATGTAGCCATACAAATAGCACTTGCATGGAGAGTGAGATTGGACATTAAAATCTAGAGATGGCCATATACTGCCTCTTCCTCACATTTAATACTCAATCAGATTTAATGTTAACTCTTAACATGTAATTCACCTCCCATTTATACACAAACCCTGTGATTAACACAGCCAACATTATATCTGTTAGCTCACTTGAATCTGAGAAAGTGTTCCAGCAAGAAACACATACAACACCATACAAACTGGCTTGTTTTCATAACTATCCCCTTTACATCTGATAGCAGATAAGTATAAAGATAACTTTTCAGTCATAAGAAACGAGGGCTTTGAAGAAAGAAACAGCAATTCAGAAAGAAGCAACACAAGGCTTCAGTTTGTCTTCCCTGCTGTTCAAGGTTTACGTAGAAGAGGCGGTAAAGGAAATCAAAGACTAATATGGCAAACGAATCACAACCCAAGGAAATGCGATTCGCCGATTATATTGTTATTGTATCTGAGGCTGCAGAAGATGCGGAGAAATTGCTGAACGGAGTGGACAAAGCCTTCGGTAGGAAGTACAAGATGAAAATAAATCCCAAACAAGAGTAATAGAGTGCAGTCGAACAAAGTTCAGTGATGCAGGATATATTAGAATATGGAATGAAGTCCTAAAGGAAGTAGATTAATATTGTTACTTGGATAGTAAAATATATAACGATGGCAGGAGTAAGGAGGACGTAAAATGCAGGCTAGCACAAGCAAGGAATGTCCTTGTTAAGAAAAGAAATTTGCTCACTTCGAACACTGATAAAAGAATTAGAAAGATATTTCTGAAGAATTTCGTCTCGAGCTTAGCATTGTATGGAAGTGAAATATGGTCGATACGTAGCTAATAAAGAAAGAGAATAGAAGCTTTTGAAATGTGGTGCTACAGAAGAATGATGAAAAAGGGATTGGGAGATTGAATCACGAATGAACAGCTACTCAAATGAATTGCTGAGAGGAGATCTATTTTAGAAAATTTGACCAGAAAGAGGGATCGAATGATAGGACATACATCAAGACACCCAGGATTTGTTCAGTTGGATTTTGAGGAAAATGTAGGTGTTTCGAACGGTAGGAATGCACCGAATTATGAATATGACAATATGACAATTTCAGTGCAGGAGTGCGTGGCTTGGACAGCTGCATCCATCCAGTCTGACTCAAACGACAACAGCACATAAGAAGATGCGATTGTTTCCTAAATGTGCAGAAACTCTGACAGATTCACCTACGAATATTTCTCAACAACAATCAGCTCATTTTTTGTCAGGTAAGTGTCATTTATTACCTCATTTTTACCGTGCTTTCATTAAGTTACAATAAGCATTGCCTCAGAGCGTATTTTTAGTGAAAATTGTTGGATTTCGAAGACGTCTAGGACAACTAATTGGAGGTAATGCCAGAATCAGTTACGGGACCCATGGTCACCAACCAACGCTCACAACTTTTGAGGTTCTGCTCCCCCACTTTAGTAATTTTCACGATGGAGAGAGCTGCCGTGGGTGTATTCTACGAACGCTAAAAGCGAGTTGGAAGATATCAGAAACAGAATTCGTTTTGAAAATTACGAAGTTATGGAGTCTTTGCAAATGAAGAAGTGTGCCAAGGTATCCATTGCGCTCCTGCTTCTGGGACCAGCCTCGCCTCGTGCGACCTCTAATGGAATAAAGTCCGCCATCCTCTCTCTACTTTTTTCTTTCCTTTTCACCGTGCTATTTGTATGTCGAACTCCTCAGGTAACAAAACACGGATCTTATGTCTCTCCCGCTACGGCTTTGCTGCCACAGACACTCCAGGGGTGGCAGGGATGTCCAGAGTAGCTCTACATATCTGGCTTTGTACCATAGATCACAAGTAAAAAACAGTTTCATCTAAACCAATATTATTTTATGTATCCTATTTGAAAGTAATGAAAATTATGAGTAAAAAAATTTGGTCTCTTCTCGAGTCTTACTTTTCCATTCCCCTTCATCATGACATGTGATTATAGGGACTACATCTGTTCTCATCCCCTATCACAAAAAAGGGTCACTTAGGGACTGTTCTAATTACCGCACCATAGCATTAAATATCACATGCTAGCAAAGTTCTGCTGTACATAATAAATCAACCACTAAAAACTTTCTTGCAATCTCAGATTTCTGCTGAACAAGCAGGTTCTGTGGCAGGTAAAGGTACACGAGAGTCAATAACAAACATGAGGCAGATAACTGAGAAATGCCACGAGTTCTGTGTCCCTACGTATATTTGTTTCCTTGATTATAAAAACGGCCTTCGACTGTGTCAAATGGGACAAGTTGTGGGAAGTAATCAATGAATGTGGAGTCCCAAAACATTTAACGTCATTGTTGAAAGGTATTTATAATAGTCATAATGCAACCATAAGGGTGGGTGGTGAATGCTCAGAATTTTTCAATGTGACAAATGGAGTCAGACAAGGTTGCATAGTGTCACCCCAACTCTACAATATCTACGCAGAGTATGTAATGAGAAGAGCACTGAATGGCTGGGATAAAGGAATTTCAAACGGTGGTAGGAAAATCAACAATTTACGCTTTGCTGATGACACTACACTCATTGCGGGAAGTGGACAAGAACTTGATGAATTGCTCTCTAGAGTGAAAATCATTAGTTCGGATTTTGGTCTAGAAATTAACACGAAAAAGACCAAACCGACAAAGTCAAATCCTAATCCAAATAACAGGATGTCTGAGAGATCTGGAGTTGGTGAATGATTGTGTATATCTGGGCTCCATAATCAGTAACACCGGAAATTGTGATAAAGAAATAAAACGACGGATTGTCCTAGGTCGTGCCGCAATGGTTAAACTCACAAAGATCTGGCAGAACCGGGCATTATCCAAAACAGTGAAAATAAGATTGGTGGAATCACTGGTGTTCTCTGTTTTCCTGTACGACTGTGAGACCTGGACTCTGAAGGCTAGTGACAAGAACCGAATAGATGCCTTTTAGATGTGATGTTGGCGGAGAATGCTCCGTATACTATGGACAGAAAGAAGAACAAATGCCTCCATTATAGAAGAACTGAGCATCACAAAACGTTTATCTTCCCGCGTTAGTGAAAGTTACCTCCAGTTCCTGGGACACATTTTGAGGAGAGGAGACAATTTAGAAAAGACCATTCTGCTAGGCAAATTTGAAGGCACCAGACCAAAAGGCAGAACAACAAGTAGGTGGTTAGACCAGGCAAAGAAGATCACCGGTCTACCTCTTCACAATATCTTAAGAAGAGCTGAAGACCGCTCAGCATGGAAAAATCTCGTTAAGGATGCAGTTACTAACGAAGTGAAGAAATGAGATCACGACGCTCAGCAATGAGTAAACCGACTGATGATGATGATTCTACATCTACAGAATGGTTTTTAAACAACGTTAAGGAGGTATGTGAATACTGGAGTGTTGGTCATATTGTTAAAATACCTTTTTATAAATCGACCGAGCAAGTTGACCTGGATTATAGGGGCGCGCAGCTGTTAGCTTGGGTTCTGGAGTATTAGAAACCCACTTTCACAGCGCTGAAGGGGGTTGTTCGTTGGTTTCCCATTTTTACACCGGGAAAATCCTGTGGATGTATCATAATTAAGGCGCTTCTTTCCTAACCTACCATTGCCATAAGATCCATCTCTGTCAATCCGATGTAAAGCAAATTATAATCACATATATGAAATTAAATTTGAGACTTCACGTTCATTCTGTCAGTAAGTACTTCTCCTATTGAAACAACATTTTTCAGGGTTTTAGATCTGTAAGTTCTCTTTAAGTGACGTTTATTTAAAAGTGTATCTTTATAAATTATGTTTTAAATTTTTTCTAAATATCAAACACTTTAAATTTCGCCCCTTCCAAAATTTAAAATATTAATTGTACTATTTATGGTAAATTCAAACAAAACCTCAAGTTCTTTAAGTCCATTACTTGAATTGCTGAAATATATTCAAATTTATACTCTTAATACTTCCTGAGAAAAATGATATTTTGCCTAGCAAAAAACAAAATGGAGAAAAATTACCCTGAAACTAAATATTACGTTAATGTGCACCAGGCACATATTCTGGATCATCTAGGTTGTCTTCATCTTCTCTGCCCCTCTTCTGGTTTCTGTCTAACTTCCGAGCTTTCTTTGAACAGCCTTCAAATTTTATATCTGACTTTCTCTTACGTAAATCGTCCATTTCACAGCACGCACCAGTCAGTTCACATTTGATACAAACCACATAAAAACTCCTTTTCCACAAAAACACTCATTATTTGGCATCCTGGTCCAGATTACATTATGGAATGACTTGTTTAAATTCTAACTCCTTTCGAAGAAAACGGTGTGACTGCAAAGGTTACAAATGAATGCGTATATAAGGCTGGGCAACACAAAAATCTCCTGGAATCCATAAAATTCCGAAACACAAAGGAACTAGCCCTGGAAACGGGAAATATTTAGTTTCCGGGACAGAAGGAACAGATCTAGAAAAGAGACGTGGCTCTCTGTATGTCGCGTGGCATTTAAATGGCTGTCAAATATCTTTCGGGGTACTATTTTAGCAATAAACAGATGAGCATTATAAAATGGAACTTCCAGCTTATAAATCTTTAAAAATCTAAACATGGTATTTTCAACCGAAAATGGCTTACATCCTCCCCTCAAACCTCTCTCTTATTATTATACCGTTGACAGGGTGCGAAGGCATGTCATGAACATACTCCTTCATTTGGTTAATTCACCTTCTTGATATTCTTCCTTGGAGCCCTGTTTCCTTTCTTTTGTCCTCCATTGCTCTAGTGCTCTTCAAACTATGTGGAGTATCTTATACATAACAACGCTTATGTAAGAACATCATCATTCCTCCAGCCTGATCGGAGCACTTACGGCACTTCTCCACTTTCTTGTCTCCCTCCTCCATTCCTCTTCCCTCACTTCGTCCCAGTCCAGGTTTCTTCTTCTTGCACTTCTATTTATCTAGTCGATCCACCTTGTTCTAGGCCTTTCTCTTTCCCTAGAACTCCATCGCCATCATCTTCTCTTGGTATTCATTCCTCCTCCATCCTATTTACATGTCCAAGCCCTTTTAGTTTGCTCCTATCAATTCTCTCAGTTATGTTTTATATTCCAAACAACTTTCTCACATTTTAGTTTCTCACTCTGTCTTTCCTATCATACTTGTCAGGTACTTCATTTCGCTGGCTTGAATTCTACTCTCCTCTCTACTTGTCATTGTACAGGTCTCAGCAACATAAGTCAATATGGTTGCATAATAGTTGGGTAGATAGATTATTAATTTTATTTACCCTGGCAAAGTTAGCTACAGCTGTCCATGTCTTACACTTAGCCAGTATCAAAATTAGGTTGACAATTAATTACAGATTATTAAAAAGTAACCTGTCATAAAGTATGTAGAACCATTTAACTACAGTTATCATTAACTACTTGTACATTAAAATTATAAAGCGAAGGGAAAAGAGCAAAATAAAACAGAAAATGAGTACAACTTTTGAGATCAAGGAAGTTGTTAAAACAAAAAGAGAATTACTAAACAAATCAGAATTATCCCTGGAATGTAACTCTTGTCCTGTGAGTTTCCACTCAAGTTTATAAAAGCACGGAGAAAGGAAAAGGTAGACGGGAGGAGGAGGATTTGAAAGAAAAGAGAACGAGGAAGTAGGAAAGTGATTATGTCCTGCCGCTTTGCTCTTTGTATCTTACCATCAGATATTTTGCGCATGCACTTTTAAATTTCTTGGATACTGATGTCTCTCTGATGTATTGAGACAGGATGTTACCTTCACGAAGTGCAGTAACTTTGACGGAATTGCTCTGTGCTGGGGACTTGCGACTGTACATTTTGAAAAGGATCTCTATACACTTCCTTCGTACTTCCTCATTCCAGATAAGGTTTCTTACACTCTCGTAGAATGCATAGCCCTGTGCAACCTCCTGCTAATCTGCATGTCCATCCTCGCAATCTGCAATAATTCACTTCCTATGTATTTGAATCTGTTCGCAATTTCAAGGGTTTGACAACCAATTTCCAAAATGTCTTTCCCGTCTCTTGTTTCCATCATGGACTTGCACTTCCCCGCATTGACTTTCATACCATACATTCCAATGTTCCTGTTCAGTGCATCAAATTATTGTACAGTGAGTTCCTCTAATCGGTTGGCTGGCAGGCGCACACAACTTATCTGCCTCCCGTTGAATCACCACTTCCGGTTACACAGTGCAGCGACAGAACAATAATACCCGCACTTCGCAGTTCAGGTCCGTGCTTAGATCGTGTATTAATTGTTGATCTGTCGCTCCAACTGTTCCCGAGTTGTGAAGTGTTACTTTGAAGTATAATTCACATAATTCCGCCACATGTGTACACGGTAGAGGAAAGGGTATTTATGTACGGAAATTACGTGAAAGCAGAGTCTTGAAGGGAAGTCGTTAGGGGATTTATAACACAGTTTCCGGATGTACGTCCTTCACACAGAAAGACCGTGCGTAAACTCGTAAACAAATTGAGAGGAACTGGTTCCTTGCTCGATCATAAACGAAGTGATAAAACACGCGTACATAACAAGTAAAATGTAATTGAATTCGCAGAAGGATAAGAACATACGCTTACAAAATCCACAGACAACTTGGACAAGGAGCTACGGAGAGGTTGAAATTGAAACTCTACAAGACAGTACACGAACTGCATCCATGTGATCATGATAAGTGTGTACGGTTTTGTAATTGGACGTTGCGAAACGTTCATGAGGAAATAATTGATCCACGCTTAATATGTTTCTCTGACGAAACATGGTTATATTTATACGGGTATGTTTTGACGCAGAATAACAAATATTGAAGTACAGAAAACTCCCATCGCATATACGAAATTCCCCTACAGGAAGAACGTATCAGAGTATGGTACGCAATGAGTGGATACAGAATTACAGAACCTCTCTTTTTTCAGGACACAGTTAATGCACAAAGATACGGGAATAATATACTCAAACCATTTGTTTTGACGAACTGACTGTCAAAATGGATATTTTCGGCAAGACTCTGCCACCGCGCACACAGCTAATGACTCATAAAACTTAAGTGAGGAAATGTTTGAACACCGTGTACGGACTTATGGCCGTCTCGATCCCCAGATTTAACTTGTTGTGACTTTCATTTATGGAGTAGCTTAAAAAATAAAGTGTATGCAAGAAACCCTCACACGCTGGACGAACGGAAAGAACATATCCGGGGAGAAATAGCCTCAATTACAGAAGACGATCTTATGCTTGTGAATCAGAGTTTCCTAAGACGACGCCAGAAATGTGTGGATGCGGGAGGAAAACATTTCCAACATCTCCTGTCATACGGTACGAGCTTATTTTCTTAATTTTAATTGTTGTCTCACGGATAAAGTGAGCGAAATGCTATCATTGTTGCTATGCCGCGGAGCGGGAAGTGATGAGTCAACGGGTGGCAGATAAGCTGGGCGGGCCTGCCGGCCAAATGATGAGAGAAACTCAGTGCACTTCATTACTCTTTGTTCCCCAGATCACTACATCTTCTACAAATAGTAACAACTTTATATCCCTATAACATGTTATATTTAATTATATCATAAATATAAATTCACTACTGTGTGAACGTTAGTGGGAGAGGACTGTTGTGAGTTGATTTCCTGACACGGAGAGAAATACTCTTCAGGGCAGAAATCCTGCAATTAAACGATATTTCATCACACAACGTTAAATGTTGTTAAATTTTGTGTTTGAAAAAGGAGGAAAATAATTTAATATAGCGTCACATTGAAGCCGGGGGAAAACTAGATTTTATCGCAAAAATGAAACATTATTTATTGCATTGCTTGTTCCGTCTGTAAAATCAATGTTGTTGGATTGAACTAAAATACATTGTGATACGGTCGTGTACTTGTTACCAACAAGAGTTGGAAATGCGTTAAAAACAAAGCTCCTCCATTATGAATTTTTTAAGTCACTTGCGTAGTTATTACTGACGAAATATTTAGGTCACATATGAGTATCTTTTATAAAGTCGTCTGGGTCAGTGGTACAGGATTTAATCATTACGTGCGTAGCTCGGTGCGTGTTTACGATCGCGCAGGTGTGAGCTTGCATTCGGGATATGGTGGGTTCGGATCCCGCCGCCGACAGCCTTGGTTTCGAATTATTACACGAGACAAATGCTGCGGCTGTGTTTTACGTAAGGCCACAGCCGCTTCCTTTCCCTTCCTTGGGTCACTGAAATCCTTTAATATGTTAATACGAACGACGTTAAACCAGCTGGCCCAATAGCGCCTTAATTTCTACTGCCTGCATGCATTAATGATTCATGGGACGTCTAACAACTGATTTTCACAGGGGATTTACTGCTTGTCGGAAGGTTAGGGCAGAATACGAAGAAATAAAAACCGGACGGCTGATGACTGCATGTTCCTCAGCGCTACCAGTCGAATGCGCCCCCTTGCCTTAGTAAGCCTCGTTTCCGAACGCTCAGCAGTAGACTGGTACTTGGTAGAGTTGCTGTAAACATATCGACAAACGATGGTGTGCTCAGCTACGACGAACGCACAGACATATCTATGGAGAATCTGGTCGCAGTTTATCCGAGACTCTCAGACTATATGCCCACTAGTTCCAAGTAGCCACATGCCTTCTAAATACGTATTTCACCAAACAGAGTTGGAATGAAGCTAATGGATCGTTTAAGACGCATACAAGCAACTCTTTTGTACCGTGGACTGTCTGTACGTGTATAAATCAGTGAGTTATTTAATTTTATTTTCTGCATCTGTGGCGCATTTACAAATGCGCCGTGTTGCAGAACGTGTGTAGTAAAGGTAAACTCGTTCAAGTTCGAGTTGCAGGATTCCAGCAAGGTAGAGCAGATATCTTGGATTGAGGAGGGGAAATAAACTGTGTCGTGATTGACCTATACAAGGCATTGGGCAGTGCAGATCTTGATAGACTACTGGCAAATGTGAGTACAACTGGATTAGACAAAATATGACTGAATGGGTGGCTATATTTCTATGAAATAAAACTAAAAGAATTAGAGAAGGTGAAGCCTTATCTGATTCTATAACCGTTAAGAGGGGAATTCCTCAAGGCAGTATTATTGGATATGTTTGTCTTCTTCTTATATATATAAATGATATGAGTAAAAAATCTGGAATCAAAGATAAGGTATTTTGCGGATGATGTTATTATGTATACAGCAATAAATAAGTTAAAATATTGTAATTCCAACTCAATAATACAGTGAGATGGACAACAGGCAATGTTATGTTGATAAACGGGGGTAAAAGGCAAGTTGTGAGTTTCGCAGGTAGGAAGAGTCGTCTCAGATTTAATTACTGCGTTGATGGGGTGAAAGTTCCTTATGAGGATCACTGTAAGTACCTAGGTGTTAATATAAGGAAACATCTTCCTTGGGGAAATCACATAAATTGGCTCAAAAATAAAGGGTACAGATCTCTGCACATTTTTATGAGGGTGTTTATGGGTTGTAGTAAGGATGTAAAGGAGAAGGCATATAAGACTCTGGTATGACCCGAACTAAAGTATGGTTCATGTGTATGGGCCCTCCATTAGGATTACTTGATTCCTGAACTGGAAAAAGTCCAAAGAAAATCAGCTCGATTTGGTCTGAGTGATTTCCAACAAAAGAGTAACATTACGGAAATGTTGCAATGTTTGGGCTGGGAATACTTGCGAGAAATGAGACGAGCTGTCAGTGGAGAGGGGACGTGGGATGATATTAGTAGACGAATAAGTTTGAGTGGTGTCATTAAAAGTAGGACATATAACAATATGAAAATAAAGTTAGAATTCAAGAGGAAAAGTTGGTGCGAATATTCGTTTATAGTAAGAGGAGTTAGGGATTGGAAACATTTACCAAGGGAGATGTTCAACAATTCCCAAATTCTTTGCAATTATTTAAGAAAACTCTAGGAAAACAAGAGATGGGAATCTGCCACCTGTGCGACTGCCCTAAATGCAGATAAGTAGTGACTGATTAGTAAAATGACACCTATTTGTTTCACATCCCAAATATAGCACGCTGTAGTAGTATAATTGGAGAGTTCGGCCGCCAACTCCACTTCCGGCTCCCAGGGGCCCGCTCCACCTCCTCCTCCCGAGAGGCCTTCCCAGGGGCCCGCTCCTCCTCCCGCGGGAAATTTAAATTGGTAAACAAAGCCACGTGCTTTTTGACAGTTATCATCGACAACAACGCATAGCTAACCTCACTACTGCCATCTCGACGGGCCTAAATCTCAGTGCTGCCAACTTAACCACACTAGCGCGAGATTTGAATCGGTACACAAATCCACGTGTTTTTTGACAACCACGTGCTTTTTGACAGACAACAACGTATCGCTATCCTCAGTGCTGACATCTTGACAGGCCTAAACCTCAGTGCTGCAGACTTAACCTTACTAGCGCGAGATTTCAATTGGTAAACAAAGCCACGTGCTTTTTTGACAGCTGTCATCCGCCATCTTTAATCAACAGAGCACCGTGCTGCCCTCTTGCAGGGAATTTCGTCAGCTGTCATCCGCCATCATTAATCTACAGAGCACCGTGCTGCCCTCTTTATCGTAGTAGTGGGCAATTTCTACGTCACTGCTGTCTTCCGCCATCTTTAATCTACAGAACACTGTGTTGCCCTCTTTATGACACGTAGTAGCACGCAATTTCGTTAGCTGTCATCCGCCATCTTTAATCAAGAGAGCACCGTGCTGCACTCTTTAGTTGAAGTGTGGTGGTGAACAATTTGACAAGCTGCCATCTTTAATCAAGAGAGTACTGTGCTGCCCTCTTTAGCTCAAATGTTGTGGCGGACAATTTGAAAAATCCTATTTGACAAGCTGATAACTTTAATCAAGAGAGCACCGTGCTGCACTCTTTATCGCAGTAGCGGCAATTTGTAAAATTCCACGTGCTCTTGTTTGGAGACAAATCCACGTGCTTTTTGTCATCCGCCATCTTTAAACAACAGACCACCGTGCTGCACTCTTTATCGTAGTAGCGGCAATTTGTAAAATTCCAAGTGCTCTTGTTTGGAGAAAAATCCACGTGCTTTTTGTCATCCGCCATCTTTAATCAACAGAGCACCGAGCTGCACTCTTTAGGTAGATACCTTTTAGCGGGCAATTTCGTCAGGTGTCATCAGCCATCTTTAATCAAGAGAGCGCAGTGCTGTACTCCTTAATTGAAATGTGGTGGCGCAAATACCACGTGCTTTACAAACCCACGTGCTTTTTCCTCATCCGCCATCTTTAATCAACAGAGCACCATGCTGCACTCTTAGCTAGATACCTTTTAGTGGGCAATTTCGTCAGCTGTCATCCACCATCTTTAATCAAGAGAGCGCAGTGCTGCACTCTTTAGTTGAAACGTGATGGTGGCGAATTCCACGTGCTTTACAAACCCACGTGCTTTTTTGTCATCCGCCATCTTTAATCAACAGAGCACGGTGCTGCACTCTTTAGTTGAAATGTGGTGGTGGACAATTTGACGAGCTGCCATCTTTAATCAAGAGAGCATCGTGCTGCCATCTTTATAACACTAAACTTTATTTATTGACATGTGGTGGTAGGTAATGTTCTTAGCAGCCATCTTTAATCAAGAGAGCATCGTGCTGCACTATTTATCGTAGTAGCAAATAATTTAAAAGAACATGTCAAGGAATACCTGAAGGTTATATTACAAAAGAAATGATTAAGAATACAATCGAACACTTTACTCGATACGAAATATGATCAGAACATCGATTGATGTGTTTAGAACGTGTCTGGGGTATACCTTTGTTCCAAGAGAAAAAATAATAAGACCAGTTCTGAACAGCTTGCGCAAGATGGTGATTGTTATAACCTCTATCGAACATTCATCTCATAAAGTAAGAGTGTGCATGTTTAGACTTGAACACATACTAACGTTCAAAAACATATACATAATATAGTTCGATGTTGTAGAACACTGCATTGCAAGACTAGAATCAAACACTGTTTAGAAAAAAATATCTTCTCAACATACTTACTGAGCTAGACGATAACATACTGCTCAACACCTTCTTTCTTGACATACTGACTCTTCTTCCTTGAGTAAAATTGTATTGAACAAAACTCTATCTTGCAAATAATGAGCGGGAGGAAGAGGAGAAAGTAATACCTAATCTAAAATAAAAGAATATGCCAAGTCTACATGATTTATTTACATCTTGTATGTACAAGTTTTACCTCGAATCATTTTACCGTAGCGATGTTTGCGTACTTCTCCTATTCTCGACGCAATTCTTGCATGTACAAGTTTAAACTTGAATCATTTGCTATACTACGATCTCAGCGTACCTCTCCCTATCTTTATACAATCTGTACAGTGAACTGTGATGTAGGACAGCTTAACGTATATATTACAAAGTACACACCTCTAGCATAATATTTACACACACACACACACACACACACACACCCACCTGCTTTATGTGAAGTAGTACCTATCAATACTACTATGCCCCCAGGCTAGAGTGTTGGTAGAATTTGGAATGACAAACCGTTTACAATCATTATTATTAAGGGCTACCTTACTAATTAAATGAGTGTGCAACTGATGCTTCTTGCTTCTAATATCAGACATTTGCTTATGTAAAATAGGTGGATTACTTTTAATACAATTTTTATAATTTTCTAAACTTAGCTGATTCTGAACTACATTCTTTTTAATCCCCTTCAATCTCTTTATTTGTAGTTCATTTAAGAGTTTTATGCAATATGACTTAGATTTAGTACATGCAAATGCATCAGTAATATTTCCAGCACATTCGTCTTTCATTTTACCTAGAACCTTTTTGTTCACTAGCGGTAGATGATACTGATTATTTTCAGGATAGTAACTAGTATCAAACATACCCAAGTCTGGCTTTATATCTTTGTAATAGTCATCAGTTTTGATTTGGTAAATAAACGAATCGTTATCTGTGTAGAGCAATTGCGCATTATGAGCGTACTTCTTCATCATATAATCGTAATGGAATTCATACATGAATTTTTTAGCTAATTCATGTACTGCAAAGCCGACGCAGGTAGGTTTGTCGTACTTAACCTTAACGCGATTCATCTGTATAATAACTAAATTTTCATATATGATAGTAGAGCTGTGGAAATTCGGTTTACTTATTAAATAGTTAGCACCATACCTTTTCTTAATATTTTCCCAGTTTGTAATCAATTTTACATCAACGCGTTTGTCAACATTTTCCATAGTCTTACCAAACACTCTGTTATTCATGAGCTTGTAGAAATCTTTCTCAAACTCGTTAACTGCATTTGTTCTTAAATTATTGTTGAGAACGATATATGGCTTTAGCCATGGTGTCTGATTAAATTCTAGTACGCGATGAATTTTGGTTAACTTCAAACCTTGCTGCAAACACTGTTTTAAGTTTCGATAATGAATGACATACTTAGATTTATCACACAAATTAGCAATTAGCATTTTTGTCGTTGATGTGATGTACGGGGACTTCATATTTTCAGGGCAGAACGGTAAGTCATTATGAGAAGTGTGTAACTCTTTAGGATACTGCAAGTCAACTTCGAGGAAATAGCCTTTATTAGCTTCATCGTCTAGAGCGTGCAGCTGTAAAGCATCAATTTCGCACTGCGTTAGCCAGCGGAAACCACTCACCGGTAGATGCTGACTCATCGCCCACCCATTCTGATTATTAGCATCGAGATAAACGATATACTGAGATTCCTGACTAGAGTCAAAACTCGGCATGTACTTATTATTCGCCTGAGAATACCGCCCGCTACACTGACTTAGACCATCTCGAATAGATGATTTTATAAAGTGCACCATATCAATATCGGTTAGCAGTTCCAAATTCACCTGCGTGTATTTTAATATGGTATCCCAACTTAACCCAGGTGCTGTAAAATACTGACATGGATCAAAGCTGTAGGTTTTTCTGCAAACACAGCGAAAAATTTCGAAAACATCTGCTAAAAAAGTACATCCGTCTTTAAATATAAGTCAGAGAATTCACCTAGCGTCTGAATGTAGAACTCCTCTCAGATATGTTGCGCATCATCACTAATATCAGATGAATTCAGGGAGCTGTAAAATGATTATTTCGATGGTAAAGCACGTTCTTCGAGGCGTTCTAAGCAGTCAAGATATTCATGACAAAAGACACCCTTACGCTGAAGTAAATTAAACTGCGCTTCTTCAGGAAAACGCGTCGAATTTCCGTAAATTGTTCTGGCTGCAAATTACTAGAAAGTTTATCGAGGCTATTCGCCATAAAGCGAGACGAGTCAAGAAATCTCAGTTTTATAGAATGCTCCTCATCTTCTTTTACAGACTTTGTAAATGCAATGTACCGCTCTTTGTTTTGAGGGATTATATCTACTTTTTCATCTGAAGCTCCAAATAGTGAAACGATAAAATGTGAGTCGTAGCCGGATAAGTTATGAAAAATTACAGGGATAAATGTTGGAACTCTGTACTTAAGATTACAGCTATTATGAGCAGGACATCTGTACAAGCCAGTTAAATGATCATGATCGAAAACTTTAGGGTCATTTTCGGAAAATTCCCCATCACAAATACTACATTTTGTAGCATGTTCATGTTCATGTAACTGAATTTCGGTGAGCGGTTTCATAGGAACATTAGTATTTAGAAGACTGCCAAGACGTACTGCATCACTTTCAAGTCTTTCTAAGAATACTTTAGCAGGATCAGGTCCTCGATACAGCTCTGACTTGTTAAGCATACACTTGATGTAATACGCAAAGCTATACGGGACATGCGTGTGTGTAGTATTTGTGAAAGTGTTGTCAGGATTAGGCGAGCATGTGCTGCATGGTTTGAGGATGGCTTCAAAGTCTGCGTAAATCACGAAAGGTACCCACATCTGTTTATCATAATTGGTGAATTTCATTATTGCCTATGGTAGGTATCTCTGTACATACATGATTGCAGTCATTCTTAGAATAGTTCGTTAACTGATCTTCAGTTCTAAAATACTACAAGCATCCATCACATAGCCGCATTTTACCATTACGTTTTGACAACTGCCTACCAACAAGTCTGCTCAAATTTTTAATCCAACAAAAGTGGCTATTCTCACTGTTTTCGATATAGAGTAAGTTAATATGATTACTCTTCTTATGACATGTATAATACAGAGGACCTACTACAGACTTTTTGTCTACACCATACACATTGATGCTAATATTATTTAGTTCATGAAAGCGCTCAATGTCCTTTAACTGCATAGGAAATTCTATACTATCTAAGTTTATTTGCGTTAAATAGTGTAGATTCGATGATGTTCTATTCGCTACATTCGATTTCGCAGGATTTAAAGCCGACAGAACAGCCCATTCAAAACACGCCTCGTCATCGTTTTGGATGTTTACAACAGCTTCTTTCCGCTGCATCCATGTCGGCAGCTCGATGTACGATGAACCTCGCATCGGTTTGTACTTATTGATGTTAACTTCTAGATACCAAATTTCAACTAAAGCCAACCCTGATTCCTTTTCCTGAAATACCTCGCTGTTAGTTGAAATAATGTTCGAGACATCCCTAAATACATCACCGAAATTAGTCGACTCACTTACTACATAATTCTTCGTATTAAATTATTTAATGCCAGTTATTTCGGATTAATCTGTGCTCTTAATATGCAACGTAAAATGTTCGAAATTAACTTTAAATAAATTATGATTGGACAAAGTTTTGTCAGGAAGTTGTACATCCGGTTGAACACAATTTAAAAAGTTTTCAGTAGGTACCTTGAAACTTCTGACTAGCACGAATTCTGCAACTAAAAATCCTACTTTTAAATGCAGTAGTAATTTCCTCGATGTTTGTATTACTACCACTTCTACAGGCAATATTTTTATGCTCATTACTCCGTAAGTGTCCCTGAAAATGTGAAGATGGTACATCAGTGTTACAGTGCTCGAAATGAATAGTTTGAAGTTCTTCATCTTTCCTTGGTTTTTTACTACTACTACTTTCTACAGCTACATCCGTATTTACACGCTTTTTTCCTACTACCTGAGAGTTATAGTTGCAGGTAGATACCTGATGTACCTCTGCTAAGTGAGCCTGGTATTGCTCTACATTAGTAATATACATCCCACAAAATTCACATAAAGTAGATGTTACGCTAGCGTGTTCTGTTTTGATTATGAGGTGCAAGGTTATCTTGTCGACTGAACGTCGCCTTGCACTGCTCGCAGTGTAACAGAGTAGATGCCTGATGTTTTGTTTTTAGATGGCGTTCAAGCCTATCCCGTCTTGCAAACGTTTCGTTACACTGCGAGCAGGGGAACATCTGAAAAGTGAACAACAATTTATCAATAGAGATTAGACTAAAGTTGCAATGTTCGGAAGAAACCAAGTTCCGGCCTATAGAGGTCAGACATTGTTGTGAGTTTGAAAAGCAGACAGAGAAAGATGAATGTTCTATACCTAACAATGTAGAAGCAATCTTTTTGTTAAAAATACAGTAACTCAATATCCTTCCCTCAAGTCGCATGGAAAAAATGAAAATTCAAATAATAACGATCAGCCAGCATGAGGATTGATGAAAACAACTATTTATCAATAGAGATTAGACTAAAGTTGCAATGCTCGGAAGAAACCAAGTTTCAACCCATAGAGGTCGGACATTATTCTGAGTTTGAAATTACAAGATTAACCTCATCTATGTCTATGCCTTCTAATTCTCCTATCGTAGAATGCTTAAAACAATGTAAACATATAAGATCGATAAAAACTTTCGAAACATACCTTAAAATGTACGCACTGCAAACAGTTACTCGGAAGAATAAAATGTACACGTTCAAACCTGTAACTCAAACGATAATATTCTTGTTGTACCTAAAAAAGAACAAAAAATATATGAATGTACTGCAGAAGCACTTGTGATGATAGGATATGAAAGGACAAGTCAGCTATCCTAGCTATCTTTATTAGCGTAAAAGCACTTGTGATGATAGGATATGAAAGGTCAAGTCAGCTAGCCTAGCTATCTTTACTAGCGTAAAAGCACGGGTGATGATAGGATATGAAAGGGTAAGTTAGCGTAGAAGTTGCTTTCGAACAAAAATGCAAACACTAACCAACAATTTAGGCTTACATTAAGTTGAAGGCTGCAAACTGAAGAATAATATTCACAGCAGACAGTGGTTAGACGGTAGGTGAGAAAGTAGAGGATGTGCACACAATTAGCGCACACAGAGAAATGTGAGCGCTTGACACAGGCAGCACCGAGTAAATATGCAGCTTGTCACTAAGCGGATGTGGATGTTGCAAACGTATGCACTAGTTAGAGCGAAATGTTTATGCAGCAAGAGTTCTTCCGAGTACCTTACGCTGAGTTCTGCCGGCTGACGTATTTAAGCACTAAGTAAGGATCGAACCTGCTGTTTACGATGATGTCGAGGTGTCGGAATTTAGGTGTTCGGCAGCGGATCGAACCTAGGAAGGCCAGCGCGCGATCCTCGACCTCTGAATTAAAACGGGCCACTAAGTTAAGCAAAAATTCTGTATCTACGGTATTCCTTACCTGTATGTAGACGGTAAGCGCTGGAGTAAGAAGCGATCTTCAAAGGCATTAAGCTAAAATCACATCTACGGTATCCCCTACCTATAATAAACAGTGTGCTGAGCTAAGCAAAAAAGCCGACATCTACGGTATCCCTTACCTGTAAGTAGACAGTGTGCTGAGCTAAGCAGAAATGCCGACATCTACGGTATCCCTTACCTGTAGGTAGACAGTAGACGCTAGGCTGAGAAGCGATCCTCAAGGGCATTGAGCTAAGACCGCATCTACCGTATCCCCTACCTGTACTTAGCAGCGTGCTAAGCTAAGCAAAAAGCCAACATCTACGGTGTCCGTTACCTGTGAGTAGATAGAGAACGCTAGGCTAAGAAGCGATCCTCAAGGGCCATGAGCTAAGATCACATCTACGGTATCCCCTACCTATACTTAGCAGGGTGCTGAGCTAAGCCAACATCTACGGTATTCCTCACCTGTAGGTAGACAGTAGGCGCTAGCTAAGAAGCGATCCTCAAGAGCATTTAGGTAAGACCGCATCTACGGTATCCCCTACCTCTACTTAGCAGTATGCTAAGCTAAGCAAAAAACTTACATCTACGGTATCCCTTGCCTGTAAGTAGATAGAGAGCGCTAGGCTAAGAAGCGATTCTCAAGGGTATTGAGCTAAGACCGCATCTGCGGTATTCCCTACCTGTAGGTAGACAGAGGCGCTAGGCAGAGAAGCAACCCTCAGGAGCACTAGGCTAAGCCTATATCTACGGTATACCCTACCTGTTAGCGACCTTTGAGCTAGGGAAAGAACAACACAAGACGCTTAAGTGCTGAAATATAGAAGTTCTGCAAGCAAACATATTTGTACCGCGATTAAACCTGCACCTCTAAGCTCAGCCCAACAAGCTGCTGCTGCTGATAATATTGATGCGAACTGTACGCGTGCAGTGAACTTCGTACTTTGCTGAAGCATCACATTCCGGCAGCAGCTCGCCGGCCTCATGTAGCTTATTTGTATGTAGGCTTGCTTCATGCTTACATTAAGAACACATCCCCGATATTTGTTCTTGTTCAGGTACCCTAGAGTCTGCTTATTCGAACCCCAGTGCTAGTACATACCTATTCGCAAGGTACACTACACTAGAAAACAGCTAGCTGCTGCTCTCCTACTTCTGGTCCTGTTTTACGGCCGGTTGCCCTTCCTGACATGAGATTTTAAGTCGCAAGGATCTGTTTTACAGCCGGATACACCTTTAGGATTTTAAATCACAGTGTCTAGTGTTTTACATCATGAACCATTGTTTTACGGCTAGATGCAATTCCTGACGCTGAAAGAGTGGGATTTAGCCACTTACCCTTCCTGATGTAACAAGACTAGGATATTTTTTTTTCGCTAAGTCACAAAAGCATGTTAGGTGCAAGTTACACTAAGCAAACAATCACTATCTTACGCAAGCTGTTCAGAGCTGAAGTCTTATTATTTTTTCTCTTAGAACAACGGTATACCCCAGACATGTTCTAGACACATCAGTCGATGTTCTGATCATATGTTATATCGAGTACAATGTTCGATTATATTCTTAATCACTTCTTTTGTAATATAATATAATATAAGGTATTCCGTGACATGTTCTTTAAAATTATCTGCTACTACGATAAAGAGTGCAGCACGGTGCTCACTTAATTAAAGATGGCTGCTAAGCACATTACCTACCACCACATGTCAAAGAACAAAGTTTAGTGTTATAAAGATGGCAGCACGATGCTCTCTTGATTAATGATGGCAGCTCGTCAAATTGTCCGCCACCACATTTCAACTAAAGAGTGCAGCACGGCACTCTCTTGATTAAAGATGGCGGATGACAAAAAGCACGTGGGTTTGTAAAGCACGTGGAATTTGCCACCATCACATGTCAACTAAAGAGTTCAGCACTGCGCTCTCTTGATTAAAGATGGCGGATGACCGCTGACGAAATTACCCGCTAAAAGTTATCTAGGTAAAGTGTGCAGCACGGTGCTCTGTTGATTAAAGATGGCGGATGAAAAAAAACACGTGGATTTGTTTCCAAACAAGAGCACGTGGAATTTTCCGCCACCACATTTCAACTAAAGAGTACAGCACTGTGCTCTCTTGATTAAAGATGGCGGATGACAAAAAACATGTGGCTTTGTTTCCAAACAAGAGCGAGTAGAATTTGCCGCCACCACATTTCAACTAAAGAGTGCATCACTGTGCTCTCTTGATTAAAGATGGCGGATGAAGGCTGTCAGAAAAGCACGTGAATTTGTAAAGCACCTCAAATTTGCCGCCACCACATTTCAACTAAAGAGTGCAGCACAGTGCTCTCTTGATTAGAGATAGCGGATGACAAAAAAGCATTTTTCAAATTATCCGCCACCACATTTCATAGGTATGTAGCTAAAGAGTGCAGCACGGTGCTCTGTTGATTAGAGATGGCGGATGACAGCTGTCAAGAAAGCATGTGGGTTTGTTTCCAAACAAGAGCACGTGGAATTTCCCACCACCACATTTCAAATATAAGTAGCTAACGAGTGCAGCACTGCGCTCTCTTGATTTAAGATGGCGGATGACAGCTCTCAAAAAAGCACGTGAGTTTGTAAAGCACTTCGAATTTGCCGCCACTACATTTCAACTAAAAAGTGCAGCACAGTGCTCTCTTGATTAAAGATGGCGGATGACAAAAAACATTTTTCAAATTATCCGCCACCACATTTCAAAGGTATGTAGCTAAAGAGTGCAGCACGGTGCTCGATCGCGGATGACAGCTGTCAAAAAAGCACGTGGCTTTGTTTACCGATTCAAATCTCGCGCTAGTAAGGTTATGTTGGCAGCACTGAGGTTTAGGCCCGTCAAAATGGTAGCATTGAGGTTAGCGATACGTTGTTGTCTGTCAAAAAGCACGTGGTTGTCAAAAAAGCAAGTGGATTTGTATACCGATTCAAATCTCGCGCTAGTGTGGTTAAGTTGGCAGCATTGAAGTTTAGGCCCGTTAAGATTGCAGTACTGAGGTTAGCGATGCGTTGTTGGCCGTCAAAAAGCACGTGGTTTTATTTACCAATTCGAATTTCCCGCGGGAGGTGGAGCGGGCCCCTGGGAAGGCCTCCCGGGAGGAGGAGGGTAAATGGGGCCCTGGGAAGGCCCCTCGGGAGGAGGAGGAGGTGGAGCGGGCCCCTGGGAACCGGAGGTGGAGGTGCCCGCCGAACTTTCCAATTATACTACTTGTAGTGCTCTTTTGTAAACCAGCGATTAGGCATTCCATTCATAATTATTGCATCCGAACACTTATACGTAGAAGGTACGAGCTGGAGGCCATCTGGTCTAAATTAAAAAGTGTGTTTTCTTTTCCATTGGCAATTGTACAAAACAATTGTTGTCTCATGATCCAAGAATTTAAAGACGGGACCCAATGTATTGCATGACGATGCACAGCGTGGAATAAAGAACATTGCACAACCGAGTGCAAAGTAACTAACTGTAGACAAATGCAACTGGAATTAAAATTAGACTAAATCAAAACTAAAAGAGGTGCAGTGAAAAATATCAAAGATACTGATAAGGTCACTGAAAACATAAGTAGTTTATGGTTGTTTCTTATTGTTTTTATAAACGTTTATCTGTGTCGCACCAACACAGATAGGTCTTATATCAAGGATGGAACAGGGAATTGCTAGAAGTGAGAAGGATGCGACCTTGGTCTTAATTAAGGTACAGCCACAGATTTGCCTGGTGTCAAAACTGGAAACAACAGAAAACAATCTTCAGGGCTACCGAGAGTGAGGTAATAAGTATACATTTATTGGAAAGTGATCAAAATGTTCTACAGACAATATAAAATATACTTGCAAATTGACAGGGATGGACGGTGCATGTGCAGAATCAACAAGATTACAGTTTTACCGTCAGATAGTGTAAATACTTAATTGCTGGTGGGGTGTCGTACAATATTTATTCCGAGTCTCTCTTGGATTATTATTATTATTATTATTATTATTATTATTATTATTATTATTATTATTCACTCAATGTGAGAGAGGACTGTTCATCCCTACCACCATAATGAATACAATTCTCAGAATGACTTCCTGGCTCACCAGAACTGTGCTGTGAAATGAAAGACCCTAGTATTTATTTTTATTTTGCTGTCATATCCGCGGCAGCGCTCGACCGTACCGTCCACTCTCGGAGATGAGGCGAGTAACGATCGCCGATTGGCCTCTCTTACGTGTACAGTCACTGTCTCTTACACGTGTTCAAATACAACCAGCCATTTCCGTAAGGATTACCATTGAGCCGCATTGACTGACAGCAACGAAAGTCCTAAGAGTAACTTCAATCCTGCATGCAAGACTGGAATTCATGCAAGTGGAGTTACGTACTTCCTCTGGTGCACTGTCACTACACTGTGCTACGTAAGAGGCTTCAATTCGAGTCTGAACAGTTCATTAGCTGCAGTAATTTTTCATTTACTTTTATTATTTTTCAGTTTACTTGCATTATTTTTCAAAGTCATGGTAAATACCTTTATTCTTTTGCAACTTCCATGCATTGTTTTTCAATTTCGTTGTATTATTGGGGAATAATTTGCTAATTACTTCTATTATTTCGCTATTTTCCATTATATTGCATATAACATGGCAATGACTTTATTATCTGTAATTTACGTGTATTATTTTTAATTTACTTGTTTACCTAGGAATACCTCGCTTATTACATATATATTTCGCAGTTTTATTGTATTATTTTTCAAATTGCTAGTATTATTTATGAATTAACTTCTATTACTAAACAATACTTTCCTCATTAACTGTATAATTGCTTAAGATCCTTTTATTATTTAGCAATAATTTTATAATTATTTGTGTTATATTCTAATTTACTTGTACTATTTTGCAATGTATCTCCATTATTTTGTAATGATATTGCGTTATTTTGTAGAAACTCGCTTAAAAGGTGAATTGTTTTCTAACTTAATTGTAAAAATATTATTTTTCAATTTAATTGTATTATTTACAAAAAATTTATAATTACTTGTATTATTTTGCGTGTTGCAACCCAAGTGATCGGCCCACTGCTACCGGACGGCGAAACGGTGATAACATCACTGAATATTCCTGATGAAATTGTATTCTTGTTTATGGTATGACAATTTTCTTGATGTAAAATACAAAAATTATACACTTCTGAAGTGAGAAAAATTTCTTCTCTGAGACGAAGTAATGCCATTGATCTACTTCTTATCGCAAGATGAACACATTCCACCAGAGATGGATCTGCTCTGTCAGATGGCAAGTAAGGGACTGTATGGCTACTGTGCGCTATTTTAGTAGTTTACCAGCTCTTGACCTGTACTTGGCTATCGATTGACATCTCCCGCAAATTACATTATTTGGCACGTATTATGTTCCAAGTTATCGAATTTCCTATTGGAGAAAAGGACGGGTTTGTGAGTCAGCTTCACACTTCCTGAATTTAAGCTGGAGGTATTCAGTTCAGCGGGACCTAAATACCAGAAGATGGTGTCAACAAGGTCACTCACTCGTTAGCCAGTCAAGCATCAAGTTTTCTTTCATGCACTATATCATCTGCTGGGAGTTCTTGATTCATTGGAGTTTACCAGACCCAGCTAGGAGAACCATGGTCACCAACGCACACTCCCAACTTGACAGCCTCTTGTTCCCCTTTTTAGCTTCCTCTTACGACACGAAGGGGATTCAGTAGATGTTCTTCTATCGCCCGATCCACATGGGGAAGAATGTCCTCATCCGCAAGTGAAAAGAGAATAGCCACAGAATGTGTGAAAATACTCCACCCCACGCAAGACTAATACTGCCAGGGAAGGTAGAGAACAAGCGTTGACCATGAGAAGATGGATAGGAGGAGCCTCTACATTAGCAAGTTGGGAGATGCTGGGAGTTCGCTACAAGTAAACACAGAGGAGACTTCACTAGATGCCAGAGTTTTATGCACGGGTCTCACTAGATGTTTTTGTTTACTACAAGGCTTTTCAGACCTTGCGACGACATATTCATTGCAAGTTTGATTATATCGGTACATCTCAATGCCAGCCATCCTCGTCTCCTAGTTTCTTTAACCAGTCCAAGCATGATTGCCTTCTCCAAGGTTTCAGACTGCCCCATAGCATGCCCGGATTAATATAGGAGTAACCTTGTAATAAATGCCTCAAGAGAAATAATACCGATATTGATGTGCTGAATCGCCCACATATTTGACTTCTTTCTTGTTGTTGAAGCTATTCACAGATTCCCTCTCCAGTGCCATAGCTCAAATGCATCAATGCGCTTTCTATCGCGCTCCCAGCTTTCGCATCGATATGTTACTATGGGAAAGAATACTATCTTAACAGTTCTGAGTCTAGTACGCGCAGGTATGAAGATCTTATGTAGGCGTTGCTAATCGTCGGCAGATCTCTGAACTACTAGACTTATTCACACCCAACAAACAAGATGTAACTGTCATTTCGATTACTTCGTCATATGCACTGTCTGACAAAACTACTGAAACACGCAGAAGAAATGGACGGATATCAATGTAATTTCGTACACGTACATACCATCGGAGGGTATATTAATAAAACAGAGCAGCTACTCGTTGTGACGAGTAGAACGACCATCAGTGTGCGTTAGTGTTGCTCGTGTTTAGTGTTGTTATCAGGACTGGTAGAATATACAAGGGGGCTTGAATGGCATTAGATGTTGAGTGATCACTGTGAAGAACACGGAGATGCCGCGTACTTGTATGATACAGCGTCACCTTCAGCTGACAGAGTTTTAGAGGGGCCATTGTGGACCTTCATTTGGCCATGTGACCAAACTGGAGAAAATCCAGATTATTGGGACATTCGGATATGGCAGTGGTCCGATGTTGAACAGCATTCGAACGTGAGGGCATACTTAGTCTATGTCAAGTTTCCGGTCGACCATAGCTATCATCACAAGGGGGGATCGCAGTACTGTGCACCAAGCACATCGTAACCCCTTCACATGTACGCCTGCCATCCGAGAACAAGTAAAGGGCTCCTTGCAACATCCACTGGCCGGAGACTGGCAGCAGCCGGGCTAGAGAGTTATCTTCCAAAGCGCGGGCTGCCGTTGTCACCACAAGAACGGCTATGTTTGGAGTGGTGGCGGACCATGACTGCTGATGAATGGCGTCGTATTGTTTTCAGCGATGAATCGCAGTTCTGCACTATCCCGCATAATTACCGTTTGCGAATATGGCGGCGACCTACTGAGAGCTCCCATTCGTGCAAATGTTTTGGAGAAGCACCGCTGTGTTACTCCTGGCGTCATGGTGTGGGGAGATGGTTGTTCGTGAGGGAACTCTGACGGCAAAACATTACGTCACGGACATCCTGTGTCCTCATGTGTTACCTCTAATGCGACAGTATCGAGGTGCCACTTTTCAACACATGGCACATATCTCTACGAACTGTTGAGATACTCCCGTGGCCAGCAAAGGTCATAGGTAGGACCAGCTTGGACTTACATCACTCCCAGTGCTAGTATCTAGGGCAGGGCCTCTCAGGGTGCAAAAGACGACTTCGCTTGGTTGACTCCTCGATTTGGAGCAATAGCGCTGTCTCTCTCTTTCCCCAGGCCTGTCTCGCTCGCTCCCCCTGTCTCCCTCTTCCTCACTTGCTGCGTAGCACTCCAAATCCGAGCCGAATTGAGCCGAGTTGAGCCGAGCCTTGCCGAGTAGCCCAGAGACGAGCGTTGGTCCGAGCCGTGCCGAGCGGGAGCGATGCACAGTGCACGGAGCTCTTGCGCCTCGATTTGCACGCGTGAGATTTTGGGCGTTTGAGAGGCCCTGATCTAGGGTATTAAAGACCAGGTACAATTGTGGGGCAGCTTGACTCAGGAGAGGATACAACGGCCTTACGACACCCTTCGCAACTGAATTAACGCATGCACCCTGGCCAGAGGAGGTGCAACGTGGTACGGATAAGTGGGCTCGCACTACCGAGTTCTTTGTAAATTTGACTCGATTTTGTACTGATTGAAGTAACAGCACATACCCTGTGAGTATATGACATTTCGTTTCGTTTTCTACTCCCCTTCTTAGTGTAATTTTTTTTGTCAGATATTGTATCTTGGTATCTTAAGTTGTACCTGGCGTTAGAATCTTTGTCTCACCAATATTTAGTGTGTTGTTCTGTCATTATTTGTGAGGATGAAGAGTGGAGTTGGTTGAGGATAAATCAATGTGTGTTATTCTGAATCAATCGTGCTGGTGGGAGGGGAATAAATATGGTATGTGGGTGACAGAACAGGAGAGGATTCGATTATAGAGTATATGTGGTTGCCGTTTGTAAAGTTCCTGTTTATTTAATGCTTTAATCAGGAAAGGCCGCAGGTGATTGCACGGTAGAGTTGATATTATCATGTTCTAAACGGCGCTTTGAATTTCCTGTGAGTTTTCGCGTAAAATGTATGTCACCTGGTAGCTAGAGTAGGGACCTACAGGGTGGGCTGAGTCCCACATTCTTTACACCTATGTGTACCGCAGGAAGGAGTAATTATAGGGCGCATGAGTAATTTTATATTTCGTGCGATGGTGGTAGTTTGCACGAAATAACATTTTGAGGGACATTCCTGTACTGCAGTGCTGTAGTGTGCAGTGTTTGCTGCGGCTGTACATCATGCAGAAGCTTGCGCATTACTTTCGCATGAAGTAGAATTTACTGTGTATGTCTGTGTAATTTGTAAATCAATTATTTTTAAAACGCATTTTGTTCATTGTAAATGAATTTTTCTGCCCATGTGATGTAGTGGTCAGTGTGATTAGCTGCCACCCCCGGAGACCCACTCAGCCTCGTGACCTGAACTCAGTAGAGGGATTCAATTCTCGCCCCAGCCATCTTCGAAGTGCTTTTCCATGCTTTCCAACTTCTTCGCCATGAAATGCCGGGGTGGTACCTAACTTAAGGACACTTCCTTGCCTATCTCATCCAATCTTCCCATCCCCCACAAGGCTCCTGTTCAGCATAGCAGGTGACGCCGCCTGAACGAGGTCTTTCACCCCAGTTGTATACCCAGACAAACGTCTCACACTCCAGGATACTGCCCTTGAGGCGTTGGAGGTGGGATCTCTTCCTGAGTCCGCGGCAGAAACCAAACCTGGGTGTTAAACAGGTGCTGAAATGATATTTAGACTATAATTTAGTTTTTCAATTTTATTTTAGGTTTTGTTCAGATTGTTCGAGTATTACTGTGGTAGTTTTGTTTTAAATTCTATCGTACCTTAGTGATTTCTCACGCAGCTTGAAAGTGTTAAAATTTTATCAATACATAATGTACACAGACCCGTATGTGCTTCGGCAAGGTGGCGCTTTCCCGTGCATTTTTTACAAACTTCATTACACGTTTTCTCAACAGCTAATTAAGGTACGTAAGTGAATAAATAAGGTGAAACTATGATGGTTTTTAATAACTTAACACAGTGACTTCCAAAATTATCGTTTTGTTTGGCAGAATTAATTATTTTAATATTCCAATTTTTGCACTTTCGGAGGTACCCTACAATGAATAATTCACACACTATGAGGTATAATACAATATCGCTGTGTTAAACACTCAAAGCAAAAATCCTTCAAGGCTATAAAGGTTTCAGAAAATTCATACAAGCAGTTTCCGAGTTTCAAAAAGTAATCTTACGGGGAACTGCTCTCAAATTCTCAGTGCATTCCACGACCATAACTTGAGTTATCTGGTTCGTCCTGATAGGTTTCTTCAAGCCTTCTCTTTAGATTTATTCTCTCCTCTCCTGTCTTATTTACCACTTGTCCATGGCTCGTATGGTTTGATACCCAACGCTAGTACTAGGATTCTTCAGTACCTCACATATTGACGAGTTGTCATTTTTAAAAGTCATTACAGCATCGTAAACACCAAAATGAAGTGCATTAGCGGGCACGAAAACAGTTTTATGGAACTCTTAACCAAATAACACTGTTGATTCACTCATTCCTATTTTGGATACGACCTTGTAAACACTTTTTCGATAACTGTATATCAGGTAGGTCCCTGAAAATAGGCCTAAGTTCCTCTATGACAGCATATGGTAAACCATGCTTGTGTACAAATGTTCGGTCAGCTGCTTGTACACCTTGTGTCAGTTCCTCTGGGGCAGAGTCCGTGGTTCGGTAGAGAATCAGTTGAAACAACGCTGTGAAGACTACCACGCCGACACTGCTTTCTCTTAGATAAAAGCACTTCTAGGTTGCAAATATGTGTTATACACCAAATTAAAGAGGACATTCCAAAAATCGATAATCTGAAAAAATAACCGAAAATGATGTCATCACTTTCCACCATACCGAGCCCATTAAATTAGTTTTACTTGTTGGAGTCTCTCATTAATAAACAAATGTTACAACGATAGGAATACTCTAAGAATCACGGAAACTGATAACATTTAAATTTTTAGATGTAAATATGAAGATGTATGTACATATATATCCAGGTTCGCAAGCTGATACGATTTCTTTCCTACACGGTGGAAATTGCAGAGCTAGCATCATTTTCGCATTTCAGGGAAATAATTACGGCCATGTTAATAAGTCTCCTACATATCGCATGTCATCTTTAATGTAAAGAAGATCGAAGCTGATGTAGTCACTTCACTCCCTTGGAACAAGGCAGGAATAACTATAGTGGAGACGAACGCAGCAGCCCAGGCTCCCAATGAAAAGATTCTGCATGTAGGCGTCGGGACAAAAGGTATTATTACTATGAAGGATTCTAAATGCAGTGCTCTCGCAATTGCTGTGTGCATAGCATAGCATACAGCTGGGATTTGAAAACTGTTCCTAAACAACTTGTAACAGGTATTTATAGCTACGGAAGGAGATATGAGCAGTATCGTTAATACTCATATGAGCAATGAATGACTTAATATGTCGCGAAATTGCACAGACACATTATTTAGGAAAGAATATATTTGAAAGGAAATGATTTCTATGGCTACGTGCTGACTGGGTCCCAAATAGCTGATCTTTCCTCTAGTCTTTTTGTTGAATCCACGGTTGTGTTGTTGTACAATGTTATCTACAAGCTAATTCCTCAAAATAAAGGTAGCCACAATATTAACCGTTAGGCACTCCTCTTGTTATTCTTCTTCTACTACCTCGGTTTCCGGCTCCATGGCTAAATGGTTAGCGTGCTGGCCTTTGGTCACAGAGGTCCTGGGTTCGATTCCCGGCAGGGTCAGAAGTTTTAACCTCAATTGGTTAATTTCTCTGGCAAGGGCCTGGGTGTGTGTGTGTGTCGTCTTCATCATCATTTCGTCCTTATCACGACGCGCAGGTCGCCTATGGGAGTCAAATCGAAAGACCTGCACCTGGCGAGCCGAACATGTCCTCGGACTCTCCCGGCATTAAAAGCCATACGCCATTTCATTTTTTCTACCTCGGTGTTCCCAGAAATGACGAAAATGTGACGACTGATGCTGGTTGATATGTTGTTTCACTACGTGGTGCTAGTGTAGCTAATTAGAATACCTGACCGTGAACATGCGTTTCTAAACAGGATTTGAAGTGATTCCGTTCGGAATTTCACGTTTAAGTTAATACTTTTTGACAGTGCATTGTTGTTATTGTTTTTCAGGATTGTGCATTTTATTTACTGGCCTATGACTGTGTTTATTATCGATATGTGTTTAATTGTTGAAAAATGCGTTGGAAATATTTTAGAATTGATAATGATTTAGTTATATTACTTCAGAAATTGTTTTGTCGGTACCTTTAGCAAAATCTCACAAGTTTCTGTGTGTATAGTTGCATAAGAATCAGATAGTGATGGTTACAACAGATGAATATGAAACAGAAGAAGTGGGTAAAGGAAGATGAATGAGACAGTAATGTTGCATGTCACCGGCTTTGTTCAATACGTACTCCGGAAAACTGTTACAGAAGGCCCTGGAAAAAACAAGCGGCGTTGTAGTGGGTGGAGAACCGATAAGGGACATAAAATGGGCAGATGATGTGGTGGTATTAGCGGAGTCAGAAAAAGATCAGCAAGTCATGTTGGAAAATGTTGAGAGTGTGGCCAAAGAGTTCTAAACGAAGATAAACATTGGGATGACTAAGGTGATGAGAATAGGAAAGGAGGAGTTTTCTGTTAACGTAACACTAAAGGGAAAGAAATTGGAACAAGTTAAATCATTCAGATATTTGGGAAGTTTTTTGACATGGAATGGAAGGTGAACAAATGAAGTAAGAAGCAGAATATCTATGGGAAAAGAAGCTTTCCGAAAGGTGAGAGGGCTTTTGACATCTAAGGCAATGTCTACTGATTTAAGAAACAGGTTCACAAAATGTTTTGCGTGGAGTGTGGTGTCATACGAAGCTGAAACATTGACCTTGAGAAAGAAGTAAAAAAGGCGTTTGGAAACTTTTGAAATATGGTTGTGGAAAAGAATGGAAAAGTGAAGTGGACAGGTAAAGTGAGAAATTATGTTCTCAGAAAGGTAGGAGAGAAGAGACACCTGATGAATACGACAAGGGTGAGGAAACTATCGTCGTTGCCGGGACAAAACCTGCTGCGTGATAATATTTTTGGAGATATACTGACCCGCAGCACAAACATTATGAAGAGCGAGAATGCCTTGCCAATATGAACACAATATTGCACCTTAGATGACAGAACCTTACCGGCCAAAGTTCTAAGCTAAAATATTTCACATAGGAGGTTTCGTCCCGGCAGCGACGATATCCTGTTTGGGTCACATACTATGTAGAAACTGTCTTCAGCTGAGGGTGATGGAGGGAAAAATAGATGGAAGAATAGGAAGAGGAAGGAGAAGGTTCGGAGTGTTAACAGATATCAAGCGAGGTAAAAGCTATGAACAACTGAAACAAGATGCCCAGTAAGGAGAATCATGGAGGATGTCCAGTTGATACCCGTCTCCATACAGATGCACAGAAGTAGAATAAGAATAAGAAGTAAACTAAGTTATCGTTCAGTAATTCATCACGAAAATTACTTCACATCGAACTCAGATGCAATTATGTCATCTACGTTAGTGTACATGCTACACATTATTTTGGAATAAACGCATTCTTTCACTCATTTTCGTGTCCCAATCAAATACCATTTTGCCAAGGAGTTGCAACAGTTATAGTTTTAGCATTTGCAGCCGTAAGACTTCCGTGTGTATCGTGGCATTGTATCACAGTGAAACATGCTTTATAACTAGCTCAGAGAGAAAAGAATAGAAGCTTTTGAAATATGGTGTTACAGAAAAATGACGAAGGTCAGACGGCTGGAGCAAATCACGAATGAAGAAATACATACATACATACATACATACATACATACATACATACATACATACATACATACATACATACATACATACATACATACATACATACTATAACCTTCCAATGTATGTCAGGATGAGATTGGTGAACACATTGGAAGTTTATGTCGGGAAATAATGTCAATGAAATCTTATGTCCGGTTATCACACCTCCAGATGAATTAGAGGGCAGTTGATTTGTCTAATTACGTGAACGGCATCGCCGAATTGAAGATATCAGCAGATTGATAACCAGCTCTAAACCCCGTGGTATCTCAGAAATATTAGCAGAAAATTAAACATCGTGAAACGTAGGGCAGGATTATATGAATAATACGCATTCTTCAAGTAAAGTTTCCGGAATGCATGAACGGCAGTATATCTGTGACAGAATGTTACTGAGGGCCATGAAATATGTAAACAATAAATTTATATGAGAGGGCCATACCTTGTACATCTAGTCTCGCACGATCCGACGATCGAGATGAAGAAAGGAAACTGTCGATTACTAACCTAAATACGAGGCGGCAATTATTAAATAAGTTCCTTTACTAATACAGCTGATTTGTACGAGATCGTCTTACATTATGTGTCAAATGTTTCCAATTGTCAGAAACATATGGGAGCTAAAAGCTGAGAAGAATTCTGAAAAGCAAACCGTCTGCAATTATTATGTTGTAGTAGAATCTGTTTTGTCTCTGAAGAAGTTGACACTCTCAATCTGCATCTCAAAAAGATCGGAAGCAAGAATTCATAGGGATAAGATTGTATTGAAAGGAGTTTTTAAAGAGATATTGGCATATTATAAACATACAATATTGTAAAACAAGATATCTTGTTATTGAATGAAAAGGCAAGTGTATCGCTTGAACTGTTAAAATTGTATTAAGGTGTATAACCTTGTTCTAATTGATATCTCTAAGTTTCAGGTAAAATGGAACCGTCAGTAGATGCTTATTCAAATGCAATGTGTGCACGTATCAACATGAACAACTAAAATAGAGGGACCTCAAAGGATCTGATCAGAAATGTGATGGACAATACTTGATAATGTTATTGAGTGAGAGCTGAACTCGGAAGGTGACACCGTCGTGGAGCAACAACCCAGGATGAGTACTTGAATATCTTATACATATTCCGCCACGTAATTGCTTATTGTAGTTGTAGAGTAGTATTTATTTTGTTGTCAATTTAGACATGAACAATTTTAACTTGAAAGCGACCGTTATTTGTTGGACATTGCGTTGTAATATTCATGATCGTTACGTCTAGTGTGGTGAGCCAGACTACGTTGTGATAATATGCGATAGTTGTGTAAGATTTCTTTAATGTTTGCTAGCAAGGTTTTGCGGAAGTTTCTTCGACATGGATGTTATTGGTACCGTAATGGTGTTATGGTAATGAACGTTAATTCTAACCTGTAGCTCAGAATACCTCGGAGGAGCTCGGTATTTTTGCGACGTGCGATTCAGTGGTCTTCAAAACGTTATGTGCTTGTGTGGAAATACAGTGTTTTGATTATAGAAGTGTGATACTATTGTGGTGATATGGAATTAATGCGGCAACGTATTTAGTAATTTTACGTAATTGCCTGAATAGATTGTTCTTTAGTATTGTGAATTCGCTGTGCATGACGAGTTGTGCGATGTAATAAGGTGTTAGTTACGGTAGGATCTTTGAAAATATTTACGTGGATAAAGAGATGTGATGATTATAGACGTGTCATTGGGATTGCGAATTTTATGATGATGTTATGTGAAGGTCCTGATGATGGTATTGACGGTAGGAACTATGTTGGTCATGCGTGAATTTTGATGTTGTCGTGATGAATAATTTATTTAGGTACGAGGCCGTATTTTAGAATAATGTTATAGGGTATTGCACTCACGAACACTAGTAGATGGTCGTCATATTTATCCTATTTAAATACAAGATTGACCAGAGCGCACGATATTAAAGGGATGTTTAGGATCTTCGCAAGATAATCGGTAACGAAAAGATATTATGGTCATGTCGTAAAGGAAATATGATCTTCTATGGTAAGTAAACCATTTCTTTGCTAGTTGGATTTTGTAGATCATTTGAGTTGACGCCTAGTGCTAATGTAGTATTCCAGGTCAACATCGCAGTGGCATCCGGAGGCGCAGAATCAACGTAGTTAGAAAAGATTATCGTAGACGTTGCAATGTCTCTTGATGTTTTTTTTTTTTTTTTATCTAGGTGCAGTCACCGATGAATGTACAGGAGGATCGAGTCTGTCTTGTAAAGCATGATTTTGATGGATGTCATATTATGTTACGATCCTGTGTTTTTCAAACATTTCTATTGCATTTATGATGATTTTATATGGTTAGAATAACGGTAATTTTCAAGTTGCTAGATAGTCAGATACTGACATATAGTGCGATGATTTTTAAAGGAGAAATGACGGAATATTATGAGATATTCGGGTAGGAAATAACATTCTGAAGTGGACGATTCTATAATTCCCAGTGATTTATTTTTGAAAAAAAATGCGAGATTGATGACTGATCTTTCTATGTAAGCCTTCAGCAGAGGGACACTTTGTCTCTTTTAGTTTCGAATGACGATGTTGTATTTATTTGTAACAAGAGCCTGAAGTTAGGTGTTTATTTTTCAAGTTAACAGAATACTTTCCTTCCTATTTTCATTTGTGTTGCCGATAATTTGTTCTTAATGTAATTGATACATCTGAAGTTATTTTAAATCATTAAACGGGAAATCCTTCCATAAAATAAAACATTTTACGGAGTTCTCATTTAAAGTAGCGTAGGAACATTAGGATAGTTATTTAAGTTAGTATAAGATTAAATGTTGGTCAATGTATCTCGTCGAATATGCCAATATCCTCGGTCTCTTAATACTCTATTGCGGAATATTCACGTAATTTAGGCAGAAATGATGATTATATTCCACGTTAAAAGCCACGATGATAACAGTCCACTTATTTAACCTGTGTCCCAACTCGTCGGACTTGCACGTCCCTTGAGTGGAGCCTTCATGGATCTCCGACTGCATTGCTTCGCCGCGGCTGAACCCAACACTGAGATATAGAATTAAAATATACAAAATGGTCACAGGGACTGCTGTCAGGGCACAATACATACATACATACATCATTACAGACCGTTATGACCTTCAGCGCTCAGTCTGCAAGCCTCTCTGAATTTACTAAACGTCGCCACAATCCTCTATTTTCAACTAGTGCTGTGGTCTCATTTATTTCTATATCTTTTATCTTTAAATCGTTAGAAACTGAGTCTTATCATCCTCGTATTGATATCCCTCTACTTCTCTTACCCTCCATTAGAGAGTCTATTATTCTCCTAGGTAACCTATCCTCCTGCATTCGCCTCACGTGACCCCACCACCGAAGCCGGTTTATACGAAGAGCTTCATCCATCGAGTTTATTCCTTAGCGTTTATCTCATCATTGCGAGTGACCTCCTGCCATTGTTCCCACCTGTGTGTGTGCCACCAATCATTCTCGCTACATTCATGATTGTTATTTCTAACTTACGAATAATTCCCTGCCGCAGGGAACGTGTTTTAAATATATGGGTTTAAAAATATTTAACGGTTAAACTAATAACTTCGGGCCGGGATACGGGTAAATGCTAGTTTCTGAATAAAAGAAGTGAAAGGCATACCAGGACAATGTCAAATGTGTCCAGTTAACTGAACGTTAGGGACAAGTGGCGGTAAGGTTAGTGGTTGAAACGATTGTAAAAGCAATGTAAAAAGCATTATAGTTCTTAACACACATCGTTTTTAGGTAAAATGCAGGAAATGAACTATTTTATTTTTGATAACATTGTTAATGTTGAAGGGGAATCATCAATGATATTCTGTGATTTTTGACCGAAGAAACGAATGTTCAATTCTCACCTAAAGCATCCCACAATGACTACCCTTTTAAGTCCCGTTACATTTTCCCTCTGATGCCATTTTAAAGCTCCAAATTCAGGATTTATAAGGCAGCGGCATGGCGTATATAGACAAAGCTTACGCCCCTTTCTCTTACGTTGTCAGACAATATCGGCTTCAGAGTACTTTTGGACTGCCATTTCAATAATAGCCTGCGCTGTGCATAACAGGAGAAAGAAAACTGAGGGAGTAACTTAGAGGCCAGAACACTCATTATCCAACATTCAATGGGCCGATGACCTTCGATGTTAGGCCCCTTTAAACAACAAGCAACCAACATTCAATTGCATTTTTCTAGCCTATCAGCTCATTGCAATGAATAAAATGCTCCTAGCGGCCGAATTCTCGTCAGGTTCACCTGACATTTTCTGATAAAGTTTCAATATCTGCAGGAATTAAAAGTAGTTCTGCATTTTTATTACCACTTGAATTTGCCTCTTCCTTAAATATCACCAAAATAGACTTCAATCAATCAATCAATCAATCAATCAATCAATCAATCAATCAATCAATCAATCAATCAATCAATCAATCAATCAATCAATCAATCAATCAATCAATCAATCAATCAATCAATCAATCAATCAATCAATCAATCAATCAATCAATCAATCAATCAATCAATCAATCAATCAATCAATCAATCAATCAATCAATCAATCAATCAATCAATCAATCAATCAATCAATCAATCAGTCAATCAGTCAATCAATCAATCAATCAATCAAACAAACAATCAATCAATCAATCAATCATTCAATCAATCAATCAATCAATAAATCAATCCCGACCTGCATGTAGGGCAGTCGCCCAGGTGGCAGATTCCCTATCTGTTGTTATCCTAGCCTTTTCTTAAATAATTGCAAAGAAATTGGAAATTTATTGAACATCATCCTTAGTAACTTATTCCAATCCCTAACTCCCCTTCATACAAACGGATATTTGCCCCAATTTGACCTCTTCAATTCCAGCTTTATCTCCATATTGTGATCTGTCCTACTTTTAAAGACACCTAAAAGTTACTCGTCTACTGATGTCATTCCACGCGACATGTCTGCTGACAGCTTGGGACATACTGCTTAGTCGAGCAGCTCGTCTCCTTTCTCCCAAGTCTTCCCAGCCCAAACTTTTCATTATTTCTCTAACGCTACTCTTTTGTCGGAAATCACACAGAACAAATCGAGCTGCTTTTCTTTGTTTTTTTGTACATTTCTTGAACCAAGTAATCTTGGTGAGGGTCCCACACACTGGAACCATACTCTATTTGGGGTCTTAGCAGAAACTTATATGGTCCGATGACATTAGATGTTAGGCCCCTTTAAACAACAAGTATCATCATCATCATCATCATCATCATCATCATCATCATCAAGAGACTTGTATGCCCTCTCCTTTACATCCTTACTACAACCCCTAAATACCCTCACAACCATGTGTAGAGCTCTGTACCCTTTATTTACAAATTAATTTTTGTGATTACCCCAATGAATATCTTTCCTAATATTAACACCTAGATACTTACAATGATCCCGAAAAGGAACTTTCACCCCATCAACGCAGTAATTAAAACTGAGAGAAATTTTCTTACTTGTGAAAGTCACAACCTGACTTTTAACCCCGTTTATCAACGTACCGTTGCCTGCTGTTCATCTCACAACATTATCGAGGTCATTCTGCATTTGCTCGCAATTTTGAAACATTTATTTCTCTGTACAGAATTACATCATCCACAAAAAGCTTATCTCTGATTCCACTTTTTACTCATTCATTTATATGTATAAGAAAACATAAAGGTCCAATAATACTCCCTTGAGGAATTCCCCTCTTGATTATTGTACCAATAATTAGAAAGTTGAAAAAATATCTCGAATACTTTATACCTGACTGAACAACCCACGGTTACTTTTAAGTATATGAGTATATCGATAGCTTGCTTCTAAAACCTCGTATGTCCCGATGTTCTTGCTATCCATTATTCTCCTTAAGACTGGTCACGCCTCCCAGCCACGTGTGGATATGCAGCCCATCAGAACAATTTTCGTTGTGTTCGTTTTTCTATGGTAAAGTGTAAAGGGAAATGAATCTTAAATGCATTATACTGCAGGAGTGTGTAAATTCGCTTGCAAGCAACATCCCTACAATACAGTATGGTAATGTCTATTTTCTTTTACACATTGACAAGGGAAAATGAACACAACGAAAAATATTCTGATGGACTGCATATAAATATGTGGCTGGGAGGCGTGACCAGTCTTAAGGAATAAAGTGGGTAAGAAGAGCATTGGAACATACGAGGTTTTAGAAGTAAGCCATCGATATGACAAATTAGACGTGCCTGTCTAATTATACCCTAAAATGAATGCAACTGTGTCGCAAAGGGCATAAAATAAAGGAAAATATATGTTAATAACTTTGCAACAAATGAACTGATCAAGTTCAAATTTGGTGTGGTACTACATGATAGTGTTTTAATTTTTTCTGATAAGTGATAAATTGTAGATATCACAAATTTCACTCAACTCCTGTGGTCGGGGGTCTCAGACGAAAAATACGCCCATGGTATCCCCTGCCTGTCGTAAGAGACGACTGAAAAGGGTGACCAAGGGATGATGGAATTTGAACCATGAAACTACTTGTGATTAGTACCATCACTCGGGGAATACCATACGTCGCTTTTACTTACGACTAGTACCACTATGTTAGGTACTCAATAGGTTTGTGATTTGTACCACTATGTGAGTAACACCGCGGGTTCGCATTGCCTATGAGGGGCGCCATTATGTGAGAAACAACATAGGTCTGCGTTACCTTTGCGACGTACAATATTTTTAAGTAGTACCAGAATGTATGGAACACCGTGATTAGTACCGCAACATGACAAATACCATAGTTCTACTTTACTAGCGACAAGTACCATTATGAGGGGCCGTTGACCTGAATTTTGGACCCTTTAGACAACGAGCATCATCGATTCAGGACTGTGCTTTAGAAACAGTCCCTTGGTCAGTAATACTATTGTTTTAAGATCGTTTTAGGGAAAGTTGGGGAATTTCGGGTTGATCCACTGATTCTTTTTAAATTCATATTCATCCAATCGTTCTTCGTAATCACGTTTATGTGTTCTGGTCAGTGGATGATTTTGGACTTTCAAATTGTCGTTACATTTCGTACAATTAGGGGCCCATGACCTAGATGTTAGGCCCTTTTAAACAACAAGAATCATCATTATCATCATTATCATCATCAAATTTCACTCATGAATCCCGTTAAGATAGGCCTAATGGGTTGGTGGATAGTACAAATAATATTAAAACAACATGAAACACCATATTTTATAAAAACCTGGTATTTCTTCAGGATAATATATATTAAACGCCCTTCCACTTGAAATTAAGATAAATAGTGTGTTTTCACTTTCAACTCTTAATGAACCCATGGGAGAAATATGGTTTCCCGAAGTTCTAGTCCTAAAACTCTAAGAGATTGTCCGTGTGCTTTGTTGATGCACATAGCAAATTCAAACAAACGAAAAACTGCAGACGTCAAAATTGGAATGGTATATCTAAAGGGATGATTTGAATTCGAAGAATGAACAGTACTTCACCCGCGATATGTCCAGTTATGATGGTGGCTTTAATAATAATCGACATCAGTTTCTTGACTGAGAGTCGTGTTCCGTTGCAGAGGAAAAGACAATTCATATTCACGAGAAAGATAATCGGTCCACTCCAAGATATTCGTGGGTACACCAGGTGACTCCAAGTTGTTCAAAAGCTGTGCCTTCTAGTTGATGACGTCATCTGTATTAAATGCCGTGTCGAAAGGCTTTACAAATGCGTAAGGCACTGGGTAATTTTTGCAGAAGATGCTTGTTAATGACGCTGACAGCTTCATTTCTTGGGGGAAGAATTGCTCTTTAACACAGTCATGCGTGATCAGTGAAACGCTGTGCCCATCTATGACTAACGTTTCTGATCTGTCATGCCGTAGGATTGGATGGGCATCGCATACTTACACCCAGACAAACAGTTCCGGATATTACAAACTGTATATGGCTGTTCATTTGGGTTCGGAATATGGCTTGCTATGCCATGAACTTCAAGTGGCTCCTTGACTTGTATTAGCTAGCTCACGAACGTTGCTTAGCTACTGTAAAAATACTGGTGACAGCACGTTGCAGTGTCATATACGAACCCACGTTTTAAGTCTACATGATAAGAAGGGCATTCGACTGTCAAACTGGATCCGGTGCTCATATACGTGCATTATTCTAACCTCGACCTCACCAAGTGTTCGGGAAGTGTGACGGATGATGAAAAACAAGAAGGAAAGCAAGCTTAATAATAGAATTGAGTTACAGCCACTATATGGACCCCAAAAGTAGTTTACTTTGTATATAAACTGAATAATGTATAATCATTACAGACTATAATTCAGATGGAGATACGCAAAAACATCAAACGCAATACTGAAAGAACGCTTGAAAGAAATAGATGGCAGAAAGTGAGGAGTATCCAAATGGGAGACGAGACGACTTGAAAATTATAAGATAAACGGCCTATCACCAGAAAATGTCAGAAGGAGGTGTGGACAAAACGAAGACGTACAGCAAGTAGTAAGTTTCAATAAAATCGAGAGATTCAAGTACTGCGAAGTATAGAAGAATATTAGAACAACGCATCCAGCGCAGTACGTACCCATAAGAGGCCGCAAGCAAGACCACATCATAATCGCCAGATTTAGGTGAGGGAGCGAAGGTCTAGCTAACAGGTACTAGGTAATGAAGATAAAAAGAAATGCAGAATCAGTGTGGAAAATGAAGAAACCTGCTGTATACAATGTACACTGAAAAAACTAAGAAGGAAGAATTCGTCAAGGGGAAGTATTTAACAAAAGAGGGGGTGAAGGAATGTAGATGAGGGTAAGCTTAAACCAAGGGGGAAAAGTAACATTACACAAATTATTTGAATATTTTATATATAAGCATCACCTATTAGTTCATTATTGTAAATGCTAGATTTTATTCCAAATTGAATATTTTGAATGCGGAAAGGTAAGAAATAAAACTATTAGCACTACTAATTCTGATAGATCTATTTTAGGCCAACAAACTCAAGACACTAACACAATTTATCTACCTTTGATATTTCATTATTATCTTCCTGCTAGAACCCTGTGTCCTGCTGTGAATTCAATTTCCCCCTGTTTTATGTGAACTCCATTTAGCATCTCCATTGTAACATCATGAAGGGAAACATCCGGCTCATTTAAAAGTTGAGAAGCTACTTTGAGAAGTTTTCAACTTACAGGATCGTTACAACGGACCGCAATGAACTAGACGCTACAGAGCAGACACGACTGCAAGACAGAATAAAGTTTACCAAAAGCAGGAAAGTACAGGTCAAGATCAAGAACACTGCTTTATTTCAGAATCACTTGTTTATTTTTGTACACTGTCAAGAAAGTTCGAGGATTTTATCGAAGTTTAAAATTATTAGTGTCTCCTCTTTTCGACCATAAAATTTGGTGTCATTATCGTTGAAATAACTGTGAGATGCTAACGGAAACCATTCAGTTGTGGCTTCTTCATATTCGTTTAGCTCTCTACAAATACATGGTACATTTCCACCTGTGTTTAAGAGCCGTTACTTACTTTCACTCTGTATATAGGCACAGCTTGTTCTCGTGTGGTTTCCCAGGCATGAAACAGATCACAAGGGAGCAGATTTGTCAGTTTTAATAGTTTATAATTATTTCAACGAATAGAATGCTTATTCAAGGCCCCACGACGTTTCTGTTTAAAGAGCTGCAAAAGCAGTAGGGGCAAGAACCTCAAAACCTCTAATATTATAGTAGTGGAGCAATGTATGTTCTAAAACAATAGGTGCTACGTCAGCATCTTCCCACGAGGTCATTGACTCCTAGTAGTAGGGGGTTCTGACCCGAGGTCGTTGACCCCTAATTGAGTAGTAGGTGTATGGTGTTTCACGGATTTTGCATACAAGGGCAAGCCTAACCTCACAGTCGCCATATTGGAGGGGCCTAATCTCACAGGGCCTAGTTTTACAGCCAGATGCCCTTCTCGGTTCTATCTGAGAGGGGCCTAGCCTTACAGGGCCTAGTTAAACGGTCAGATTGCCTTCGTAGCCTGACAGGGCCTAGTTTTGCGGCCAGGTGCCCCTCAAGCCCCATCTCGAAGGGGCCTAACTTCACAGGGCCTAGATTACGGCCAGATGCAATTGTCTCCTCACAGTCGCCATCTTAAACTAGCCTAACCTTACAGGGCCTAGTTTTACAGCCGGACGCCCTTCCTGTCACCATCCTCGAGTAGCCTAAACTCACAGGGCCTAGTTTTAAAGCCAGATGCCCTTCCCTCCTCTCAGTCACCATCCTGAAAGGGTCTAGCCTTACAGAGCCAATTTTACGGTTAGATGCCCTTCTCTCCTCACAGGCGCTATTTTGGAGGAGCCGAACCACATAGTCGCTATCTGAGCCTAGTTTTACCGATTGATGCCCTTTCCTCCTCACAGACGATGTTTAGGATAGGCTTAAACACACAGTCCCCATTTGGACCCGGTTCTACGGTCAGATGCTCTTCCCTCCTCACAGACGCTATTTTGGATGGGCCTAACTACACAGACCCTATCTTAAGCCCAGTTTTACTGACACATGGCCTTCCCTCTTAACAGACGCCATTTTGAGGGGCCTATCCTCACAGTCGCCATCTTGGGCCTCGATTTACGGTCAGATGCCCTTCCCCTCTCACAGGCTCCATTTTGGAGGCGCCTAACCTTACAGGAGCTAGTTTTACGGTCAGATGCCATTACCTTCTCCTCATTTGGCCTAGTTTTATGGGTAGATGCAATTGCCCCTCAGACACAATTTTGGAGGGCATAACCTTACAGGGCTCAGTTTTAGAGTCAGATGCCCTACTCCCCTCCTCATCTGGCATAGTTTTACGGGTAGATGGCCTTCCCACTCACAGACGCCATTTTGTCCATAGAGCCCAGTTTTACGGACAGATGCTCTTCCCTCCTCCTCATCTGGCCTAGTTTTATGGCAGGATACCTTTCCCCCTCACAGATTCCATTTTGTTTAGAGGGTCCAGTTTTGCTATCAGATGTACTTCCCTCCTCCTTCTCCTCATATGGCGTAGTTTTACGGCCAGATACCCTTCCCCTTCACAGACGCCATTTTGGCCGGGCCCGTCACACAGGCTCTTTGTGGTCTCACCCCGTTGGAGTAGCGACAGAGCTGTGATGTAATAGGCGCGGGAGATTTAAATTCCGTTTAAACAAGCAGAGATTACGTTGACATGGTATTTCATGTTTAGACTTTTCGTTATCAAAGTCACACATTAGTAAACTGAAGCATTTGTAGATGGTAGAAGTGTGAATATTTTCGATAGGTGTGAGGAAGCAAAGGGAATGCGATAGGTAGAACATTCTGAATTTAGTGAAATATTTATTGTGTTATTGTTTTCAAAATTAAACAAACTACCACCAGTTATACATCAGTGTTAGTTGTGCAGCCGAGAAAGTTGCTGTACTCCTTAACGTCTTACTGTGAAGAGGTAGGCCTAGTATGCTCCATGCAACATTCAAATTAAACAAAACATTCATTATATATGAAATTAAGTTTTCAGAATATATTACACAATGCATGATATGCATCACAAAGGTGATGATGTAGTTCTTACATTAATTTCATCCATGTGTTCAGTTCCCTTCTGAATCATTATCAGGTACTGAAAAGAAGGGAAAAAGTTCATCCTTACACCGTGCACATCTTACAATATCGGATTTTAGGTCCATCGCAATCGCATTCGATGCGGACGTCACTTCGATTCTTGTAATGTCGTTGAGAGCGTCTACATGAAGCTACATCGTTTGACTAATACTGTAGAGAGGTAGGATATCCCAAAAAGCAACTACGAAATGAGTAGCGTACGTAGATAAAAATCTTGTCTGTAAACGCACATCAGATATTTTGGCATTTGTTATGAGGTTCCATTTTTATAGAACATTTTAATAGCCTCACTTGCATGTGTGAGGTAAATAAGATGTAGCGTATTAGTTTCGCTGGTAGGCGAACAGCATGCATATTCACAGTTTTCTTTCTTATTAAAACGATTATCTGTAACCGTGTAGTATTTTTTCCTGTTCCATAGTGAACCGTAAACAAACACACAATAATGTTCATGATAAAGGGCTATCCTTATTTATAGTCTTGTAACTACATTCTTTAGCGGATGGTGACATCACTATACGAATAATAAGACAATATTATGTTGTGTTAGCAGGAATATTTTCAGATGTTTCAAATTATAAACGAATATCGACAAGAGATTCTTTTATAGATTCTCCATGATAAGAGCAGTCTATAACAACATTCGGTGCTTTATTTTTAAATTCTTTAGACGAAAATAACGGACGATCTTCTTTCTGATAATACGATGATTGGAATTTACAAAACATGTCATAGAGAAGAGCAAATTTTTTCTCAAAATTAATGTCCATGTTTTGTAGGGATACGTAATTCTGTTGGGATTTCTTAATTTACAGTGAACAAACTGTGAGCTATCTTTTACATGGCTGAATTTACGAAGGTTTGAAATTCAAAATATATACAACAGCTTTTCAGTAAAACGTGACGTTTTAACAGCCCAGTTATGCTTGTTTGTAGGTGGTAACACAGGATATTCATGCAGCTTCAAAATTCGAAAATGTATAGGTAATGGAGTATCGTTTTCTACAATCTTGATCAATCGAAGTTTTTCTCGATCAGATAATGTTACATTTGGTATCCTCCACAATGTACTATGAAGTGTAATTTTTTTAGTCTACTGGTGTTTCTGCTGCTTAAAAAGAATTGTAATCACTTCCGTCATGGATTAGCATTAGCTCTTGTTTTGCGTTGATTATAATACGTCCAAAATCATCTTCAAAGCCTAGAATATGGTTTAATGTTATAATACCAGAAAAAGTGCCGTCCTGATTGAACATCCAGTTGTTATTAGATTTCGGACACCATCCTGCCATCCGATCTATCTACTTCCACATTATTTACTTCATAACGCGCTTCAAGAAAGAGAAAAGCTAGACCGTGGTTGTTTAGTTGAGATGTGCTTTGGTCCAGTTCCGTCAATAAGGAGGTAGCTTTCGTGTGGTAGAGTGTATACTTCTTGCTGTTTAATGATAAAGCGAATGTCAGCATTGTTATGGAGTCCAAACGTAAAAGTTTGATAACAATAAAGCTCACTTCGTACAACACCTCCATGTGTTTCTACTGTGTTCATAATATCTGACGTATAACATCAATCTTGGAGAATCTGCTTATGGGCATCTGTTAACGCTTAGAATCTTTGAAAGCATGTATTATGTGCCAGGATTGTACATAGTTTTTTATAGATTTGTTTCATACTGGATTAATACGAATTTTGTAAGCTACGTACGTGTGTCGATCTAAATTAATAAGCTGATTATGTTTATTCACAAGTCTAGGGGTGATGTTACTAATGTGTTTTATAGGCTTAAGATAATAAAGAATTACTGGGTGTTTCTCACGAAAAAGTACATCGAATTTCCTGTGTGAAAATAAAGTCGTGCAAGACTTGTGAATTTTGTTGAATACTAGTCAAGTCTATAATAATATTATAAGTGATGTTTACATGATGATCATCGAAGAGTGTTATACGTTGATCAGAATCCTAACGTACGTTCGGTCTAAGCTCTCTTAGTGAAAACCCAAGCAATGGTCCAATCGAATCAGGTTGTGATTTTAAGTCAATTTTGAATGATAACTCAATAACACATTATGTGTAATGTTGCTCAGAGTAATTGAGAATTTGTAATTATGGCAAATAAAGCTCTCTTCTCTAATCTGATCAACTAACCTACATTTAATGTAGTCATGAATATCGTCTACTGGATAACTGACTGATGGTAGCGTTAGCACATACTCATCGTAATAGAACTTGTTTACGCCATCACGCATATTATAGATTTTATTGTAGCTTTCAAACGGCGCTAGGCCAATACTACGTGGCTGATGACAGAGTTCGATCGGTGGATTAAAGTAGAATTTGTTTGAGGTCCTTCTCCGCGTACAACGAACGTTCTTTCACCGTTGGTCATCACGTGTATACTGTTCCTCTTTGTCTACTGTCTGCGTTATATATAAGAACATAAGACATAATCGCCCGCAGTGCGTGTTTTGAATTTTTGCACACGGTTCTTATTGTAAACAATGTCTGCACTGATTCCGAAATAACGTATGAACTCAAATGGAGGAGGTATGTTTTTATACCTATCGAAATACCATACTTTAGATTTACGATTTACGTAGGCAAAGTAATAAGATCCAGGTCCGCGACTGTTGTCTAAGTTGATCGCGCATAAACACACCTCTAAAATCTGAATTCCTAGTTGTTTAGCAAACGTAAACCCTTCTTCGTGGATTACAGCTCGATGTGGCAGTGCATTCAGTAGACTTTCCTTGGAGATATGTAGATGCCAAGCCCTTTTTTGTATGGCGCAAGATACATCTGTACGCCTTTGCCTCGTAATACAATTGCCTCCATTGTCTTGTTATGACGTTCACTCTCTTTCAACTGTTGATTCGCTTCTTATACAGCCTTAACAGTCCTTTCTACAGCTCTAGCACCACCCAGCAAAGACCCTAAAGTTGCTAGTCCGGCAAACAGAGCAAGAAGAAAATCCCCCTCGTTTTGGTACAGGAATAATTCATGCACGTTTACAAAACATTGCTCTGCACTTTGGAGAAATTCTCGCTCTTTCTGCGCGAAGTGCCTCAGTAACAGCTGCACGCGGATTGTATTCCCCTCGAGTAGCTTTTTGTGCAGCCTTTACAACATCTTTCCATCCAACAGTGTTAGATTCCGTCTTCCCCATATCGTTTGGATATCGTTGTTTCACCACTCTGTACACGACTTTACTCGTCAAGAGCGAATTATGAACTGACAGTTACCTGTTGTTTCTTTTGATATGTATACATTACTAATGCCTACTTTATTATTCAGTTACTGTGAAGATCATAAAGCAGCAAGGCACACTACCTGTTAGTGACATAGTGTCTCATCTCTCAACTAGTTCTGGTACAACTATACAAAGACGATTTGGAACGTTATTTCCTTTTCCTATTCGATGTATTGTATCCGGTCCTTCGGGATGTGGGTAGACGAATATTTTACTCACAATCATTACCTCCTTAAATGGCATAAGTTTCGAGGAAATTTACGCTTTCGCTAAGTCACTCCATCAACCGCTATATACTTTTCTAAAAATTCTAATGCATGATCTGGTTAAAGATGGATAGAAATGTTTTCAATTTAATGCTCATGAGCAAGTACCATCACCGGATGATGTGCTTCCCAATTCTCTTATGATTTTTGACGATGTCTCAACAGAAATGCAAAACGTTATTCGTGCATTATGATCATGTTAACACTGATATGGCATTCAATGAGTTTAAACGTATGTGTGCTACATGTTGGTCATCACATCGTTACGGCCTTTTAGTTATTGATAAAGAAAGTGAAATTCAATATGGGCGATATTGTATGGGTTTTGATCATTTTATATGCATAAACACAGAGTTTATGTTTCAAAAGAAAAATCCATGCTCGAAAATATATTCGAGGAAATCTTAAAGGGCTTAAACGTATTCAAGCAGACACTGATTTTTTTCTGAAAACGCAACTAGGTACACCATTGAAATAATTTTTTAATTCTACTTCATTGTCCCAGTCTACTACAAGTTTTGTTTCCATGCAAACATCTTATGATAAAGAAAATGAACAAGAAAAGCATGAAGAAGAAAAGCATGAAAAAGAGAAGCGGGATTGGAAAGAGGAGAAGCAGGATAGGGATGAAGAAAAGGATGAGGAAGAATATGATGAGGAAGAAGAACTTAACGATGCTTCACCATCTAAGCGTGTTAAGTGTTTAACTACAGATGTTATTGCTGAAACACCTACTACATCAACACAAGATCTACCTTCTTTGTCTAAGGTTATGATCACGCCAGAGTATAGTAATGAGTTTAAGACTTTCATTCGAAATACCTATGGATCCCTCTTTGCTCCTTATATAGAAAAAACTCTTTACAGGACAAATTGACGCAACCTACGATATTCGCTATGAAGTCGACAGTTTCTGGATAGGTAATGAAAATGCTGAGGTTAATGGCAACAGATTTATCGCTAAAGGTGTTACATATAAACCTACTCAAGGTGTCTTAGAACTTATTTTCTCACAAACACCTGACAAGAATAAAATTTTACAAGATGATCTTAAGAAATATAAAGCAATACATTTTTCTACTGACGCAACACGAAGTAATTACAAGAGGACAGGAGCTGTAAGTGCAAATAAGAGTCATAAGTACCAAGGGCTTAATTCTAAGCCGTTTCCGTCACATCAACCAGCTGCACGTGGTCTTAATATTATCTACATGCTTTTGTTCCCGTATGTAGACATAAGATACTGGAATGACCCTATCTTAATAGCTGGACGATTACAACTTCTAAGAGCTTCGCTAAAAGCTGGTCACACAGGTCATGAATGGGAAATTCTAGAAATAAAGAGGGAATTTCATCATGAGGGTATTATTCAGTAATGGCTCGTCAAGATAAGACCCCATCTCTAAAGATAAGCATCGCGCACGAGTTACATAAACCACCACGTCGCACCTACAGTCGCAGACGCGTTATTACACGCGGAAAAGATGATGTATGGCAAGCAGACTTAGTAGAAATGATGTCATCGATGTGTACGTCGCACAACCTGTGCATTCTAAGGCAGCAGCTCAATTCAAATACGCATTTAAACATATTGTTTGAACAATCAAAACGCTGCGCAAGGTCATCAAACCGATCAAGATTAACAGTATTCAACGTGGATTTTCCTTCTTACCTCAAGTTGCTTGGCATTCATCACTACTATACGTTCAGCAATCTCAAGTCAAGTGTTGTAGAACGCGTGAATCTACACTCAAAATAATGATATGACGAGAATTTACAGCACAATGTTCTTCTCATTGATTTGAACTGCTGCCTAGGTTCGTATCTACCTACAACGATACAACTCATCCCACTATCGGTAAAAAGCCACGTCCTGTTACTAAAAATACACCACGCTTCCATTCTTTTCACCTTGTAATTAAAATGGCTGATTCGTGCCGCCATCGCTTTAAAAAGTGATTTTGTTCGCATCAGCGAACACAAGTCTATCTTTGCAATAGGATACAGCCCTAACTGGAGCACATAAAATTTTCAAATCAGGAGTGTTAAGCTCACTAATCCAGTTACGTATTTACTTCGCGATCTCACAGGAGAGCCTATTGAAGGAGGATTCTACAATGAAGAACTGCAGAAAGCAATGGATTGGTTTTAATAACAACTTCAATTCATGGATTAATAAAGGGGATGTACTTTAAAACTTGTGTTTTTTTTAATTGTCGAACTTCGACCCCTCTTTTCCTATAAGGCAGAAGACAAGATTAAACGTGCAAGTAAACATTATTACTGCAAGATAATTTAGGAAATGCTGCAGGGCTAGATTAATATTAAAAATCATACAACACCAGCATTATGTTTCACAAATCGTATTTACTTTAGTATACATATCTTTCTTCACGTAAATCTTATCTGTCCTTTCTTACAATGATTATTTATACTGTCTTCGCTGTTTAATGCCACCACCCAGTGACAGTTTTCCTTTCAATGCACCGGCAACGGCAAGTGCTGCTATCTTCTGAGAAACTATAGCATTAGGTGAAGGCACACGCTGCATGGGTGTACGATACAGATTTTCATCAGCAACACGTCTTAATTCAGGATTGATTTTACGATAAACAATGTTATGCTCTTTGCAGGCAGCATCTAACGTATTAATACCAGGATCACCACGTGCCAAGCGGACCTCAAGTCGAGTTTCAGGGCCACAGTACTGGTAACTGCGAATATCAAGTTCACTAGGAAGAAGATCAATCACCTTATTGATGTGTCAATGCCCAGCATACTTTCTCACCTTTCTCCAGCACGTTTCCTCACCGTTTTCCGCGACAGCTTGCTTACTCTTTTCGCAGCCATGATAAGTCTTTATAAGCGAAGACAACTCGTTAGTTTTAGGTCCGTGACACAGTGTAATGAGTTGACATGTACGGCACTGTCTTACTGAATGCCTTTTAGCTAAACTCACTTGTTCTTGATGTAAACTACACGTTTGAATCTCTCACAAAACAGGATCGTGAGTCCACTCAGGAGGCACCTTCAGTTATCCCAGATCTTCTTTACAGTATTCGCAGCTTCATTAACCAGAAATGCCTTTGGTAATGCATTCAACACTTCTTCTCTAAAAGAGTTTAATGTTTCTTTCTGCTAGCATAAACCTTTACGATTACCTTTTCAACTGCATTACACTTACTATGAGATAGAAATTACATAATATTTTTACTCTAAAAATGTTTCTTTCACACTGACGTCATTTCGATACTGCAATTTACATATGTTATTCATCTCCCGGCTTGTACGGTAACACAACCAATAAAAGAGCATGCACAGATAGCGTGAAGGTTGTTTAATTGTTTCTCCTAATTCATACATGTCGATAATTTCACATGTTGATGGTAGATACTCACGCAACCATTCCTTCTTTTCACATCCCTTTACAAAACAAGATCTGCTCTTGACAAATGTGCGTTCATGATCATATACAAAACGATAAGGTATTCCTTTTTCTTCACACTACAGATCTAAATTTTTCTATACATTGTGTCTGCTATTTGTCTTCACCTGTTTGCAGAAAGTAGGGGAAAGGCGGGCTAAATTCTAAACTGACGAGGTTTGGCGCCCACAACAAAGTGCAATCCAACACAGCCACCACTTTGAACACAAATTTCTTGCCGTTCACTTTAAAGCCTTGCCATTGTGGAATAAAGCGCTCTATTCTCTATCACAGTATCTCAAAGACTAAGGGAATATTCACGGATATACCATTTATAAAGCGTTGAGTTTACTAGTAAGTGACTTTTATAAATAACAAGTCTAAACATGCATAACCCTGTCGACATAATCGCTGCAAGTTAAAACGGAATTTTTAAATTGGCCGCGCTTATTACCTCACAGCTCTGTCACTACTCAAAGGGGGGGAGACGACAAAGAGCCTGTGTGATGTGCCCCTCCAAAATGGCGTCTGTGAGGGGAAAGGGCATCCATCCGTAAAACTACGCCAGATGAGGTGGAGAGAAAGACACCTGTCCGTAAAACTAGGCCCTGTAATCAAAATGGCATTTGTGAGAGGGAAGGCCATCTACCCGTGAAAATACGCCAGGTGAGGAGGAGGGAAAGGCATCTGACCGTAAACCTGGGCCCTGTAAACAAAATGGCATCCATGAGGAGAAAGAGCATCTTGTCGTAAAACGAGGCCAGATAAGGAGAAGGGAAGGGCATCTGTACGTAAAACTTGGCCCTGTGAACAAAATGACGTCTGTGAGGGGTGGCCATCTACCCGAAAAACTATGCGAGATGAGGAGGCGGGAAGGTTATCTAACCGTAAGAATGGGCCATGTAAGGAGAGGCCCCTTCAAAATGGCGACCGTGTGGAGGAAAGGGCACTGACCGTAAAACTGTGCCCTGTGAGGATAGGCCTCTCCAAAATGGTGTCTGTGAGAGGGAGGGACATCTGGCCGTAAAACTAGGCCCTGCGGGCTTAGGCCCCTCCCAGATGGCGATGGTGAGTTCTCGTACGCAATATCCACGAGCCGCCATACCCCTACTACTCAACTAGGGGTCAATGACCTGGGATCAGAACCCACCTACCGCTACTACTAGGGGTCAATGTTCTCGTGAGAAAATACTGACGTAGCACTCATTGTTTTAGAACATACATTGCTCGACTGCTATTTCTGCAACTTTTCCTTCTTAACTCACCTCCGTGACAAGAGGATCCCTTCGAGTCATTGAAATCTGCATAGAAATCCGTTCTCTACAGATCACTATACAGACCGCCTCACGGGCCCTCTACTTCACCAGCTTTAACTATCGCTGTGTCTGTTTTACCGACTTCTGCATAGTATACCCGTGTGACAGAAACATATCAAATACGTATGATAGGGAGAGCTCCGTTCCTTTGTTTGTGAATAATAAAACAGACGAAATACGTTTTAGATTTATACTTGTAGAAGGATTAAATGTAATGTATGAAGTGAAATTCTGCGAATCTATTGAGAGAAAATGTCCGGCAAGGTGGTCGAATAGCATTTTCTTCTCGCCAAGGTGACCAATTCATGGCTCTAATTCCACGTTAAGTTTGGAGATACCACCACTATGATTACTATATTAATACTCACGTGAAACTACTAACATTTTTTCTTCAGACGAAACGTTCAGGTTATGGCAGCCTTGTCCAGAAATGAGCACGTTAGCAGCTTAACCCTCCAGCAGGCTCGCCTAGACATGATACATGAACAGGCGCGTGGTGTACTTTGTACCCAACACTTCAACAAAACATAATAATAGTAAATATCTCATTTGCATCAAAGTATATTTTTTCACATCACGAATAATTACAAATGTCAGCATATTATACGCTGTAGCAAGGAGAAAATGCAACAATAAATGTTATCTGCATTCTTGAAAACTTTTCAGAAATTTGATCCGATTACATAAGCATCTTCTAATACACAGGCACTGCGCAAGTTCTAATGTACATGTTCGTGTCACGGTGCCATCTACGATATCTTCATCAACTATTTTATGGCAGGAAGATGTTTAGTCTTTGATTCCTGGGCCGACGACATTCGATGTTAGGCCCTTTAAAACAACAAGCAAGCATCTTTGATTCCTCTTGCATTACGTTTAGGACCAGGACATACTTGGACATCATCTTTGGTTTTAGTTTTGCATACCTCTGAAAATTATGTTTTCCTCCGCCTGCTGGTTTTGTCTTTTCCAATAAGGTATTCACAACGTTCATTTTCACTTTCTTCTGAGTCATATCCGTCCTCTGCAGCGAGACATTCCTGAGATTCAGTTTCGTGATCACTTTATACTCCCAACCTGATTTTGCACTGTACAAGTTGTCTTCCTTTGGCTGTTCGTGAAGTAATTTGGACCGAGCTCGATAGCTGCAGTCGCTTAAGTGCGGCCAGTATCCAGTATTCGGGAGATAGTAGGTTCGAACCCCACTGTCGGCAGCCCGGAAAATGGTTTTCCGTGGTTTCCCATTTTCACACCAGGCAAATGCTGGGGCTGTACCTCAATTAAGGCCACGTACGCTTCCTTCCCACTCCTAGCCCTTCCCTGTCCCATCGTCGCCATAAGACCTATCTGTGTCGGTGCGACGTAAAGCAACTAGCAAAAAAGAAGTAATTTGGCTATTTCCTCAGGCGCCAATATCCTAAATAAAGGGAAAATATATTTTAATTAGAGAAATAATAATAAATGGAGTGTTTTAAACGGTGACGTGCTTGAAAATATTCGTAAATAATGTAGTCGAAATACTTACTCCATTGGGTACTTTGTAGCCTGGCTGTGACACGTTCTGGATTGAAGCTACAATACAGCCGTTCTTCTGCACTCACAGAGACCCCAGACTATCACATTCAACAACTAAGGTCACACTGGAGGAATATCAGACGAGCAACCAATTTTAGAAAAGCTACACTGTCGCCAAGTGGAAAAAGAAATAGCAGTGGTGTACTTTATACCACAGCGCGCCTGCTGGAGAGTTAAGCACCCTAACCTAATTAGGGTAAACGTTCTGAAGAATATAATAATAATAATAATAATAATAATAATAATAATAATAATAATAATAATAATAATAATAATAATAATAATGTTATGCCCTCACCAACCCTGTGCATTGCTCGTCACTTTCAATACATCACGTTTTACTCTATGCCTACTAGATGGCAGTGTAAACCGAACCTCTCTGGGGCGTCTATGGCTAAATTTTAATTAATTATATCAGATAAACATCAAATGTGTCACCTGAGGTCTTTTACATCCCAACATCGTAGGACATGGAGTGTGAAATTGACTTTGTTCCTTCCTTGAAAAATCCGACTACTTCGGCCGGGTTTGAACCTAGTACCATGGGGTCTGGAGTATGACTCTACCACTAATCCATAGAGGGAATAATAACAAGATGCATAATTATGTCTTCCTTGTAAACTGACGTGTCTTTCAACGTTTTCAGCCTGCTAGCCTGTGTCAGTGTATTTGTTAGAATATTTGTGATCAAGTTTAGTTCTATACCTCTCATCCTTACATCATCTGTCTTGGTCTCCCTCTACTTCTCTTATCCAACATGACAAAGTTTATTTTTTCCCAACGTAACCCATTCTCTTTCACTCGCCTCACACGGCCCACCATCCGACCCTGTTTATGCGAACAGTTTGACAAATACAGCTCATTTCTAACTCAGCCTTTACCTCTTCATTTCGAGTACCCTCCTGCCATTGTTCCCACCTTCTAGTACCAGCTACATTTATCACTACTCTGATATCTCTTATTTCTGTCTTATGATTAAAGTATTCTGAGTTCACCCAAATTTCATTCCCGTGAAACGAAGTTGTTCTCAAATCACACCGGTATAAAGATAGCTAACATTTTTTCTTACAGAATACTGTTGATCGAAACTGCGAGCTTAGTGCATTAACTTTGCTGAAATTGATTCAATCTCATTTACTATATTACCATCCTGGGAGAACACACATACTAAACACTTGACATTCCCTACCCGTTGCAAGTTTTGTATTCCCAATCTGACATTCAATTCTCTTTGGTTTGTCCCCTACTCTCATCATTTTTATATTTCAAAGGCTAAATTACTCATTAATAATAGTAATAATATTCTTATTTTGTATACCCGTTTAACGCTATGACATTGATCACAGGGAAACAAGAAACTGCCTACAGGGCATTCGAGTTTCCTATTGGATGCGGGTATATATTTCGCAAGTTCGATTCTAACTCAAGGGATATGACTCATGAGAGAATTAATTTAATTTCGAAATTTATGAAATGACAACCCTTCATTTATTAAGAGTTCTTATATTTTAAAATAAATTTTATTTAAGACTTATGAATCAAAGTAAGCAACAGACAGCAATTGACACATCCTTTCATCGAACTAATGACTCTTGGTCAAGGTTAGTCAAAGTCATGTGGAGAATGACGTTTTGTCAATGTTAAAATTAGTTATCCGTTATAAAATTCTGAATGATATAAATTATTTAAATATGATCAAATATTGAAATTAAAATATGATAGTTATTAACTGGTATTAATAATGAAATTCCAAGTGGAATATTTGAATGTATGAATCTCAAATAAAAGTAAATATTTGTGGTTTTGATGCGTGTATCGCATTTCTTTAAATATCTCAAAATAATTTCTCTGCAAGTTGTATTTGACATCAAATTAAATGTTCTGAAACAGTCTTATTTGAAATATCAAAAGTAAGTCACTCCTGAATTAATTATCTATCAAACGTATTGAGTGAAAAATGGACATGAAATCACCAACCACAATGAAACTTCAAACAACAAGGAAGATGAACTCACAAATTAGATAAATAAAGCAAGCCGGGCTGGGTGGCTCAGACGGTTGATGCGCTGGCCTTCTGACCCCAAGTTGGCCGGTTCGATCCTGGCTCAGTCTGGTGGTATTTGAGTGTGCTCAAATACGTCAGCCTCGTATTGGTTGATTACTGGCACGTAAAAGAACTCCCGCGGGACTAATTTCTGGCACCTCGGCGTCTCCAGAAACCGTAAAAGTAGTTAGTGGGACGTAAAGTCAATAACATTAACATTAATAAATAATCCAAGTCACCGACATCAAGGAGTTCTCCAGCTAAAAGCCAATTCATATTGACAATAACTTGCACTAAATAGCAACAAATATTCATATAACAGATAGCAATACAATGATTGACCAATTTTCCAAATATGTTCTCATTCTCGAAGTCCTTGGTTCGATTTACGGTGTGAAATCTGCTGGACTAAAATTTATAACATCTACTCAAAAGGTAGTTTAGCCTACTCTAGCTAATAATGTAACTCTCTACACAACATTATTCCTCGTTACGTAAATACTTTCCGAGGAAATTTACATCAACACGTCAAACATCTTCATATAAGAGGGCTACTAATACCTTTTTTATTCGCACACACCTATTGATTCCACATTAACTCAAGAACACACATCTATACTTCCCTTTCAAGATTTTGACGACACTATTCAATATTACATTCTCAATTAATCATTTCAACATCGTACCTGTTGGTAGGATCTACGATCAATAAACCATATCGATACATTCATCCTAATTAACACATCTTCATGAACATATCATCACTCCTTACAACAATCTATACGGACGTCCTATGAAATTCTGAACTATCCTCACCACTAGTTTAACACTACAATCAATAGTCATGTTATTACAACCTACTACCTGACTTCCATTGCCATCTCAAGATTAACTAATTCGTCCGTCATTCTTCCTCAAGTATTTTCATTAAAGAATTAAAATTACTGACTTTATGTTAAAGGAAATAAATTGCAACGATAAATAATGTTATAAGAGTTAAGAACCACGAGGTCCATTGTAGGCCTAAACGAAGGAGAAGTTATAAATATTACTCAATTAATTCGCAAAAATATTACCTTTTTAACGAGTCCATACCGTTTACTGTGTTCGCCAATCCTCATCGTCCACATTTTCCCTTACCTTAGTATTAAACTCTCATATTAGAACTCATGGTTTGGATTATAATGTAAACGGTCTTTTCATCTGAAATACATAGAAACAATTTTATTTATTCCGTATTTGCAACATTTCGTTCCAAAATCATATTGCACACACTTGCCTTTAACAGCTGAGTTACGAATATTACTAGTGACAAATTATCAATAAAATCAGCTGATCTTATTTTACTAGACTTGCTTAATACACAAAAAGCTCAACTGTAACGTTATTATCTTTGTCAGGTCATATTTGACATCCCAGTAACCACTTTCTTCTTTGCTTTTCCGTGGGGCTGGTGTGCCGTTATTTTGAAAACTAATCCCTTATTTCCTAAGCCTCCGCAGATTTTCTTGGCCAGTGGGTAAAGAAAGAAAAATAAAAGGAAAGAAAGGAAAACACCTAAAATGAATGAACAGTGAAGTCTTACATTAAAAATATATGTATTTTAAATCCGTTTGATTTCCTTCATCCGAGGGAGTCAGTTATCTATGCTTTATACATCCAGCGTGACCCACAATACTCATTTGATGTAGCAGGCTTTGGATTAGAAAGGATTGTCGGCTTATCAACGTGGAAATGACTATCAGACAATATAGCGCAGCGCGGAATAACTGTCTGTGACAGAACAGCAAAGAGAATTACGTTCTGTCTATTAAAATGAAACGCAGATTTTAGCAGAGAAATTTATAGCGGATGACCATTCAGCACTTTGTCAACTTTCTGCTGTGCGCTAGCATCAGCAGATTAATGGTGGTTTGAAGGAAATTGATATGAAATTAAAAGCGTGAAACATTATTTAGAGTGTTAGCGGAAATGCTGTTGGCAAGAATAGCTTTTCTATGTTTGGTTTTTATGCCTCTGTCTTGCAAAGCGCTACGAAATCACCATGTACTTTGTGTGAAAAGTCTACCTCATTTCGTGCATCAACTCCCTAGCCTAAGGAGATATAGAGTATGTATTTCATAGTGGAGTGGTTGTACTCTTACCTTTGTACACACACAATCTATGTAAATATAAACACACTTTACACTTCGGTTTTCTGTACTCGTTAATGTAGTGCCTTTCAAAGAAAAAACCACGAAGTTCGCACATACACCCAAGCAAACGTCCGTAGTAGATTTTACAGAGTTTATAGTTGTAGCCATGCGCCATCAGAGCGTTTAACAAATGTCGCAGATCTTGATTAGCGTAGACTACAGAAAGATTCGCTATAGCCTCCGATGAAAGTCTTCTGTTTTGACATAAATATGTCTGGGGTCCATCTCAAAATTTTTGCCATGGAGTTTACGGATACATTAAAAAATGTGTGAGCGATGATACCTAGCAAGCGTGCAGACTATAATGTGAAGTACAGATGACCGGGCGAGTTGGCCGTGCGGTTAGAGGCGCGCGGCTGTGAGCTTGCATTCGGGAGATAGTGGGTTCGAATCCCACTGTCGGCAGCCCTGAAGATGGTTTTCCGTGGTTTCCCATTTTCATACCAGGCAAATGTTGGGGCTGTACCTTAATTAAGGCCACGGGGGCTTCTTTCTAACTTCTGGGCCTTTCCTATCCCATCGTCGCCATAAGACCTGTCTGTGTCGGTGCGACGTAAAGCCACTAGCAAGAAAAAAAAGTACATATGGTTCATGTGACCTTGCAGGCTGTGATGTTACTGTAAGTATTAATGGATGGTCATGACTGAAAGACATATTACCAAAGGGGAACGTCAGAGTAGAGATGGTTGATGTGATCTTGCAGGCTGTGATGTAAAGTATTGATGGATGGCCATGACTGAGATATATTTTATCAAAGGGGGGCGTTAAGTACATATGATCGATGTGACCTTGCAGGCTGTGATGCGGAGTATTGATGGATGGCCATGACTAAAAAATTATCAAAGAGAGGCGTTAGAGGACATAGGTCGATGTGATCTTGCATTCTTTGATGTGAAGTATTTGTGGATGGCCACGTCTGAGAGACGTACAATCAAAGAGAGGTGTTAGTGTACATATGGTCGATGAGATCTTACAGGCTGTGATGTGAAGTACAGGAGGATAGCCGTGACTGAGAGACATGATATCAAAGAGGGGCATTAGAGTTAAGTTGGTCGATATGATCTTGCAGGCTGTGATGCGAAGTATTGATGGATGGCCATAACTGAGATATATTTAATAAAAAATGTTCGTTAGAGTACAGATGGTCGATGTAATCTTGTAGGCTTTGATGTGAAATATTGGTGGATTGTGAGACATATTATCAGAGAGGGGCGTTACAGTACAGATGTCCGATGTGATCTTGTAGGCTGTGATGTGACGTTTGATGGATGGCCATAACTGAGATACATTTAATAAAAATATTCGTTAGAGTACAGATGGTCGATGTCATCTTGTAGGCTTTGATGTGAAATATTGGTGGATTGTGAGACATATTATCAGAGAGGGGCGTTACAGTACAGATGTCCGATGTGATCTTGCAGGCTGTGATGTGAAGTTTAATGGATGGCCATAACTGAGATACATTTAATAAAAATATTCGTTAGAGTACAGATGGTCGATGTCATCTTGTAGGCTTTGATGTGAAATATTGGTGGACTGTGAGACATATTATCAGAGAGGGGCGTTACAGTACAGATGTCCGATGTGATCTTGCAGGCTGTGATGTGAAGTTTAATGGATGGCCATAACTGAGATACATTTAATAAAATATTCGTTAGAGTACAGATGGTCGATGTAATCTTGTAGGCTTTGATGTGAAATATTGGTGGACTGTGAGACATATTATCAGAGAGGGGCGTTGCAGTACAGATGTCCGATGTGATCTTGCAGGCTGTGATGTGAAGTTTGATGGATGGCCATAACTGAGATATATTTAATAAAACATGTTCGTTAGGGTACAGATGGTCGATGTAATCTTGTAGGCTTTGATGTGAAATATTGGTGGATTCTGAGACATATTATCAGAGAGGGGCGTTAGAGTACAGATGTCCGATGTGATCTTGCAGGCTGTGATGTGAAGTTTGATGGATGGCCATGACTGACATATAATCAAATAGCGCGTTATGGTGCAGGGGATCAATGCGATGTTACAGGCTCTGATGTGAAGTATTGAATGATGGAAATGACTGAGGTACATATTATCAAAGAAGGGCGTTAGAGTACATATGGTGGATGTTATCTTGCAGACCGTGACGTGACGTACAGATGGATGGCCATGACTGAGACATATTATCAAAGACGAACGTTAGAGTAAAACTGGTCCATGTGATCTTGCAGCGTCGACATGTTAATTTAAAAATTTATTCAACCATTTTAACACGTCCAATAGAACAGTTAACTCGTATGAAGAACAATTTATTAACATCAAGATGTAACTGCAAGCAATGTTGACGAAGACATCGGTGACTGAAGCAAATTTAGAAAATAAATAGATATATTTGAGGTAGTTCCAGGGACCAGAAACAGCGATCAATAAGAAATAACGTTGGATGAACGAAATGAAATGAACTGAAAGTACGATAATGAAGAGATACTGACGTCAAAATAAGCTGTAGTTATGTCTAACCAAATTATTGTACAGCGAGGAGCTATATGAGTACGTGAACCTTCATTTTGTTATCATGTAGTCAGAAATAAATTGGTTATATGCAAAATCATTTCCACATCAGTATGCATGAAATACGCCGAGTTCGTTCTTTACTCTTCACTCTGGTGCACAATATTGGCATGGAATTCTTTTGTTTATAAAATGAACCGTTTGTGTAATTCTCAATAAAATGCGTTTTTCACCTCTCTGTTATTTCGTTAATTGATGCATGTATCGCTGCCTGACATTCTCGCGTGATCCTATTACCTGAGCATTCATCTGCTATTTTTATTGTTTCTGTCAGAGCATGGCCCGTTGGATTCGTGTCTATGCTGCAGTTCATTTTTCCAACTTCATTTGTTTAAATTAAGGGAGTGCGTGCGAGAGTTGCAAGCGGAACGAGAGACAATTGATGGTGTTTTACAAAAGGAGATTAATGGTCACGGCTCAAATGAGCTGCAATAAAAGTGAATAGCATGCAGAGCCACCTATGGGAGCTCTAACACGTTCACTGTGCATACCAATATCTTATTAAAGGTTTTAGTGGGCCGTGCCTCCTGTTTTATAGAACGGCCTGCGCAGCATTACTTGATTTGTCTGCATCGTCTGTGTAGTCCAATATTATGCCCTTTTTGTAATACAGTAAATTTTTGAGTAACTGAAAGGGAGAACTCCGAGGGGTTAGCGTTGCCAACCACGGGACCATTAGCCGAGTCTGACAATGCATATACTTACTAGCGTCAGGCTCCTCACATACATCCTTCCTGTCCAATCTCTCTTGGTCAACATTTGTTCTGTTATGATATAAAGTTTGTGAAGCCTAGGGAGTCGATAATCTTTTCGTTTTTCGAAGCTCTCTCCATTTTTCATGGATACATTCATTGTTGTAAAGTTCGGTCGTTATTTCCCTCCTGTTAGTGATAAGAGACGGGGGTCTAGTTGTAAACCAACACTACCACTAGATTCAAAACCACGTCAGTGGTCATAGCTCTCATATTTGCTTGTACATATATCTGCTTGTTTCTCAGACTTTTGGCTTAGTTGTATATCTGTTTGATTGTCTGTCTGTTGGTTCGATTGTCTGACTGTTTGTTTATCAGGCTGTTGGTTTAGTTGTCTATCTGTTTGCTTCTCAGGCTGTTAGTTTAATTGTCTATCTGCTTGCTTCTCAGGCTGTTAGTTTAATTGTCTGTCTGTTTGCTTGTCTGGCTGTTGGTTTATTTGTCTGTCTGTTTGCTTGTCTGGCTGTTGGTTTATTTGTCTATCTGTTTGCTTCTCAGGCTGTTGGTTTAGTTGTCTATCTGTTTGCTTGTGCAGCTATTGGTTTAGTTGTCTATCTGTTTGCTTGTGTAGCTGTTGGTTTAGTTGTCTATCTGTTTGCTTCTCAGGCTGTTGGTTTAGTTGTCTATCTGTTTGCTTGTGTAGCTATTGGTTTAGTTGTCTATCTGTTTGCTTGTGTAGCTATTGGTTTAGTTGTCTATCTGTTTGCTTGTGTAGCTGTTGGTTTAGTTGTCTATCTGTTTGCTTGTGTAGCTGTTGGTTTAGTTGTCTATCTGTTTGCTTGTGTAGCTATTGGTTTAGTTGTCTATCTGTTTGCTTGTGTAGCTGTTGGTTTAGTTGTCTATCTGTTTGCTTGTCTGGCTGTTGATTTACTTGTCTATCTGTTTGCTTGTCTGGCTGTTGGTTTAGTTGTCTATCTGTTTGCTTGTGTAGCTGTTGGTTTAGTTGTCTATCTGTTTGCTTGTGTAGCTATTGGTTTAGTTGTCTATCTGTTTGCTTGTGTAGCTGTTGGTTTAGTTGTCTATCTGTTTGCTTGTCTGGCTGTTGATTTACTTGTCTATCTGTTTGCTTGTCTGGCTGTTGGTTTAGTTGCCTGCTTGTGTGTTCGTAGGGTATATTTGTTTCATTGTTTATCGTTTGTTTGTTTACTTGTCTGTTTGTTTCTTCGTCTGATTGTTTGATTGTCCACCTGTATGCTGACCGTTTCTTTGTCTAACTGTTCATCTCTAATTTATTTAGTTTTTAATTTGTTCGGTCGTTTGTTTGTTTGTCTGTTCTTCGTTGGTCAGGCTATTCGTTTAATTTTCTGTCTGTTGGTTTGTTTAGTTGTCTGCGCGTCTGTTTGTTTATTTTTAATTGTACCGTACGTTTATTTGCTCATATGCTTTTTTGTTTTTCCTTCTGTCTTTGGTCTGATGGATTGCCTAACTGTTTAACTGGTAATTTGTTTCAGTTTTATGTTTCTCTGTCTGTTATTTGCTTGTCAAGTCAAGCTCTTTGTTCATTTGTTTCCCCTGTTTGTTTGTCAATTTGTTTGCTTAGTTTAATTGCCTGCTTTTGTGCTCATATGTTTGTTTGTTTCATTGATTACCTGTTTGTAGTTGGTGTGCTTGTTTGTTTAGTTTCTAGTTTGATTGCTCGTATTTTCCACCATCAACAGGGAACTCTAGAATATATTTCGATCGAACTTCATATCAGAAGTCTTCCCGTTCTGAGAAGCTTCTTAAGATCCTGTTCACAACATTTAAAACTCAATCAGCAGACTGAAACACTAAAACAGATATTAAATATTTACTCACTAACAGGTGATTCTATTAAAAATCTACAGACTTTTTGTAACTCATTCATTTATTTCAGTCTGTTTTTCTTCCTACTACACAGACGCTTACTTGAAACAATGGCGATAAATAATAGTTTTTGGATTAAGTTCTGCCAAAATTGACGGCTTCCTTCTGTTGGTCGGAGTGGATACACTCTGTCACTAGTCGGAAACGAATCCTGGGTTCTCTCTCAATACCTGAGTCTGGCATTGCGTCCACTTAGTTGCGCCATTCTCCTCTCTTGTTCTTCCAATCTCCACAATATCAGGTTTGCGATCTCTAGAAGGTCTCTGTGTCTCTTCCATTATTTTTGCTGATATCCTTAAACTTCGAAGGATCTGAATTCTTCCATGTCCTGCTCTTATTAGCTTTAAGAGTCCAACTCGTTGGCTGAATGGTTAGCGTATTGGTCTTCGGTTCAGAGGGACCCGGGTTCGATTCCCGGGTGGGTCGTTCATTTTAACCTTCATTGGTTAATTCCAGTGGCTCGGGGGCTGGGTGTTTGTGCTGGCCCCGAACTCCCTGCAACTCACGTATCATATACAACACTACCCTTCACCACACTAACACGCAGTTACTTACACATGACAGATGCCGTCCAACACCATCAATCAATCAATCAATCAATCAATACTGATCTGCATTTAGGGCAGTCGCCCAGGTGGCAGATTCCCTATTTGTTGTTTTCCTAGCCTTTTCCTAAATGATTTCAAAGAAATTGGAAATTTATTGAACATCTCTCTTGGTAAGTTATTCCAATCCCTAACTCCCCTTCCTATAAATGAATATTTGCCCCAGTTTGTCCTCTTGAATTCCAACTTTATCTTCATATTGTGATCTTTCCTACTTTTATGAACGCCATTCAAACTTATTCGTCTACTAATGTCATTCCACGCCATCTCTCCGCTGACAGCCCAGAACATACCACTTAGTCGAGCAGCTCTTCTTCTTTCTCTCAATTCTTCCCAACCCAAACATTGCAACATTTTTGTAACGCTACTCTTTTGTCGGAAATCGCCCAGAACAAATCGAGCTGCTTTTCTTTGGATTTTTTCCAGTTCTTGAATCAGGTAATCCTGGTGAGGGTCCCATACACTGGAACCATACTCTAGTTGGGGTCTTACCAGAGACTTATATGCACTCTCCTTTACATCCTTACTACAACCCCTAAACACCCTCATCACCATGTGCAGAGATCTGTACCCTTTATTTACAATCCCATTTATGTGATTACCCCAGTGAAGATCTTTCCTTATATTAACACCTAGATACTTACAATGATCCCCAAAAGGAACTTTCACCCCATCAACGTAGTAATTAAAACTGAGAGGACTTTTCCTACTTGTAAAACTCACAACCTGACTTTTAACCCCGTTTATCAACATACCATTGCCTGCTGTCCATCTCACAACATTTTCGAGGTCACGTTGCAGTTGCTCACAATCTTGTAACTTATTTATTACTCTATAGAGAATAACATCATCCGCAAAAGGCCTTACCTCCGATTCCACTCCTTTACTCATATCATTTATATATATAAGAAAACATAAAGGTCCGATAATACTGCCTTGAGGACTTCCCCTCTTAATTATTACAGGGTCAGATAAAGCTTCACTTACTCTAATTCTCTGAGATCTATTTTCTAGAAATATAGCAACCCATTCAGTCACTCTTTTGTCTAGTCCAATTGCACTCATTTTTTGCCAGTAGTCTCCCATGATCCACCCTATCAAATGCTTTAGACAGGTCAATCGCGATACAGTCCATTTGACCTCCAGAATCCAAGATACCTGCTATATCTTGCTGGAATCCTGAGAGGGTCTGCCTAAAAAGGGCTGCACCTGGCTAGAAATTTCCATAAGAAATTTAAAAAGATATTAAATTATTAGCTTTAATAATAATAATGGCTAAGAATTACTAACACAGCCACTGGATTCCACAGAATATATGAGGCTTTCGCTTCCGTGTCACTTGCTAGTTTATGTGCTTCTATGTTACAATTTTAATGAGAAGTATCAGAATATGTATGGAGTAAAAAAACCATCCCGACAAAATTGTAAAATGAACACCGAACAATTGAATGATGACAAACAGAATGAAAAGTCAGGTTTTAAGTTTCACAAACAGGAGAAATCCTCTCATTATGAATTAATGCGTTAACAGGGTGGGGCCGATGACCTTAGATGTTAGGCCCCTTTAAAGATCAAGCAAGCAGGTGAAGTATTTCCAGAAGGGTGTACAGTCGATCGTAGAGACCGAGGAGATGAAGTGGGAGCGGGGGTGTTAATTCTGGCTAAGGAAATTTATTGCTCACATGAATGGTGTACCGATGAAAGAGATGAAATATTAGGGATAAAATTAGTTTGTGATAATATGAAGGAGGTGGAAATTATAGGAACATATAGGCCTGGATGAGAGGAAAGAGACATGGAAATATTTGAGAAAATAATAGGTTATACACATAAAAACAGTAATAATGATATGGTAATATTCGAGGGACAAACTTGCCTGAAATTGAATGGAATTAATGGCAAATAAGTTAATTTGGGAGGGAGGATTTACACAAGTAACACAAGAACTAACTCGTCTCAATAACTTGCTAGATGTATTCTTGGATAAACCATGGGAAATTGTTGAAAAAATGAGGTAATTGAAGGAATAGGTGACCACAAGGGTGTAATAATGGATGCAGGACTGATATCAAAAATATTTAATAAGAGGGTCACATAAGAAAAAAATTGTACAGATAAACTAGAGTTAATGAATTTGGGACTTACCTTATATCACAACTCAGTTGTTGGATAAGTAAATGGAGTAATGTGGATACACTTTTGGCAAAATTTAAAGGAATCATTTTGGAAGGAGGGAAAAGATTTTTTTCTGTTAAGAAAGGTAAAATTACTTCAGAGCCTGTTTATTATAGAAAGGAAATAAGAAAATTTAAAAGAAATTGTAGAGCTGTAAACAGGAAAATCAAAGTGGGTAGGGAGAGTAAAACAACTACGAGTAGGAAACAGCTAATGAGGGAACTTTAATAGAGTGAAAAAGGAAGCAAAAGAGAATTATATGAATGGCGTACTTTATGAAGGTGATGACCATGAAGAGAAATGGAAAAATCTGTATTCAAATATTAAGAATCAGAAAGGAATCCAAATTCCCACAATGGCGGACAAGTGGGTGAACACTTTTTAACAGATACTGACAAAGCAAATCTATTTAGTACGCAATTCAGTGATTCAGTAGAAGATTGTCAGGAGTTGGAAACCAAAACAGATGATAAGGATATTTTCAGAGAAGTCCAACTGCTTCAGCAATGAAAAGCAGCAGGGAATGATTAAATTACTGGTGAAGAATTAAAACAATGCGGTTGTGCATAGTTCCTTATTTAAATTTCTCTTTGACTATGTCATAAATAATAGTGTAATACCAAACGAATGGAGGGAATCTATAATAATACCAATTTAGAATGGAAAGGGTGATAAAAGGAAACCTTAGAACTACACACCAATCAGCCTGACCAGTGTAGTTTGTAAAATGCTGGAAATTTTAAGAGCAAAGTACATCCGAGGTGTATGTGATGATCAAAATTGGTTCATGAGGAGCCAGTATAGATTTAGTAAGAAATTTTCTGGTGAGGCACAACTGGTGGGATTTCAGCAGGACTTATCCGATCAGTTAGATTCAGGAGGCCAGTTAGATTGCATAGCCACAGACTTTTTCCAAGTCTTTGACAGAGTGGAACATGGAACATTGTTGAAGGAACTGGAGGGCATGGGATAGGACGTAAGGGTTATACGTTGGATAAGAACATTTCTAAACTCAAGGGATCAGAAAGTCAAAGTAGGAAATAATGTATCAAAGGAAGCGAAAGTTTGGAAAGGAATTGCGCACGGTCCATTACTTTTCTTAATATACGCAAACGATTTAGGGTGCGACTGCTGCTCATTGATTTTTACAATATAAAACTGAATTTTAAAAATATATTAAAATGTTCATTAAATATAATGCTCAATCGTGGGACTATGTACTCACACTTAGTTCTTACCTGATAACTTACACATACAATAAATGACCGGCGCCAGCTACAACCCAATGCAGCAATAATAGAATGAGAGTAATGAATATCTCTAGGGTGTAGGGTAATGAAATTACTGTAACAGCGTAACATATAGGTTCCGGGAAATGGAGATTGTCGTTTTGTTTCCCCATTAAATTTGAGGGCATCTAATTCTACCATTGAAATAAAACGATAAATTAATTTGATGTTAAACAAAATATACGTACTATTTAAATTTTGAATTTAAATAGCAAGATTTGCTGCGATAATTTACATTATAATATAAAACTATGACATTACAAATGAAAGAAAGTAGGCATTAAATCTGAAATACTATTGACCAGATATTTAAAAGAGTTGTACAAGAAATGTATCCCTCACTGGTTCACGTAACACTACTTTCAACACTTTGAGTGTTATTACGACGTATTCCTTTGAGTTGGTATCGGCTGTAGGTATCTCAAGCCTAATTTGGTGATGCATCATTTTTGTTTCACTGACGAGATATAGCATGGATTGAAATTAGATTCACACTTAACAATCAACTTTACAAGTAATTCACTGTTAACTGTTAGTCTGAATTGCGACGTCTCAATATTCAGCGGTCACCGGAATGATACAAAAACTCGGCCGATCAGATACACGAAAAACACTCCCAACATTTAATCCATTTGATGACTGACGACTACTGTTGGATTTTTTATTATGGACACTCGAGTTTAGGCTTTAATTACAAACGAACCAACAGGCCTATTGCAATGCGAGTTATACCAATATTTTCCTTGTTTAATTCTACATTAGCGTATATAAGACACATTGTTTTCGACGTGCATTAAATATTTTTTATTTGTGGTTATAATAAATATTGTCCGGGTTTTTGGCTTCTTCTCTAGGAAGCGCTCACTTAGGAATATATACAAGGAAAACTACTTGTCTGATGGTAATGAAATTTTTATATGTTATAACCATATGTATTTGTAGTGTAATACTCCAGTTGCAATTTTTTCAACCACCCCGAAAAAAGTTCTTATCATTTTTCTAAAGCAACTCTTTCTCAGCCCAAGATAAACGTACAACAGCAAACATGGGCTTGTTTTGAAGCACTAAGTCTGGTTATCAGAAACTACAACAACTGTAACCGTACAGTTTGGTACCGAATTTATGAAGAGTAATATTGAAAGGAGGTTTTGTGTACGCCGAACCGTGCGATTAACAGCAGGCCGGGTGGGGAAATCGGGCGCAGTGTTGCCGCGTTCAGTAGTAACAACGCGCGAAACGAACACAGTTTTTCCTTTACTTTCAACCTTTAATTTTATTTCCTCTTATAACACTTCCCATCACCTTTTCTCATAAGGGCTTTGGACCTTCAAAGGCAGGTTTAAAAATGGTTAACTTATTTAGAAATATCACACTGTACAATTTTTACAGGAGTTATTTGCATTATTATTTACATATATTTACAATATTAAATTCTATCAATTTTCCTCGTCTGAAAAATCACTGTATTCCGATGAATCTGTGCTGCTGTCATTCATGTTGATTATGACTGGCTCGAAATAAGGGACGTTTTCAGACAGTCCATCTTTTTCCCAGTAGTGGTCTTCAATTTTCTTAGCGTGTTTGATGCATTGTTTCCAGAGTTCAGGGGTGACGGTACGTAAGGCTTCTCGGCATAAAGCGTTAATTGCTTCCATACCTCTACCATTTTCTAATGTGTTAGCCATATTTGTTTCTGCTATTTTCCCTTTTACGTAAGCCCAAATGAGCTCGATTGGATTAAGCTCGCAATGGGCCACTGGTAACCAAACAAGTTGTACACCTGGTCGAAGTCGTTTAGTCAGTTGTTCCAGCTTCTTTACCGGTGTTTGAAAATAAGGCCTGGCAAGGACAATCAGCTCTGATTTCGTTAATTTGTTATAATCGTCAACTCCAGGTGGTAGTGATATATTCTTTGATGTTATCGAGGATACAATTTCAGGTTTCAGCCATGACATGTTCGGGTTTTTAGATGAAGGATCGACCATCGTATGATATGGAGCTTGATCTATAACGACAGCCGACTTTTGAGGCAATAAACTCAGGACTTTCGTGAACCATTCTTCATAATGAGTCGAGTTCATCTCATTGTGGTAATCACCACTGCCTTTCTTGCCAATAAAACAAAGTTCTGCACCGTCAAGAAATCCTTCTTCACTTCCGATGTGTAAAATTATGATGCGTTTCCCAGCTCCAGACGGTGTTTTGAACCCTCCACGCCATCCATAAATTTGCTGAATGTACCCTCTGTACAGATTATAGTTGTCAAAGTTGTTTTCTAAAGCTTCAATCGCGTTTTCTTGCCACCCATATTTCATAGTATGGTTCTGTCCGCACCACGTCTCGTCTGTAAAGAAGATCTTGTAGCCCTGTGCTCTAAAGTCTCTAATTCGTCTAAGGTAGGTATGTCGGGATGCAGCAACTGTCACAAATTCCATTAGCACTGGTTTCCTGTTTAGTTTTTTGAATCGGAATCCCAAGCTTCGAACTACTTTCAAAAGCGTAGAAATTGACATATCGGGAAAATCCGGCATATTTTCTAACAGTTTCATGCGGAGGCTTTTAATTGTGGGAAATATCTTATTCATATAAAAATCGTGCATGTTTCTTCGTATTGTGCCCAAAGTAAAATTATCTAGATGGATTTTCGGACGCCCCGGTCTCACACACTGCTTCTTTCTTGACCTGGATGACGTATTTCCATCATTCTCCTTTGAAGCGGCTCCTACTCTCTTCACTGACGACAGCGATAATCCAAGACAATCTGCCACCTTCTTGTACACAGGGAACCTCTTGTCCCCTACTTTTCCCCCTCACATTGAAAGAAACAAATAGCACTCAAAATCATTGCAAGTTCACCCTCTGATAACGGCGGTCTTGGAGGCATCTTGAAGTGACGTGGCCAACATGCAGAACATAGGACAACTGAAAATAGCTTGCGGATAAACCAAGGTCACGGGCATTCCGTTCCACAACTGCCCGGGGCGAGTGTACTGTGTTCGTTGCGCGCGTGATTAGTACTGAACGCGGCAACACTGCGCCCGTTTTCACCACCCGGCCTGCTGTTAATCGCACGGTCCGGCGTACACAAAACCTCCTTTCAACATTACTCTTCATAAATTCGGTACCAAACTGTACGGTTACAGTTGTTGTAGTTTCTGATAACCATGACTGAGTGCTTCAAAACAAGCCCTACTTTGCTGTTGTACGTTTATCCTGTGCTGAGAAAGAGTTGCTTTAGAAAAATGATAAGAACTTTTTTCGGGATGATTGAAAAAAATGTAACTTGAGTATTACACTACAAATACATGTGGTTATAACATATAAAAATTTCACTACCATCAGACAAGTAGTTTTCCTTGTATATATTCCTAAGTGAGCGCTTCCTAGAGAAGAAGCCAAAAACCCGGGCAATATTTATTACAACCACAAATAAAAAATATTTAATGAACGTCGAAAACAATGTGTCTTATATACGCTAATGTAGAATTAAACAAGGAAAATATTGGTATAACTCGCATTGCAATAGGCCTATTGGTTCGTTTGTAATTAAAGCCTAAACTCGAGTGTCCATAATAAAAAATCCGACAGTAAGTATCAATGTGACTGCTGCTTCTCGATCTCACTGACTGACCAACTGTGGCCTTACTCTCCATACCACTGTCCATCCACCAAGGCTCAATCCATCTCACTGACTTCTCTAACTCATATCTCCTTCCAAATGAACTGACCGTCTGAGGCCTCACCTTCCAAATCGCTGACTCTATAAGATACGACAAGCTTATATAGCCATTAGTTGTCACACCTGCGTAATCTCAAAAAATAAGAACGATATCAGTCCCACCCAGCTAAAAATATTACATACTATGTTGAAATTGCCTGGGGCACTGTAGGAATTCCCTCAATATGAGCTCATTGCTAAATACATAGAATGACAGAGCGATGACTCGACAGTTACGGTAGCAGTATTGCACTATGTGTTGCAATGTCAAAAGGTTTCACAAAGCATATCCATATACAATATTAGGAAGTCTCACTTTACATGGTTTTAATGCTAATATTCACACACACACACACACACACACACACACACACACACACACACACACACACACACACACACACACATATATATACAATAAATTAAATACAATAAAGCAAGCGATAATTAACTAATACATAGCGAAATCAGATTATATAATTGAATAAAACAATAATAATAGTTACAATAATAGTAATAATACAGATATAATAATAATAATAATAATAATAATAATAATAATAATAATAATAATAATAATAATAATAATAATATACATAATTATTTGAACGGGGATTTTAACCGTTACAAGGGATCAATATAACATCAAAATGAGATTGTATGCAGATGATATAATTATTTATAGGGAAATAAATAACATTGAGTATTGTTCAGAATTACAAAGGGACCTTGACAGTATCCATCAATGGGTTGAAAAGGATAATATGAAGGTCAATGGGGGCAAATCGACTGTTACATTTACAAACAGGAGTAAAGAAACTGAATTTAAATATAATTTGGAAGAGGTAATTTTCCCAAAAATGGCAAGTGCAAATACTTAGGTGTGAGATTTGAAAGTAACTTCCACCGGAAGGGTCATGTTGATGACATTGTTGGGAAAGAATACATAATGAGGCTACTTAAAGGGTGCAACAAAGAATTAAAAGAGAAAAGTTACTTAAGTATGGTTCGTCCATTATTGGAATATGCAAATAGTGTTTGGTATCTCACCAGGAATACCTAATAAAAGAAATAAATAGCGTCGAAAGAAAGCAACAATAGTTGTAACAGGGGATTTCAGGAGACAGGGTGGTGTATCAGAAATGTTAGAATATCTTAGTTGGGAAACTTTATGTAAGAAAAGGGAGAAGAGTAGACTTGTAGGATTATATAGAGCCTAAAAAGGAGAGGAAGCAAGGGGAGAAATCCGAGAGAGGCTTCAGTTAGAAAATTATTATATCGGCAGGACTGACCACAGGTATAAAATTAGAAGGGATTTTAGCAGAAGCGATTGGGGTAAATTTTCATTCATTGGGAAGGTCATGGAGGAATAGAACAGTATACCAGGGGTAGTGTTTGATCTTTTTCCAGAATCTGTACAGATATTCAAGAAAATAAGGAACATCAACTGATAAATGAAATGTTAGAGGGCATTCGACCTGTGCAGGTTCTTGTAAAAAATGTTTCTGTGTAAATGAATTCCATCCCCTGGCCTATGTAGATATGACAGCCTAAGTAGGAGACTGTATGTATGGGTGAGGTATAGTGGGGACTTCGAAGGCCCTGGGACCGCTACGGTAGCTGTGAAGGCACTTCAAGAACTCTGAATAGCGGTGGTATAAGGTGCTCTGGTTAAGACGCAGCAGGTCGTTACGCACGTTAGGTACCAAAGTGGGAAGAAAAATATAAAGAAATGAAATGACATTTTTAATCTTATAGTAGTTAGGTATTATTTGAAGTAATTCCACATACTGTATATGAGTTGAATAAGTTTGTAAATACAGGTGATATTATAAGCGGAATTTTGTTAACAATATACTGTAAATTTATTAATGATGCGCCGTGTGTTTAAAAGAAAACTTTTAAAATGTAAATTGCATAATACTGTATTCTAGGAGAATGTATTTCTCTCTTGTTAATTTAAAATTTAGTGCTGATAATAATGTATTTTAGTGAACCATTTCCCAAAAAAAGTGATTATGGTTTGATTTGATTATTTTAAGTACAAATGTGTCAATAAGAGGAAAGTATTTCACTGGGATAATGAAAAAATCGACATTTCTAGCTCTTCAGGGTAGCAACTCAGTTCTGAAAACATCCTACGGTTATGAGCTACGAATTATAAGTAAATACTGCATAATGAAGTATGAGAATATATTATTTATTTCTTAAAAACTCTCCCTAATCATCCTTCTCCGGTCGATTAGATTTGCATTTTGCCTTTTTCTACCACTACCAGTATAAATGGGAGTCAATGCAGAGTTTCACTTAAGCCTTTATAAGTATATTCGGGGTGGAAATTTCTCAAAAGTAAAACCAAAGAAGACATTACAGAAATAATTATGTAAATAAGTTAATTTGGCTACGATTTTAATGAAAATGGAAGCGAGTAAGGGAGCAAGCTAATTTAGGATTTTTTCCCGGACGTGCACTTAGGCCGGAAATGATTTTCGAAATTTCTTTTTTTAATTTGAAAGAAATATCTAAGACTCACAATTTGAAATATTTCCGGGCCCTTTATTCTTTCAACTTTCGACACAATTGAGAAAATAGGTTAATTTTAGTCTTTTGGTAGTGTGCACTTAGAGCACTTAAAGCCGCAATTACCCTAAGTGACAGCACCAAAGGACTGACCATGCACCCAAGGCACGGTTCAGATACATGGAAACGTGCTAGACTAAAACTTTAAAAAGGAAAAAAGGCACTTACCATAAGAAAAAGAACAGAGCCCCCAGAGGAGCGGATAAAGTGCACCTGGTCATATCAAATTATCACCCCTTTAAAGGAAAACACCAACACCTTGGGGAACAAAGAGATATTTAATCAGCAAATTAAGTAATTAACAAACTTGAAAGGAAAATCCTCGCTGGAAAAATAAAATTAAATATAAAAACTTAAAACTCAAACCAAAACCCTACGGTCGACCGTTAATAAAGAAAATAATTATTTAATTATTATTTAGGACTTAGTAAGACTACGTAGATTAATGAAACACCTCATCAACTCATAAGGTTTCTTACAAACCAAAAGGTTTCTTTGACCAGTACCTAAGTTTTTCAAACATCTTTTCAACCTTGAAAAACAACCTTGACAGAAACAGTTTTTTTTGTTGATACTGAAAACCTTGTTTAGGATGTATCCAAAAGAGCCCCTACAAGGATGGGTAGGTATCACGTACACTTTTCTCGAAATCAAAATAATAATAATAAAAAAAGGTGCGAGACACCGGAAAGAAAAAACTGAAGGAAAAATTAAAATGCCCAAGAAAAATTAAAGGGACCAAGGTAAACCGCCCACAAGGCAGAATTCATAACAGGCACACCAATACAAGTCATCAATCCCATCACAACAACATCAACATGCCATGGCGACGACCAACAAAGGGTCAAGGGAAGGAAGGGGCCAATCACAAGCCTCGAAACAACAATAGGCGAATACTTACAAAGGACAATAGAAAACCGGACCCAGAAAATTACCCAAATACCAATACAAGAAAAATTAAATTTAAAAATAAAATTAAACAGAGAAGCAAGAAAAAAAGAGAACCGGAACAGAATATACACGTAACCCCCACATCCCTGGAGCGACTCGCTTGGTAAATTATTCCAGTTAAATAATAGCCTTTTACCACAAAACTTTTAGGCCTAGAAAGTCATTAATAAACATCAAGTTTCCAAATTACGATTTCGAAGAATCCAAAAAATTCGTTCACATAGCACGCAAGTCCCAAGTTAACAGACGTAAATTATACATGCTAAGTTCCAATTAACAATCTAAAAATTTGAAATCCACAAGGCAAGACTTAGTTTTTAGATGACGCAAATTACATCGTGTCGCACACACTTTCTTCACATAGGGAAATTTTCAGGTCTTTCACAATAAATCAGTAAAAGTTTAGTTGGAACAACACTTACAGTTTCATCCAGATGAAGTTTTGAGGACGCATCGGTAGTACATTTTACTTACGTATTTTGCATAAAATACAATTTCCAGGCAAGGAATATTAAACAAAAATAACTTGCAGTTTTCACCAGGGCAAAGCCCTACCAATGTAACCTTAACCAGGCTCGAACATTTTTGGAGAAATCATCTCGCTAGGGAGAGAGAAGCCCCACACATCCATCTCCTTCTTCTCACAAAAGAGCAATGGCGTTTTCTTCCCGAGATTCCACAGTCCACTGCCGCAGCGATCACATGTACACAGAAGGTGACCCACCGAGTGGTAACGTAGTTCGCGAGGTAGTACATACCTACGCCGCTAGAGTGCAGGAGAATACAGTAAGGCACAGACAGGACGTGCATACAGTCAGCTGGACAACAAATAACCTTTTCAGCGGCGAAGTTTCCAGAAGGAATAACGAAGCAGCGAACCACTTTTAAGAACACAGTAATTCTACAGCATGTGGCTAGTTCAATAATATTTGCCGAGAGGGAAAAATTGTTACGCAGGTAACAGTAGCATGGCGACTATGGGGAACTTTGTCTGCTAAGGAAGGTTTCACCATTAAAATGGGGATTTTAAATAAAGATTACATATCTCTTTAGATAGTCATGAGGGTAATTAGGGTTCGCACTAAGGACGTAATGAACAGGGCGTATACGTCACTGGTATGATTCCACTATATACTTGTTACGAGATCTAGAAAAGATTCCAAGGAAAGAAGCATGCTTTTTCCGGATGATTTCCGACAAAAAAGTTGTGTTACAAAAATATTGCTCTCTTTGAGCCGGGAAGACTTGGAAGTAAGGAGAGGAGTTGCTCTATTAAGGGGAATGTGTGCAGCTGTCAGTGGAGATATGACTTCCGATGACATTCTTGGGTGAATTAAATTGCTCGCTCTGCACATATACCATAATTATAATTACTGTGTAAATACTATCACAAGGTGAATGAATATATAACGGATAGTTAAATCTACTCCATATTTATGTTCTTAGGTATATTCCAGCAATACATTTTGCAAGGAACGTGCTCTTTGACGGAAGTACATGGAAATACTGGGTAATTTTCAAGCGATAATCCATTGTGACATCGATACATCGATGACGTTGTTAACTCCAAACATTCACCTGTAAGTTAAACCAGAACCTAGCACACAACAATTTCAGTAGGACTCATGTGTGAAAGTAAGTGTAGTTTTTCAGCGTACAGCCAGAATTTCAGAACCTACCATGACACAGGCCAACCAGACTGTTTTGGTCTACATCGAAAGACCTGGAGAACCATCAACAGATGCATCGATCTACCACATAAATCAGTAAATCCTTCTGTGCAGAATGCGGTCGTGGAACTCCAACTTAAGGACTCCGGCATATTGTGGAGCAGTGTTTTCCTACGTCATACCGAGCAGGCACCAGAGATATTGTCCAGCTAACGACACAAATGCAGTCCATATATGAATAGTACGTCTATGAATTGGAAAAAGTTGTAAATTGTATTTTAACCTAAATCTGATCGAGATCAAATAAAAACAAAGAAGAATTATCCATAATCTGCAAAAAAAAAAAAAAAATCATTTTGTACGATAAGAATTGAGGGTTATGGAAAAGGAGCAGCAATCTAGAAAGGAATGAGGCTACGCTCCAGTTTGTTCCCTCTCCGTTTCATTGTTTACATAGAATTGGCGGTAAATGACATCAAAGAGGAATTTGGAAAGGGAATCACAACCCAAGAAGACGAAATAAATACTCTGAGATTTGCCGATGATAATGTTGTTTTATCTGAGACTGCAGAAGATCTGGAGAAGTTGCTGAATGGTATGGACACAGTCTTGGAAAAGGAGTACAAGATGAACATAAATAAGTCCAAAACAAAAGTTATGGAGTGTAGATGAATGAAGTCACGTGATGCAGGAAACATTAGAGTAGAAAATGAACTCTTAAAAGTAGATGAATATTGTTACTTGTGTAGTAAAGTAACTAAGGATGGCAGAAATAAGGAAGACATAAAATGCAGACTAGCACAAGCAAGGAAGGCCTTTCTTAAGAAAAAAAATTTGCCCACTTCGATCATTTATGTAGGAATTAGTATAACTTTTTTGAAGACTTTCATCTGGAGCGTGACATTGTATGGGAGTGAAACATAGACGATAACTAATTCATAAACAAAGAGAATAGAAGATATTGAGATGTGGTGTTACATAAGAATGCTGAAGTGGAGATGGTTAGATCAAATCACGAATGAAGAGAAGGTGAATCGAATTGGTGAGAGGAGATCTATGTGACGAAATTTGATGAGAAGAAGAAAGGGAATGATAGGATTTTTTAAGGCGACACTCCGGGGATTAAAAGATCCTTTTGCCTAATGCGTGGATTTCCACGAAACTTTGTGCAAATATCACCTACATAAAGGTACAGATATCACGAGCATTTCCTTTGTATACAAATTAATAGTTTTCCAAAATAATTTAGTTTCCTGAAATTTGTAATTCCATTTTTTCATGAAATTTAACTAATTCCATATGCAGGAATTCTTGATTGCAGAATGTAAAATTACAATTGGCAAACAAAGCATTATTACAGTAATAAAACGTTTGAATTCGGCGGAGTAACTTCCTGACAAGAAAAAGAAAATCAATCCTTTGAACTTCATTCATAAAAACAATTCACCAAAATGATCAAAATTTTGCTTTTCATCTCCGGAATATCGCGTTAAGACACCTGGGATTTATTCATTTGATCTTTTAGGGACGTGGAAGCGGTAACAATGGCAGAGGTCGGCCAAAGTGCGAATATGACAAGCAGATTAGAGCAGATATACAGTAGGATGTGATATTTACGTATAATGAAAACCTTAGCAAAAAATAGGTCGGCAGGGTGAGCAACGTAAAACCAGTAAGTACTGAGGATCCGAACGAAAACAATATTGTGATGCTTTGTTATTTTTTTGTCCATGCGTAAATAAAGAAAATCAACAAGAAAAACGCCTCCTGATGATGAGTTACTGGATTCGGTAATGTGGTCTCCGATGTTAAACCTCTTAAACAATGAAACATTCTCTGTTGTCAACAGAGGAAGATATTTTAAATGCCCAAGTCCGGTCATGAAAGTATTGACGATGAATTTGATGTGTTTTTTTACAACGTTCTTGACATCCTACCGACACAGATAGGTCTTACGTGGACGATGGGATATGAAAGGCCTAGGAGTTGGAAGGAAGCGGCCGTGGCCTCAATGAAGGCATAGACCAAGCATTTGGCTGGTGTGAAAATGGAAACCACGTAAAACCATGTTCAGGGCTGCCGACAGTAGAATCCGAACGCACTATCTCCCGGGTGCAAGCTCACAGCTGCGTGCCCCTAACAGCACGGTGAACTCGCACGGTTGTAAGAGATTTAGTTAGTTGTATGAAAATGGTTCATTTTATTACGTTTACAATGTTCATCGATCACATTTAGGGAGCGGGATAGTGTGAAAAGACCATAAGTGGCTATTTTAGTTTTTAGGCTCGAAACATTCTCTTCTCTTTTCAGATCACGGCAATATATAACACATATTTTTAGGAGAAATGTTGAGGTCATTATGGATTTTTGGATACAACCTGTAATGCCACGCAAGCAGAATTTCATTTCCTACTTCGTGTGACGGAGAGCGGGAAGATTGATTTTTTCGTGGATTACTCTGTTCGTCACATTGGCTAGTCTGAGTCTGTTTTAAGGATCTTCAATTATTTTGCAACCCTCTTAAATTTTACATGTCATACCAGATGTGTGCATACGTTTTTGTCGGTTTTTGTTTATTCAAAATATTGGTATTTTCTGCTTCTAGACACTTCGCCAATCTTTCAAGTAAGTTATGAATACCATGCCAGAAAAACTGCATGTCTTTTGCGGCAAACCATTCGTCGAGCCATTTTCCAACTTCCTCGAAATTCCTCAAGTTCTGCTCTGCGAGCGTGTGCCCCATTGATGCGAAGCAGTGATAGTCAAATGGCGCCAGGTCAGGGCAGTACGGCGGGTGCGGAAAGATGCCCCATCCAAGTGATTTCAAGGTGCCTTCCACTGGTTTTGCTGCGTGAGACGGAGCATTGTCGCGTAACAAAATCATTTTTACCAAGTCTTCTGGCACATTCCGGTCGCCTTTCGATCATGAACATGCGCATGAACGGTTTCACCAGGCTTCAAGAGTTCATAATACACAATAGCGCTACAAGACCGGCACTGACTTTCACAGTGAAATCACCTCACCACGTTTAAGTTGTCGAAACCATGTCTCACATGTTCTAATTGATGGAGCGCGTTCACCAGATGTTTGTACCAGCAAACAATGACTTTCCACAGCCTTTCACTTTTGATTAAATAAGAAAAGCAATGCGTGCTGCAAGTATTCTTTTTCAGGTACAAACTTAGACATGGTCACTGAACGATACAACACCGACCCTAGTGTTTTTAAGTTCAATCAATCAATCAATCAATCAATCAATCAATCAATCAATCAATCAATCAATCAATCAATCAATCAATCAATCAATCAATCAATCAATCAATCAATCAATCAATCAATCAATCAATCAATCAATCAATCAATCAATCAATCAATCAATCAATCAATCAATCAATCAATCAATCAATCAATCAATCAATCAATCAATCAATCAATCAAACAATCAATCAATCAATCAATCAATCAAAACTGATCTGCATTTATGGCAGTCGCCCAGGTGGCTGATTCTCTATCCGTAGTTTTCCTAGCCTTTTATTAAATGATTGCAAAGAAATTCGAAATTCATTGTAAATTCCCCTTGGTAAGTTATTCCAGTCCCTAACACCCCTTCCTACAAACGAATATTTTTCCCAATTTATCCTCTTGAATTCCAGCTTGATCTTCATATCATGATCTTTCCTACTGTTAAAGACACCACTTAAACTTATTCCACGCCATCTCTTCATTGACAGCTCGGAACATACCACATAGTTAAGCAGCTTGTCTCCTTTCTTCCAAGTTTTCCCACCCCCCACTCTTTGCAACTTTTTTGTTACGCAATCTTTTTTTGTTGGAAATCACCCACAACAAATAGAGCTGCTATTCTTTGAATTTTTTCCAGTACTTGAATCAAGTAATCCTGGTGAGGGTCCCGTACACTAGAACCATACTCTACCTCTTGGCGATCTTACCAGAGACTTACTTGCCCTCTCTTTTACATCCTCACTTTAACCCCTAAAATCCCTCATAACCATGTGTTGAAATCTGTACCCTCTATTTACAATCATATTTATGTGATTAGCCCAAATAAGGTCTTTGCTTATATTAACACCTAAGTACTTGCAACCGGGCGAGTTGGCCGTGCGCGTAGAGGCGCGCGGCTGTGAGCTTGCATCCGGGAGATAGTAGGTTCGAATCCCACTATCGGCAGCCCTGAAAATGGTTTTCCGTGGTTTCCCATTTACCTTAATTAAGGCCACGGACGCTTCCCTATCCCATCTTCGCCATAAGACCTATCTGTGTCGGCGCGACGTAAAGCCCCTAGCAAAAAAAAATACAATAATCCCCAAAAGGAACTTTCAAACCATCAATGCAGTAATTGAAACTGAGAGGACTTTTCCTATTTGTGAAACTCACAACCTGACTGTTAACCCCGTTTATCATTATACCCTTGCCTACTGTCCTTCTCACAACATTATCGCGGTCATTTTGCAGTCGCTCACGATCTTTTAACTTATTTATTACTCTGTACAGAATAGCATCATCTGCAAATGCCTTATCTCTGATTCCACTTCTTTACTCATATCATTGACATATATAAGAACATATAAAGGTCCAATGATACTGCCTTGAGAAATTTCCCTCTTAATTATTACAGGGTCAGATAAAGCTTCGCCGTCTCTAGTTCTCTGAGTTCAATTTTGTAGAAATATAGCAACCAATTCCGTTACTCTTTTGTCTAGTCCAATTTGCACACATGTTTGCCAATAGTCTCCCTATCAAATTTCTTAGACAGACCAATCGCAATGCAGTCCATTTGACCACCAGAATCCAGGATATCTGCTATATCTTGCTGCAATCCTACAATTCGAGCTTTAGTGTAAAAACCTTTCCTAAACCCGAACTGCCTTATATCGAACTAGTTATTAATTTTGCACAAACGTCTAATAAAATCAGAAAGAATGCTTTCCTAAAGCTTACATATCATGCGTTTTAATTCCGACCGTCCTGTAATTTCAGCTTTATGTCTATCACCCTTTGCCTTTATACATTGGGGCTAATATAGCAACTCTCCATCGATATGGTATAGCTCCTTCATGCAAACAATAATCAAATAAGTACTTCAGATTTGGTACTATATCCCAACCCATTATCTTTAGTATTTCCCCAGAAACCTTATCAATACCCGCTGATTTTCTAGTATTCAATTTTCTATCCTACTGTAAATGTCATTGTTGTCATAGGTACATTTCAATACTTCCTTCGTGTTAGTCACTTCCTCCATCAGGACATTATCCTTGTAACCAACAATCTTTACATATTGGTGACTGAATACTTCTACCTTTCGAAGATCCTCGCATACACACTCCCCTTGTTCATTAATGATTCCTGGAATGTCCTTCTTGGAACCTGTTTCTGGCTTAAAGTACCTGTAATATACCCTTCCATTTTCACTAAAATTTGTATAAGCGCCCATTATGCTTACCATCATGTTATCCTTAGCTGATTCCCTGCTTGCTTCAATTTCTTGGTAAGTTCCTTCAATTTCTTTTTACGTCCACAACCATTTCTAACTCTATTTCTCTTCAACCTCCACCTCCTTCTTAGTCTCTTCACTTCTCTGTTATAATACAGTGGGTCATTACGATCCCTTACCACCGTAAAGGGTAAAAACCTATTTTAACATTCCTCAACAATTGCTTTAAACCCATCCCAGAGCCTGTTTACACTTTATTTATTGTATTCCACCGATTATTGTTACTTTTTAAAAACATCCAGTGCCTGTTTTATCAGATATACGGTATGCCTAATAATCCTAATTTTAATACCTTCATTTCTAACATATTTATTTTTAACTACAACAAAAACAGCTTCGTGATCACTAATACATCTATTACTTCGGTTTCTCTATACAGCTCATCTGGTTTTACCAGCACCACATCCAGAATATTCTTCCCTCTCGTTGGCTCTATCAATTTCTGAATCAGCTGCCTTCCCCTATTAACTTATTTACTACTTGTTGGCCATGATTCCTATCGTTCGCATTACCTTCCCAATTTACATTTGTTAAATTGAGATCGCCCGCTACAATCACGTTCCTTTCCATATCGTTTCCCAAATAGCTGATTAACTTGTCAAAATTCTGAATCAGCGTTAGCCCTACCCTTTCCCGTTCTGTGCACTCCAGAGACAACAAGTTGCCCATTATCTTTAGAGATGAGTCTTACACATAGAATTTCATGTTTGTCATCTTCTTCGTAGCTTACAAATTCTTCTTTCACGAGAAGGAATTCTCCCAGTCCTGTGATTCCTATCCTGGCGGAGTGAATGTGTGTGTTGGTATGTTAATGTCAGGCGAACAAACTGACTTACGTGTCAAATTAATACGCTGCGTACTGTTCGCTGGCGCCATCTCTAAGTGAAAGCGCAAGAAGACTTTTGCATACACCTGGTATCCTCTTTAGTTTACACTGTGATTTTGTTCAGTACATTTTTTTTATCTTGCTTCTGATTTTCTAAGTATAGAGATTGTTTTCCAAACGGAAATTATGTGGAAACCAGTATACACCGTCTGGAAAAAGAGCAGGAATATGAAGAATCTGTTTTTGATTAAATTACCGAGTAAGATACACCTCCATCTTTGTTGGGAGGTTATGAGTGTCAGAAAGAGAGAAAGAGAAATCGACCGAGAATGCATATATTTTGCCAACAGAACAGATTAATATTCAGCCAAGGAAGTCAGAATGGGAATAAGTCAAGGAAAGGGAAACAATGAAGAGGAGGAAGATGATTATTGCACCGGAATGTTTAAAAATCATGGGCAAGTTTTTACTCGAGCTTCAACTCAAGTTTCTCTGGAACCATAAAGTATACAGATGAAAAATCTCTGTCACATACTGAGCAAATTCCGGAACATACATTGTAGCAGAACGGGTTTGATATTATTTGTAGTTGGCGAGATAGTAAGTAAATAATTATCAACCACATATTGTTTTAATAAGGCTAAAAATTGCACCGGCGTTACACTACTCAGTCCCCTTAAATTCTTTATTCATTCTATTGAGTTTACGCCACATTGTGACCTTATGTGCACGTTTATAACTTTAGTAACGCGATATTGACACAAGTGGGGAAACGTTGAACAGTGTATCGTAAACAGAGGTCGTGTTTACAGTATTACTGACATTTCATTACTAAATGACGCAGGAGTGTTGGAACTGCTACACTAAGCAGAGTTGTTAATATTTCAGCACACTAAACGCTCATGACGTTAGATTTGACTGGAAGGGAATTATCAATAAATAAATTCGTTGAATAAGTAAATAAGTTATCAAAGTCCTTTTAAGACTGAGTATGAATACCATAGATTAAATGGATTAGTGTGACACCCGGCTATGTAGGTAAACCAGCAAACATTTCTGTGAAACAGTGTTGTATACTGCAATGTCTGTATCAAATAAGTCCCTTCAGGTGATTCAATATTTGCCGCATAATTTTGTTTCAATTATTCTGCACTAGCTATTAATTAATTCCATTCCATTGCCCGAGAACCTCTACTATGCAAGGAAAAACTGCACATTGTACACCAAGACCTCTAGCCATGTACGTTGTACTTATAAGTGTCCTGCATGCACTGATGATAAACGGGATGCCAAATAGCTGGTTTATAAAGGAGCGCTACAATGTGCTATATTTCGGATGTGAAACACATAACATTTTTGAAAATGTTCTTGGTATACGGAAGTAAATTTATTGGACTGGGGCCACCGGTTTAGGTAGCACTAACACTTAAATACATGGGCAGATTTTACAGTACTTTCTGTTCATTCTCCTTGGTTATACACAGCATTCATTTTAGTTCAGAAGATTTATCATAGGCCGACCCCGTGGTGTAGGGGTAGCGTGCTTGCCTATTATCCGAAGGACCCGGATTCGATTCCCGGCCGGGAAGGGATTTTTACCTGGATTTGATGGCTGATTCGAGGTCCACTCCGCCTACATGATTACAATTGAGGAGCTGTCGGACGGTGAGATAGCGGCCGCGGTCTATAAAGCCAAGAATACCCGCCGAAAGGATCCATCGTGCTGACCACATGTCACCTCGTAATCTGTGGGCATTCGGGCTGAGCAGCGGTCGCTTGGTAGACCAAGGCCCTTCAAGGGCTGTAGTGCCATGTGGCTCACTGAGAATTTTAATACTCTACTCCAAGTGGCTCATGGGATATGAGGGAGAATGTAACTAAAAATGTAAATGTTCAGAATGTTGAAATTTGGAAAGACTAAAGATTAGTGAAAATATGGTGGTTTCTTCTTGTAACTTACTCTTCAGATCAGAAAGAAAATGTTGAAACTAGGCCAACACATTAAAAAGAGGATGTTAAAACGACCAATGCGATCATTACATACTGGGACATGGGAACCGGGAAACAGAGGACAACCCCATACTTGTGACTAGAAGGAAAGAAAATTATCAGCCGAACTGTGAAAGGTGCTGTTAAAGTTTGGAAATCCTAGTCACAAGAAACTTACGTTTCTTGAAAACACTTCTTATTGGAAACATATTTTAACATTTTTGAACGAATGCAACTGACTACTCTTGACTTTTCCTCAAAATACAAGTAGCAATTTAAAAAAGAGCACATGTTTATATTCTAAACATCAGCCATATATAATTCTACAGTGCTAGTAATACGCACTACGTAAATTCTCCTTTCTAATACAATAAACCACAGCCTTCTACATGAAAAATTATCGAACATATTTCAAAATATTATAAAAATACAAATAGGTCACTTCCCATGCGCGTTTAAAACTGATTTATAGATATATAATTGATATATAAAATAGCACATTTTAACATGGGATAAAAGTAAGTTGAGCAAAAAATTACTGAAAACTGTTTCCTAATCCTTCTCAATGAAGGCCACGGCTGCTGCCTTCCCACTCCTAGCCCTCTCCTCTCTCATCGTCACCACAAGACCTATCAGTGTCTGTGCAACGTAACATAAAATGAAAAAAAAAATTACATCAACATGTTACTTGCAGGTGCTTTGAACGACTCACTAGATCTTAATTGTCTTTTGGGCGAAATACGTGTGTAGAAACCACTTAGCATACCGTCTGTAATCGTCGGTTGCATTCCGATCAGATTCTCCACAGATTAAAATTATGTCACTGTATTCATCTCTGATTAACATACTAGCCCCTGTCGATGTGTTGACAGCAATTGTAGTATCAGCCTACTACTATGCGCTCGAAAACGAGGCTAAATAAGGCAAGGGGGTGCATTAGATGTATAGCGCTGAGGAATATGAAGCGACCGGTTGTTATCTGTTGGTATTCCGACGTAACCTGCCTGCAGGCAGTGATACCCCGGTGAAAATCAAATATTAGACATCCCATTCATCATCAGTGCATGCGGAACACATATAAGTAGAAAGTTAGGCGCTGAATGGCCACATGGTATAAAAACACGCCGAAACACAGTTAGGAATATGAAGTATGCAATGCAATAACAAAGTTATAAAACATACTTTATTTAACCTCCTCAGTCCCGGAGCAAGTTTTAGTCATGGAAATTTCTGTTTTTACATTCAGTGTGTTAAAAGAGGCTAAAATAACTTGAAAATGCTAACCAAAACAAATTAGTATGTTTCGTTAAGCCATTATGGCATGTAGCGTATATGCTACATCGGGACTGAGAAGTGACTTTCCTACAATTCTTATTTTTTTCTTATATTGTATTTTATGATTGTAAGTGCACTAAACACTTAAAATACATTAATAAACAACATCACACACTTTTATTCTCTCTCACCATGTTCAATACAAATTGTGACACAAATTATAAAGCATATTTACAACAAATTGAATGTAAGTATTGCCCTTTTTTTGTAAACAAACACAAAAACATGGTGCAATAATATTCCTATTATTTTCTGTGAAATGCCAAGATACAGTTTCTTTTTTTCTGTAAAACACAGATATATTTTGCACTGAGTGCACTGTACAAAAGTGAAACCCTTACAACCTGGTAGCCTACACCTTGACCTACTTTTCTGTGTTCTGTTAATCATTTCTGGTAGGTGCAAAGCATGGTAATTCTTGGACTGAAGTGGTGGCATAGCTGCGGGAACCCTGCGGCGTTTCAGCAATGCATCTTCTTCCGACTCAGAACTGCTTTCATCGATAGGTGGAGTTGCAGCGTTGATTCTCATGTCGTCTTCATCAATATCATCATCATCATCTCCATCCAGTTCAATATCTCACACATCAAGGTTGATAGTGTCAATAAGATCCGCAATATCTGTTTCCTTCAAGGCTAAAATAATGAAAGGTAAAATATAAATTGTCGCATTCTTCGTACCAAGTATTCATTTAAATACTGTAGTATATAATGATATTCAAGTACGTACTTAATATTGAAGGCAACTATGGTTTAATATTAACAACTGCAGCGAGAAAACGAGTTAAGAAAAGAACAGTAATTTTCTGCTGTATGCACAAATTTTCTAGGTTATTGCCTAATGTAGAGTATATGCTACATCATCAAAAGCTTCATGCTGTCGGCAGTATACAATATCAAATGAGTTCTGATCACTAGCATAATACTTATTGACCTATTATAAGCTATCTTAAAAACATTCACATTAATTAAATATACAAATACATAACAAATACCTGCACGTCTCGTCCCCATGTCTTGATGTCAACAAACTTGTATATTCTCACTAGTACTGCCACCAATACACTTGTGCGATAAACAAAAACGAGTGATGAGAGCGAAGCACACACAGTAGACTATGCGCTACACCCGGCAACCGCGCGATAGAGCCATTACCCCACCGGGAAAAAATAAAGAACTCATGTAGCATATATGCTACACAGGGACTGAGGAGGTTAACGCAGACACAAACAATTGGGAAATGTAAAGTCTTACAAGCTCACGCTGTTCTTTCCTCATCACGTTAATTCTGCAGGAAGCCTGATTCACTACTGCAGTCCCATAGCCCTGTGCGTGGTACCTGCGCACCGCAACGCCATCTCGTACTGTGTTCGTGTACCATGAGTGTCACGCTTTCCTGGACATGTCGATGGCCGAGAACGAAATTTTAAAATCCATGATTGTTCAGGAGAAGAGTTTAAAGATGTCAGCAGTTTACATAACTTTCTCTCAAAGAAACACTTCTTATATAATATTTTTAAAAATTGGTTTGTACATGGTTGTGACAATGTTTACTTTAAAATGGTAAAAGTGTATCAACACAAAATGTACCCTTTAGAATTAACCAAAGCGACTAATTTAAGAACATTTAAACACCATTAAAAGTGCTTCTTGGCAAGAATACGTTATGTTTTATGGCTTTCCCCTGTGCTTGGGGACGGTAGAATAACACCTACAGAATCCCCTGTCTCTCGTAAGAGACGAATAAAAGGAGCTCCAGGTGTCTTAACTTTGGACCGTGGTTTGGTGACCACGAGGCCCCTGACATGGTTCCACTTACTTGTGCCTGGCTCCTCACTTTCATCTATCCTGTCCGACCTCCCTTTGGTCTACCCTTGTTCTTTTCTCACCCCGACGGTGATAGGCTGTGAATATCAGGGAGTCTTCCATTTTCATGCCGTTCGTGGCCCTCGTAAGTTTCTTTGGCCGGTAGCTTCATTTTTCGAAGTGTCGGATCCCTAACATTTTCATCACTGATTAGTGTTATATAGAGGATGGTTGCCTGGTTGGAATTCCTCTTAAAACGATAATCACCACCAGCAGCGTTGTATTATGGCTGGCGGTAATCCGTAGGTTTGTGTCACATGACGCAACAAAATATGTAGCGGAAGTGTAAGCATACCACCCGTGCAGGCTGTGATGTAAGGTACGGATAGATGGCCGGTCAATGTTGATGGATGGACATGACCGGTATAGATATATTTATCATCATATTATTTTTCGCGAAGGGAAAAATGGTTTCCTTTTTTCCGTTTTTTGTATTAGATTTGTTCCAACAAGGAGTTTGCGTGCGGTTTCGCACCAATTTATAAACTGATACAAGCGCATAAGTGAGATATGATATGTGAGCGTTACAAACCGTCGGTAAACAGTAGTCTGTTGGAGCAGTTTGTGGATGGTCAGTACAATGCCTGTGCGTTTACGAATAATAAAACTGTTCTTGTTCATGTTGTTCTGTTGTAACAGTTTGGGAGATTGTAGATGACGACATAAGCTACACATTGATGGTAAAATCTCAAAAATGCATTTATAAAATTGTAACTCTTTCGTTCTGAGTCATCGACATTGACATGATCATTGTATTGAACCTTGCAAATGTGTCAAAAAATAGTTGCCATTGTTTATGAGTAGTACAACAACACCTGTTCTAAAACAATGGGTGCTTCGTCAGCATTTTCCCACGAGGTCATCGATCCCTTGTGGCGGGATATTTGAACTTTTACCGTGTCAGCATTTTTGGTGCAGGCAAGATCATTGTTCCCTAGTCAATGACGTCAGGCTAATGACATCATTGTAACGTCATGCTCTACGTACGTGAGTAGGCCTAACCTAACGTAGTAAGGTTATGACGTCATAATGACTTACAACCTAACTTGTAACCACGTACACTAACCTAACCTCATTGTGATGGTCACGTTGAATACAAAAATTATCAATCAGGGGAGTTGCGCGCGGATAACAGCGCAGCCATGTGGGAGAGTTGTGAAGTTATCGTTCGTGCACCTACACGTCACCGCGTAGTCCGCAGGCCTTCTAGACTGAGCAGCGGAAAATAAAAAATGTATTATTATTACCTTATTGCTTTAATCGGAATTACAATGTTTAGTAATTAACATTATATTTGATATGCTATCTGATGGTATGTTGTCGGGAATTGAAACCGACCTTCCTTCCTCACGGATTTCATTTTGCTTACAGGTCCTAATTTTACGGCCAAATGCCCTTCCCTCATCCTTACCTGTCCCAGTTTTACGGTCAGATGCCGTACCCTCCTCCTCATCTGGCCTAGTTTTACGGTAAGGTGCCCATCCCTCCTCATCACTTGGCCCAGTTTTAGGGTCAGAGCTCTTCCCTCCATCTCTTCCTCCTCCTCATCTGGCCTAGTTCGTCACCATTTTGGAGGGGCCGAACTACACCTTCGTCATCTTGTGGCCAAGTTTTACGGTCAGATGTCCTTCTTGTCGCCATTTTGGCTGGACAGAACTACACCGACGACATCTTGCGCGCAGTTTTACGGTCAGATGCCCCAAAATTCTACGGTCAGGTGCCCCCTTCCCGTCCCTTGCTTCCTTTGCTCACAGGACCTAGTTTTACGGACAGATGCCTTTCCCTCTACCACATCTGTCGTAGTTTTACGGCAAGATGCCCTTCCACCCAGAGACGCTATATTGGTAGGGCCTAACCTTCAGGGCCTAGTTTTACGATGCCCTTCCCCTCATCCTCCTTATCTGCCCCAGTTTTACGGTTATAGTCTCTTCCCTCCTCCTCCTTCGCATCTGGCCTAGCTTTACGGTCAGATGCTCATACCTCCTCATCATCTTTCACAGTTTTATGGCCAGAGCCCTTCCCTCCTCCCCCTCATCTGGCCTAGTTCGTCACCACTTTGGGGGGACCTAACTACACCGTCGTTATCATCTTTGGGCCCAGTTTTACGGTCAGATGCCCTTCCCGTCGTCATTTTGGGGCGTCTAATCACATAGTCGCTATTTAGGGCGCAGTTTTTCGGTCGGATGCCCCTTAACTCCTCACAGACACCATTTGGGAGGGGTCTAACAACACATTCGCTATCTTGGGTGCATTTTTATTGTTAGATGCCCCTTCCCTCCTTAGAGTCGCTATTTTGGAGGGTCTAGTTTTACGGGCATATGCCCCTTCCCTCCCCACAGACGCCATTTAGGAGAGGCCTGGCACGGAGTCGAATCAATGGAGCCCTTGTTTTCGGAATAGCAAAAAATTATTATTATTATTATTATTATTATTATTATTATTATTATTATTATTATTATTATTATTATTAATTATTATTATTCAAGCCCTTCATAATTATCATTAGAATTCAATAGCTAACTGTTGGTGTGATGCCGACCCGGTCTAGAAAACAAAGAATAACGGCTGAGAGGATATGTCATGCTGACCACACGGCACTACGTAATCTGCAGGCCTCGAGCTGAATAATTTAATAATCATTATTACATGTTTTCCTTACTTCCATGTTACCTATCACCCGTTTATCTGCAGAATTAGGTGATGAGTACAAGAAATAATCATTAAACACATGGATAAAAAGCAATTACCATTTTTCATGTCTGTTACACTTACGTTATTGAAATGCCATCAACTGGTGAGCACGGTGTAGGGATGCCCTTTTTTACCTTCTGATAAGACGTGAGCCTTGAGTTCAACATTTTTACTTACCTTTTTCATTTTACCCTTTTGCGAGGTGAAAGAAGAGGAGGGTGCGGAGGGTCAATGAGGAAAGCGCGATAAGGAGGAGGAGGAGGTAGATTTTATACGTGTAGCACGATCTTTCTGTACTGAAATTTTTAACATTTACCTTTTTCCAGTCATCTTATTTATCTTATAATATTAAAATATTATTAGAAGAAAAAGAAAGAGGAATAGAAATGTGATGACTAACTATTATACTAAAAATAAAATCAATATCCCCACAACAGCTTTTCACTTCTAAAAGAGTGTGACGGTAATTGAATCACATTTGAAAGGCGAGAGTAAACCACACCTACAAGATACCTTACATGTTCAACTACTTCAAGTGGCGACAATAAAGAACTACAGTCCCAGCATTTGCCTTGTGTGAAAATCCGAATCCGCGTAGCCTTATCCTGTTGAATACCATCGAGAGGTCAGCTCAAAGCTTTACGTTTCTATCCGACAGACAAATAACTATGGGACCTTATAAAGAGAGAGGAAGATTTGAAAGAATAGGCAAAGAAGAAAGAAGGAAGCGCCTAAGGCCTTAACGTAGGTACTATCCCGGATTTTGCCTGTAGGAGGAGTGAGAAACCATGGACTACTACTTCGCGGATGGACGAGTTGGTAATCGAACCCACCTCTATTCAGTTGACCTCCCGAGGTTGTGTGCACACTGTTCCAGCCCTCGTGCGAATTTTCAAATTTCGTGGCAGAACCGGAAATCGAACCTGGACCTCTAGAGGTAACAGACCAAGCCGTTAAATTAGGTACTATCCCTACATTCGACTGGAGGAGAAGTGGGAAAGTACAGAAAATTACTTCGTGGATGGATGAGTTGGGAATCGAACCCCACCCTTTACTCAGTTGACCTCCCCGAGGCTGAGCGAACTCTGTTCCAGCCCTCGTACCACTTTTTCAAATGTAGTGGCAGAGTCGGGAATCGAAACCCGTTCTTCTAGAGGTAGCAGGGTCGTGACGTTAAGTTAGGTACTATCCCGATATTATTGAATGCGATTTAACTATATCGTAAGAAGAATAGTCGGGCCTCTAGAGGTAGCAGGCCATGACGTTAAGTTAGGTACTATCCCGGCATTATTGACTGCGATTTAACTATATCGTACGAGGAATAGACACGCACACCGCGCACCCAAGTAGCTGATACAATACGATTATTATTATTTCTGTCACTGTTGTGTAGTAGAAAATGTGATTAGCTATGACTCAGGTAAGTGTGCCGTGGTCGTCAACCCAGCGCACTCAAGCTGTAAGCCCGTCGGTGCCCCTTTAAGTCTCCTCTTATAACAGGTAGGGGATACCATGGGTGGAATTCTAGACCTTAGTAGGTTACCACACAACATTGAAAAACGACACATTAGGCTTGAAAATACTGATAGGAAATACCATCTTCTAGAAAACGACTTATTTACAGAAGCATTAACGTGTTTAATTCTGCACACACACACACACACACACACACACACACACACACACACACACACACACCTTAACTAAGGTACTATCCCGGTTTTTGCCTGTAGGAGAAGTGAGAAACCATGGAAAACTACTTCGCGGATGGATGAGGTGGGAATCGAACCCACCACTATTCACTTGACCTCCCGAGGCTGTGTGGATACTGTTCCAGCCCTCATACGACTTTTCAAATTTCGTGGCAGAGTTGGGAATCGAACGCGGAACTCTTGAGGTAAAAGACCATGCCGTTAAGTTAGATTGCAGGAGAAATGGGAAACTACAGAAAACTCAGTTGACTTCCCGAGGCTGAGTGGACTCTGTTCCAGCCCTCGTACGACTTTCAAATTTCGTGGCACTTCAATCACTTTTTTAGTAATGAATTGCTTATCATATCGTATACTTACAGTACATATGAAAAATAAGGGAATTAAAACATGATTTAACATCGTATATGTGGTCTTCAGCGTGTCATGAAATGAACGAGCCTGCAGCTGAACATGTGTGTCTGCCTGCTGCTGCAACAGGAAAACGGATGTATCAAATTTCATCGTGACAGCACATACATATACAGACTGCTGTTTTTCGCTGTGTTACAATCTCTGACATACAGTACTAGAAGAAGAGAATTATAAAATATAATAAATTAAATTAACAGCTACGAATTTAAAAAATGTTGCGCCAGCCGTGCGGTGTAGGGGATTAAGTTCTTGCCTCTTACCTAGAGGCCTCTGGGTACATTCCTGGCCAGGTTAGGGACTTTTTATCTTCATCTGAGGAGATAGTTCGTGGCCGGGTTCGATTCCCGGTCAGGTCAGGGATTTCTACCTGCATCTAAAGCTACTTCGTAGTCTACACAGATTACATTGAATAGTTCGTGGCGTGGTTAGATTCTCGGTCATATCAGGGATTTTTACCTGCATGTCAGGGCTAGTTCGCGGTCTACACAGACTACATTAGATGGTTCGTGGCCAGGTTCTATTCCCGGTCATGTTAGGGATTTTTATCTGCATCTATGGCGTAGTTCGGGGTCTACACAGACTACATTGAATAGTTCGTGGCCGAGTTCAATTCCAGGTCAGGTCAGGGATTTTTACCTGAGTCTGTGGGCTAGTTCGTGGTCTACATAGCGTACATGGTTGTGATCCTCGACACGTTCAAGATTCTATCCCGTGACCCTCTGAGCCGAAGACCACAACGCTGTCTATTCGCCAAGCAGTCAGTCAATAATAATAATAATTGTCGGGCTGAGTATTACTGCTCAGCATTTGCATAACAATTGTCGGGTGTGAGTGTTACAGCCCCAGCATTCGCTTGGTAATAGCTAATAGATTTACTAGTATATAGAAGAACTCCTGCGGGGCAGAATTCCACTACCTCGGCGTCTTCGAAAACCGTCAGTGTAGTTAATGGGAACAAAAAGCCAATATTATTATTGCAAATTAACTCAGAATAATTCAAATCCCCGACTCGGTGGCGAATCGAATCCCTAGATTCTCTAATGCCTCATCACTGACAATTAAACCATGGAAAATAATAATAACAAGGGGTGAGTCTCTCTAACAGTTGCGGCTCTCGACCCGGCTTGGATTCAAACCCATGGCCCCTCTGAATCGAAGTCCACAACGCTGTTCACTCATCTCCTTATAGACTTTGTAGTTCTATAAGAAAATGTAATGTGTTATTACTTATATTTTCATGATTTACATGACAATCAGTTCTAATTATAACAGATGGACAGCGGTTGTTATTGTCTATTGCAGTGTAAAACTACACATCATATCTACCTAAGTGTGCACGTTAATATTAAAACATCTATAATGTTTATGTGTGATCTTTGTAGTGTGATTTTATTCAAGGCGAGACAATTTTCAACGACATAAATCTGAAAAGCATAACTTCGAACTATTTGCATGCAAAGAATGTACTGCTACATTCAACAGGGTGATAATCTCACACGACATGTGAATTCTAAACACATTTGTTTAAGTAATCTACCAGTAGAATGCATAGAAACTTTGACTAAATGTCGAAAGCGCAATATTAAGAACCGTGAATCAAACGAAACGACATCGTCTCAGTCTACTACGAGTTCTGTTACTAACCTCACACCACCAGATAAAGAGAAGCAAGGATAGGAGATGCATAAGGAGGAAGACAAAAAAGAAGTCAACGTTTCTTTTCCATCGGAGCTTTCTCCTTATTTTCTAAACCGACTACACGTTCTGTCGCTGTGCAAACATCACAAGAAGAGAAGAAAGATGCGGTAGTAGAATATAAAGAAAAAGAAGATGAAGATTTACCGCTTTTTCACAATCGAACCGTGTTAAGCTTTTATTTACAGATGACTTTGCAGAAGCACATACTACATCAAAACAATTTCTTCCGTTTCCTACACATTAACTTCTACACGTATTCTCAAACATCAAAACTCTGTTACAATATGCGGATGTAAAATATTGAAAAGACCTGAACCTTCTCGTTGAACGATTACAATCCTAAGAGCTTGTCAAGATGCTGGTTACACAGTGTATGAACGAGAGATTCAAGAAATGGAGGAAACATTTTGCCGTAGGGGTATTATTTGTAAGAGCTCTTTAAAATGAAGACAGACATGAGTGTTCAACGACGAACGCATTGCACCTCCCATTGTAGACAGTGTCATCACATGTAGGAATGGGATGAAACCGGTGGTACTTTGTTTAATTTTGTAAATAATTACACAATCACTATTTTATTAAATTTAAAATGTTCTACTTATTGCATTACCTTCGCCTCCTTACACCTATCGTAAAGGCATGAGTTTACTAGAGAGTATCCTTGGTAAAGAACAAGTCTAAACATGCATAACCACGTCGACGTGAACGCTGCATGCTCAAACAGAATGACCTTGGTATCACACATGCTCTGTCCCGTCGGAGACAACTCTGACAGAGGTGCACAATAGTTAAAGATGCGTTTTAGGAGAAGAAGAAAGAGAAGGGTCGTGTATGAGGTGAGGCAAAGTTTGCGACGGAAATGTCAGCCTCTCAACCGTTTGAGACATTCTGCCTAGCAGGGTAAGGTAGTTAGTGGTAAACAATTTCTAATTACTAGACCGTGTGCCTAAAATTGCTCTTCCAGTCCTCTCTGCTGTGGTCACGAAGGGCATCCGATTATAAAAATCGATCTTGACCTTAATTATTTTCCCTAATAAGGTTAACGTCAGAGGGGATCTGACGGTAAAATTAGGCCAGATAAGGAGGAGGAGGGAATAGCATTTATCCATAAACCTAGAACAGGTGAGGACGAGCGAAGGGGATCTGACCGTAAAACTGAGCCAAATGAGGAGGTGGGAAGGGTATTTGACTAAAACTGGTGCCAGATGAAGAGGAGGAGGAGGGAAGGGCATCTCTCCTTAAAACTGTGCCAGATGAGGAGTAGGAGGAAGAGGAGGGAAGGGCGTCTGACTGTAAAACTGTGCCAGATGAGGAGGTGGGGGAGTAGGAGGAGGAGGAGGGAAGGCCATCTGGCCGTAAAACTGGGCTAGATGAGGAGGAGAGATGTACATCTGATCGTAAAACTAGGCCAGATGAGGAGGAAGAAGGAAGGGCACCTAACCGCAAAACTAGGCCCCGTAGATTAGACCCCACCAAAATGACCTCTGTGTGAGGGGAGGGACATCTTACCGTAAACCTACGGCAGATGGGGTAGAGTGAAGGACATCTGTCCGTAAAACTCGGTTCTGTAAGCAAAGTGACGTCTGTGAGGCGGAAGGTCATCTAATCGTAAAATTAGACCAGATAAGGAAGAGGAAAGGGCATCTGGCCGTGAAACTAGGCCCTCTAAACAAAATGCCATCTGTGAGAAGGGAAGGTCGTGTTCATTTCCCGACAACATACCATCAGATATTATATCAAATGTTACGTTAATTACCAAAAAATATAATTCCGATTAAATCAATAATAATTTTATTGTCCGCTGCTCAATCCCGAAGGCTCGCATTTAGGAGGTGACGTGTAGGTGCATGCACGATAACATCACAACTCTCCCACATGGCTGCGTTGTTATCCGAGCAGTTGCATTATCCGAGCATTCAACATGCGCAATTCGAGATCACTTCACGACTCTCCCGCATGTCTGCGCTGTTATCCGCTGGCACGGATGCGCGCGCACCACCCCTGAGAGATATTTTATAATCAACATGAGTGTCGCAATTCGAGATGAATTTACAACTCTCCTACATGGCTGCGCTGTTATCTCTCTCCACTTACCGCAGTTCCCCAATTCTTGTCCATTCCCCACCCTCACGACTATGGTATAAAGCCGCTAGAGGAAGCGAGCTCTCCGCCTGTCTGCCGCGAGGAAGACGGGCTATACCTGGCTAACAAGCCGGGCACTATTTTTGGTAGAGGACCACAAGGCGGTGGACCTCCAGCGAGAGAGAGAGAAAGAGCAATCTCTGACTCACCCATCCTCCTATGTTTTGTAGGGAGGGGGGAAATGGCACTCTCCACCCACTCCAATACGAAGCAAAACCTAACCCCGATGAGGTTAGTGCACGTGGCTACAAGTTAGGTTATACGTCATTATGACGTCATAACCTTACTACGTAAGGTGAAATGAAATGTCGTATGGCTTTTAGTGCCGGGATATCCCGGGACGGGTTCGGCTCGCCAGGTCCAGGTCTTTCTATTTGACTCCCGTAGGCGACCTGTGTATCGTGATGAGGATGAAATGATGATGATGAAGACAACACATACACCCAGCCCCAATTAACCAATTAAGGTTAAAATCCCCGACCCGGCCGGGAATCGAACCCGGGACCCTCTGCACCGAGGGTCAGTATGCTGACCGTTCAGCCAATGAGTCGGACACTACGTAAGGTAAGGCCTGCTCACGTACGTAAGGAATTACTTTAAAATGACGCAATTAGCCTGATGCCATTGACTAGGTGTCAATGACTTTGCCTGCGCCATGAAAATGCTGACTCAGCAAAAATTCAAATTTCCCGCCACTAGGGGTCAATGACCCCGTGGGAAATGTTGATGTACCAAGCATTGTTTTAGAACTGGTGTTGCTGAACTACTTTTATGCACCAGTCCTATAAATCTGGAAGAACGATCCAGAAATTTTGGCAACTGATCTGATATCGCTGGTGGACAAGGTTTTCTGGTTCGTGAGTCTAGTTCATTTCGTCATACTGGTCAATATTATTCATTCAGATACAGTCTTTTTTGTGACAGCAACTTCTAAAATTTGATTATAACATTCTCTGTTATGTATCGATTTCATTTAATCTGCATTTAATATCATGGTAAAACACCAAGGGACAAGACTGTTTTGACACGCGCAGACCTGGCATTATGATGTGCTAGTGTTGGGCAGCTTCTGAACGTGTTCGCACGAATATCAACAGTGAAATACTTCCTTCCTTTCTCTTCTGTGTATGTTGTGTTTAATGTTTACTTCTTCCATCATGCCAAGAAAGTGTGTTTATCAAGGAGATATTTTACGCTATATTTGTGGTGAGCTGACTTGTGAAAGAGTGTTATGAGCTTTACATCGACTGTCGAGTGTCTGATTTTGATAAGAGCTGGGCCCCAAATGTATGCTGTGTTTGGTGTATTAGACTGTTGACTGGATGGAAAATGGTACACATCATATGCCGTTAGCATTTCCCACGATTTGGAGGGAACCGAAGGATCATCGAAGCGATTGTTATTTTTGTTTAACAAATATTAAGGGAATCAAATCTAAATCAAAATATGCAGTTACGCATCCGAATTCACCACCTGCAATGAGGAGTTACCGTTACAAATTATAAAGGAAATCAAATGAGTATGAGTCAAAACTTTTGCCTGATGGGGAAAAACTGAAATGTCATTTGAATTCAGCATGAACAATAATTTCAGAATCTCTTATTTTTATTCCTGTGAAAGAATAAAGATAATTTTTGCCAACCCGTATATACTAAAAGAAGCTAAATTAATTTATAGACCAGAGAGAAATGAGATTGATGACAAACACAAAGCAGGTATCAAGGAGCTAAATGTGGGACAGGGAAAATTCAGATGGGTGAGATATTTTAAATATGTAGGTGAATGAATAGAAGCCAACTTTTCTTCAGCGCCATGTTGACATCATTCGTCCGCGGCCCTCTATGCAGCTTAGTGCCTTGCAATGAACAACAAATTCCTTATTGTGAAACCTGAGGTCAAAGAAAGAGTTTGAGGAAAATCTGGGGCCCCGATAAAGACAATGGTGAATATAAAAGACGGCACAGCGACGAACTCTATTTCCACGTGGTAAAAATAACCGATACGATAGGGTTGCTCCCTATTGAATGAGTCGTGCAAGGTCAACGAAGCGGATCTTCTCTTACTTCCATAATAAGAAAGCAAAAGTACCCTGGTTCTGTGGGGTAGAAAAAGATATACATAGGATGGGGATCACACGTTGATGATATCCCGGTGTGTAACCCACTTAAGAAGAAACTTGAAGAGCACAGAGTTTTCAAGAAAATCCGAAGCTGAAAACAGGGAATGCGTACCCGAGGAAAGAAGGGAATAACACTCACAACGAAGGCGGTAGTACTGGACAAATTTTAACGCCCGGCGAAGAGGGCAGTCGTGCTTTGTTGGCCGCAACAACATGAATGAACAGAAGAAAGGAACGTACATTTATATACGCGTTTGTTAATGTTAGCCATGCGCCAGATTTCGATAAAAAATTTCAAACCAATTTTAAATCATTTCGGACAGTACAAAGGATGGGAAATCTGCCACCTCCGTGACAAATGGAAATGCTGAACCGCAAGCTATTCTGTGATAAGAACAATGCAGTATAAATGCACTAATGGAGACATGTCTCTCTATTTGCTAATATCCCTCTTAGGCTTCCATGATCAAGTATTTTATAAATTTTTACCCTATTTGGAAAATTAACATTATTTTTTTTATCAGGATTTAGCCCGATGATACGTAGAGGTGTCACTATATCTCTGAACAAAGGAATTTATAACAACGAACTACAAATAATAAAACAAATGGCGGTAGTAGACAACCATCCATCCAACACAGCAGAAATCTATAAATAAACAGTGGAAAAGACTAACTAAATCCCCACTGGAAACGATGAATATGTAGTTCCCAATTTCGTGAACAACATCAACTAAAAAACTGGTAAGGTTTTAAAGTAGCCTTCAAAACAAATAAAACATGACAGAAACAAATTATCAAATGCGATCTAAATAAAAAAGACCAGTTTTACAAATCAGGAATGCGTGAATTCAAATACCAGGAAACAAATTGTAATGCCACATCCACCCCCCCCCAAAAACCGCAATTTCCACACCAAGTAGAAAGAACACAAAAACACAGTTAGACTCAACAGAAATTCAGCCCTCTGTAAACACACACATGACAACGCCTACCACTTCACGGTCCTCAACGTAGAACTTCATACATTACACACAGAATGAAATAGAAAATCATTTTATATAAACGAATATATATCAATAGAAAATCCAACCAAAATAAAGTCAACAGTCACACACATCTTACATTTTCCCATTGTATAATCTACTAAATCAAGTCACATATTATTAAAGCACACCAATTCAAACACTATTAATAATATTATTCTTTAGTAATTCGAATGATCATTAACTTAGCCAAATCCGAAATCGATAGAAAAATAATTCCTATTACTATAATAATAATAATAATAATAATAATAATAATAATAATAATAATAATAATAAAGTTAAAACTACAGTTCCGCGGAAGCCGATGACGTTACCGGAGTGTGATGTAACGGAAATTTACCAACAAATTAGCCAACTGGACTCACGCCACCTATCACTCTTTGTTGGACTAGCAAAGCACAGCTAGAGCATTCTGTTAAGATAAATTCTAACTTTCAACTATCCGGACCGCATAAACAGAATTTAAATATAAAAATATTTCTTAATAAAACACGTAATGTATGTTGTATGTTGGGTATTCAGCCCGAAGGCTGGTTTGATCCTCTGCAGCTCCGCCAACAGCTGTCATAAATAGCCTAGGCGTCACTGAAGACGCTTACTAGGAAAAAGAGGAGTGAGGTAGCTTCCCGTTGCTTTCCTCACCGAGCCAGAAGTTGCTATTATATATCAGTCTGCCAAGTCCACTGAAATGCGATATTTTCACACCATTCATAATAGGGACTGACTGCATAAGCAATGGCATTACCAGCATCACTCATACCTCAGTCACTTTCATAGTGTCAAAGCCAAGGGTGAGACTGGGACAGGTCAATGAAAGTAACAAATTTGATATAGCCCATACCAGAAGACACAGTGCACTGTAAACACTAAATCTCGCCTGCAAAGGCATAACACGCGTAATATATATTTAAAAATGTTAAAGTGTGATTTGGTAGAATTTGATGATTGTCTTTAATTAATGGTATATGGTATATGGTATGTGGTATATTTTTACATTAATATGCCTTATAGCTGGGGGACATACGAACATTTGTATATCGTAACGCGACAGAATGTTTCACGGAAGTGTAACCATAGTAACCCTGCAGGCAGTGATGTAGGATATTGAAGGATAATAAGACAATGTTACCTAGCAACCGTACAGGCCATACCTTATGGCTGGTTACCACCCAAAATTAGCAGCCGTTGCTGGATGGCCATGACCGAGAGACATATTTATGATCATTTGATTTTCGCAAACGTAAAAATGATATGTTTTGAGGCATTATCATTATTGGTTCAGGATACGTACAGGCGTTATACAAAGCTGCAATCTTTCGACTTTGCTGTTCGTTGTTTACATGGATCATCTGTTTAAATGCATAAAGTGGCAGGGAGGGATTTAGGCAGGTAGAAATGTAGCAAGCCGTCTGGCTTACGCTAACGACTTGGTCTTAATGGCAGATTCTGCCTAAAGCCTGCAGTCTAATGTCTTGGAACTTGAAAATAGGGACAGTGAGTATGGTATGAAAATTAGTCTTTCCAAAACTAAATTGATGTCAGTAGGTAAGAAATCCAAGAGAACGTAACGTCAGATTGGTTATACAAAGCTGGACCAGGTAGATAATTGCAAGTATTTAGGATGTGTGTTCTCCCAGGATGGTAATATAGTATGTGAGATTGGGTCAAGGTGCAGTAAAGCTAAAGCAGTGAGTTCAGAGCTGCGATCAACAGTGTTCTGTAAGAAGAAAGTCAGGTCCCGGAGTAAACTATCTTTATATCGGTCTGTTTTCATACCAACGTTGCTTTACGGTAGTGAAAGGTAGGTGGACTCAGGATATCTTATTCGTAAGTCAGAAGTGACAGACATTAAATTAGAGAGAATTATTCCTGGTACAAACAGGTGGGAACAGTGGCAGGAGGGTATTTGGCATGAGGAGATAAAGGGCATGTTAGGAATGAACTCGTTGAATGATGCTGTACGCATAAATCTGCTTTGGCGAATGGAGAAGAATAGGTTACCAGGAGAATAATGGAATCTGTTGTGACGATAAGGGAAGTAGAGATCAAGACGACGATGGTTAGACTCAGTTTCTAACGACTTGAAAATAAAAGGTATAGAACTAAACTAGGCCACAGAACTAGATACATATAGAGGATAGTGGCGGCGATTACTATATTCGCAGAAGCTTGCAGACTGAACGCTGAATGGCGTAACAGTCTTTAATGATGATGTATCTATGTATCAGGTAATAAAACATTATTTTCTTTCCCTGCTATTTCCTAGCTTTAAGTTATACTGAAGTTTTTTATACAGTTTGAAGAACGTCGGATTTATAAATTAGGTAAGACAAAAGAGAAGAAAAATGGCGTCCCTTATAACAAATATATGATAAACACTCACTTAAATAGAAAACACATTAGAAGACGATGCCAAACCGAAGTATTAATGATCATGAGAAAGGATTTTTAAGTACTTACAAGTTTAACAAGGCGCAAGCATGACCCAGCCGCTCTACAGTTATGTAACTTGCATACATTTTAGGGGTTCTGGTAGTTCAGATCGCTAATGTTTATGCAAATCTCACTACAGAGCCGTCGTGCAGGTAGAAGACACCTTAGGGTTTCTGATATTTCAGATCGCTTATATTTATGCAAGCCTCAATGCAGGATTGCATTGAGGGTGGAAGAAACTTTAGGGGTTCTGATAGTTCAGGTCGCTAATGTTTATGCAAATCTCATTACAGAACCGTCGTGCGGATAGAAGACACGTTAGGGGTTCTGATAGTTCAGATCGCTGATATACACGCAAGCCTCACTGCAGGATTGGTGTGTGGGTGGAAGACACTTTTGTGGTAGAGATAGTTCAGACCGTTAATGTTTATGCAAACCTCACTGCAGAACCATCGTGCGGGTGGGAGACACTTACACTTGATGAAATACGTTTGCATTCTATATTATTAGTACTTAGAAGTTCTAATGATCAAATAGAACGAATGGAAAATCACACTTTAAGAAATTGGAAAAGGATATTATATTATGAATCACAAAATATACAACATGTATGGCCTTACTTGTTAAAATTCCGACATAGTGAGCCATTTAATGCGGAAGCTTGTTGTTTAAAGGGCCTAACATCTAAGTTCATTGGCCCCCAATGGTACCACATAGACGACATGATAATGATAATTAATTTTTTTAAATGTATTGACCGATTAAAATTTAATACAAAGAAAGAAGAACAGTGATTCTGAATTTAAAATATTCAGTGGATCTAATTCGCAATGCTTTATTTTCGGTAAATTAAGACATTGCCTTAATGTACAATACAATATCATGCAAATTACTATTTTAAACACACATTAAAATATACAAACATAAACTAAAAGAGAGTCAAATTAATGAAACTAAATGAACAATAGTACAAAAGTAATACGAATACCTACGCTTATATGCGATAAAATAAACCACTGTCCCTCATAACTGTGGCATTTAATCATTCATCATGCTACATTAGAATCATCACTTGTGTCAAGATCATTCAACATTTCCTGAAATCGCTTAGCATCCTCATCAGTTTTCCTTTTATAGGCTGTGAAAAGTTTTCAGCAATCCAGAAACGACTGAGGCAAGGCTGAAGTTTGCCCCCCTCTCATTTTCATGATTGTATATAACAGGCGGTAAAGGAAATCATAGGGGAATTTGGAAAAGGGATCACAATCCACGGAGAGAAAATCAAAACTCTGATATTGGCACGTGATGTTGTTACTTTATCTGAGTCTACAGAGAAGCAGCACTTATATGTCTTGTGACGTTACAGCTGTCACGCACTGAGCACTTCATGAAAGGTCTTAATCGTTGGAAAAACAGAGGAGCCTGAGAGGTGAAAGTGGTTTGCACTGAGGTGGAGAGAATACAGCAAACACACAACGAGTATGTCAATGGAAGCTCTGAGAAAGGCTTTGTGGAAAACTAGAACATCTAGAGGCGTCTGGATGTCTAATATATGATACCTAACCAAATCAATCAATTAATATTATCGCTATGTGAAATATTTCAACTTAGAACTTTGGCCGGTAAGTTTCTGTCATTTAAGGGGAGATGGACGAAATTATGGGAAAGGCGACATAAGAAGACATAAGATTTGAACCAAAATATCTTACTCCATTTCTGCAATAAAACTTCAGAACTCTTAGGATAGGTAAAGTTGTACTTCTCTTAACTGTTAGCATCCTGAAAGATTTGAATGTTACTGTAAAATAGTGTTACTTTATATATTTTAAGTTTAGTACAATTCAATATTCAGTATGCACCCCAAATTTCAGGTACATATTTCTAGGTAATGGCTGTACTTCAGAATGTAGAATTTCAGAATCATACCTAAATAGGCTTGGTATGTGGAAACAGACTTCAGTTAGAACAAGCATTGTACATATTTTTTTTATTTTCAGGCACTTTTAAATTTCTGAACTTGAAAATGACAAAATACAGTAAGCCTTGAGCGACATTAGGGAGTAAATTTGTTGTTTCTCTTAGTCCATCTTACAGAAGAAAGTACACATAAAGAAAATGTTTAATTTCAGCTCTGCATATCTAATAATTCCTTAGTAAAGTATACCTGAAATTTGGGATGAAGACTAAAAATTATACTGTACTATATTTAAAAATATTGAATAACTCTCTTTCCTAGTAATATTAAAAACTTTTAGGATGCCAACAGTTAAGAAAATCTACAAATTTACCTGTTCTGGGAGTTTTAAATTTATATTGCAAAAATGGAGTAAGTTATTGTAGTTTTAATTTTGCCAATTTGTAAGTCACTTTTCCCCTAATGTCGTCCACCACCAATGTAAAATTGGAGTAAATTAAGAGAATTCTCGTTCTTCATTACGCATGTCCCGCCGGGTAGTGTATTCACAGGCGTAACAACAATATGCAATTAAGACGTATGAAGTGTAATTGGTTAATAATAAGCAGGAGATTAATAGCAGTAATCTTGTATTAATAAATTGAAAATCTACGTCTAAATTTCACCCAAGCTAAGTTAAGTGTATATGTAATGACTTGCAGGTTATATTAGATTTCAATTACCAGGAACATTATGTATCGAACTACTTGCGGTATTAGAAACCAAATAAGGCTAATATCGGAAACTAATTTCACTTTGAACGTTAATCGCAGTCGTGTTATTTCTTCAGTACTTCGCAGGCGTTGTCATGCTGTATTGGATAGTTTTTGCTGCTATGCCGTGATTGACGACAGAGGATGATACAGCGTGCAGCGCGCTCTATTGAGAGATGATGGATCGCGACAAAACAGAGCGCCTCTTGCTAATGTCTAATGGAGTCTTTAATTGTCTTCAGGGGGTACACACACACATATATACAACTCTCTCGCAAGTAAATATTTGCCTCGCTCTTAACACGGCCGCTGTTTTCACTCTGCAACGCCTCGTCTTATACATCCCCGACTGTTATTTTTAAGTGAAAGAATACCTTGTGACCTTATGAATGAAGTTGGTATATCCACTGCCTTTCCTCATGGGTTAATAAAGGAGGAACCAGTGGAGTTTTACTTCGGGAGGGTGGATTGGCGATCCCTGATCTGTATTTAGGAGAGCCGTCCAGAAGGCAGACTTACCGAACAACTCCTTTCCTATGAAGAAAGTCTATTCTAGGCGGAAAAGTGAATTTAGTAACGGCACGTGGCGTTCACAAGTGGTCACCTATCAATGTAGTGATCATGCTCAGTGTTGCTTAACTCAGCTGATCGTAAGAAAATTGGTGTATACAACATCATATAATCGATGGCGTGAGACACTACTACTACTAAATGATATCTTTCCTCCTCTGAAGGGAAAGGCGGACTTCCTAGATGGTGATATCGTCTCTTAGGCCAGCAGATGTTTTTTACTCTGAAAAAGAAGCTCAGAGAAGGTGAGAGGTTTGGTGGCCGTCGCCACTGCAGGAGAAAGGAAGACCACGTAAAACCAATCTCAGGACAGTCAACGGTGGTTGGTTGGTTGGTCGGTCGGTCGGTCGGTCGGTCGGTCGGTCGGTTGGAGTTCAAGGCTGTCGGACCACGGACCAGCTGTGGCCACTTGTGGGCGAAGACCCACTCTGCATTCGCCGACCTCATGAAATGTTTTCATTCCCCACCCTGAAGGGGTGGGGTGGGCCACCTATGGTTTCGCCCTCTCTCCGTCCATGAGATACACGTGGGTTGGGGGGATGTGAAGAAGGAGGAGAAAAGGGTAGGAGTATGCGGCCTCTTGGCTAAAGTCTTTACATCTTTATTTTATTTCTTACATACAGTGAGGAAGGAAAATTTATTGGCTTTCATGATGTTACCAACACAATTTTTATTATTATATCTTGGTTTTGGAAACACTATGATTCCACATCATTAACCAATAACTTGATAGTAATTTTCCGTTTTATACTACGCCTGGAATTCCAGGTCTGGATACGGACAACTACATTTGTAAAAATGCTACTAGAATACAGAATTGTTCTCTTGAAACACTTAACATACTGTCGTTGGTAACATTGATGGTTTTAAAAATACGTAAAAGACGGACCTTGTTTTTAAAAACGAGAGATCTGCGGGGATTTAAAGCAGGGTTTCCAGAGGTGTAAGTTTGAAATCAGAATTTAAGGCTGAATGGGTGTTTGAGAAATGCAGACTGAATGTTTGATTTGCGGTGTATTGGCTTAATTCATCACCATGTGGTCGAGATCGTTAGATGATAGGGTGAGGGTGTTGTCAAGAGCTGATTGAAAGGTAATCATATTTTATTTATGTGTGCACTTGTGTATGTGAAAGAGCGCCAGAGAGAGAGACAGAAATGTAGCACATTCATCTGAATAGACTACCAGCCTTCAGTGGTCGTACTGTTGGTGAAACTTCCCAAAGAGCTCCGCGTGCACTCTTAAGGAGGCCTATTACTCGTAAATTTCCTAGGTTTTATTCTCGGTGGTATATGAGGTTGAAGGGTCGTATGTTGCCTTTTTATTGAAGTGTTGTAGGCGAAGGTGCACACGATGTGCTGAGTACTAAAGCTTCATGTGCTTATCTGAGTTCTGACTGAATCATGAGGCGTATTTCAGAGCAATTGTTCTGGAAATGTCCAAGAGTTTCTTTATCAGAGAAACCATATCCACCCTGGTTAACATCGCGGGACCTCCCGGACATAGTTGTAACATGTGCTACATTCATATTCATTATCAGGCTAGGTACCATCCGGATATAAAGTGGTCAGAAAGTCGGCGTAGAATGTTTTTATAATGTATATATACCAGGCGGCCTGTGTGCGCCGTACTTCTACTAACAAAATAATATCCAGCATACACTATTGATGCAAGGGATGTCTCATCACATGTTTTCGATGGAGCGCTGCAACGTGCTGTATTTTGGATGTTGTGGAGCAAATAGCTGTCAGTTTTAATGCACAAGTTCCAGAACAGGGTGCATTTGTAAATACGTCAAAGATGCAGGTAAGGGAATTTAATAACTTATTAATTTATTTACATACGTGCAGACATTCCACTATATACAAGAGTTGTATGTATTAAGTTAAAACTAATACTGTTAGGTGAAATACGTGTGTGGAAGACAGAAACTCCTGTGTGTACCGTCTGCGAGCTTCGGCTGCCTTCTCCTTAGATTAACATGATGTCTGTATATTAGTCGTTGTTGAACACACTAGCCACTGCCGATATGCAGGCAGCAAATATAGTGCTGCCGTACCATACACTATGCGATCTAAAATGAGGTGTACTGATTCAAAGTGTTGTATTAGACGGGTAGCGCTGAGGAACATGCTGCGAGCGACCGTCCGGTCGTTCTCTCCTCATATTTTGGCGTAATCTGCCTGTTGGCAGTAGTTCCCCTGTGAAAATCATATAGTATACATGCCGTTCATCATTAATGTATGCAAGGCATTTATATGTAGAAAGTACGGCGCTCACGGCCCCCCTCATATTCCTTAAGTATAAGTGATTGATATCATCTGCTCTCTGGAGAGGCGTCTGGGTGTTTATCATTATCATTATTACTATTATTATTATTATTATTATTATTATTATTATTATTATTATTATTATTATTATTATTATTATTATTATTATTATTATTATTAAAGTCAGGAAGTTTAGAATGTAATAAGTCAGAATGCTAACATACTGAAACAAGTATCCAGTATAGTCTAGCCCGTACAACAGTTCTGCACCGACATTAGGATAAATATTAGTGGTAAGACAAACTAGAACTCCTAGAAATTCTATTCTTCTCGCTACATTACTGAAGAGCAGGCTAGACGACGCTTTCTACTAACCAAAGGAGTGTGCACTCTAAACTATGACTGTCCAAACTTCCGAACTGTAAAATTATGATAATGATGACGACGGATGAGGTATCAACACGTTGAGAAAACACATAGCTTAAACCTATCGAAGAACACAAAAGCCTTTGCCCAAGGCTTAACGTCTCCATCCAACGGACGAATCATCATCGTTAACATTGTATGCCTTTACTCCATATGGATACCGTGGTGAGGTTCGCAATGAAAACCGTGACTTTGCACACTATCCAGTGATAACAAATTATATAGCAACACTTTCCCATCACTGGCGGCCAACATCCTGACAGTGATTTTTCATCAACGAGACTCTAACAGGATAACCACGTTGCCAGATCGTAAAGACTTAATGCATTAACAACGTGATACTTAAATACGGCGGATCTAGGTCCCTACGAAGGTCCGAAACTGTTCCGATAATGCCTATGACTATTATTGAATTTGCCACACAGAAAAGAACCCTACTTTACATGGTATATTAGTGTTATAGATGAACAAATCAAAGTATGCATTATTTACACACATAGGCCTGGTTGTATAAAGACATCTGACTGGAGATCAATTAAGAACTTTGTTCTGAAAATGAACTGAGATTACGACTTCATCGCGTTGTATAAAACTGAACTCGGTTTACACATGTCTAATTCAAATGTAATCGGAGTTCAAAAAGTGGACGTGGCAACACAGCAAAACAAATGAAATACGAAATAGCTCGGCCCGTTGGATAATACTTAAATGGTGGGATTGACCTGGCCGTGACTGTAAACAAATGAAATACGAAATTGCCGTGACTGTCGAAGAAGGGGAAGAAGATAATATTGTAATCTCGCGAAGTAAACATGGAAGGAACTTCAAAGGAACGTTCTTCGAATTTCACACCGAAATAAAAAGACGATCTGGTGGATATTGTACTATCAATATAAAAACATATAATGGAAAATAAAAGAACCGATATGGTGAGATCAAAGTTGAAAGAGAAAACCGTTGACTTGTCAATTTAAAGAGATCTCCAACCACCATTTGAAAACTTCCTGTGGCATAAAACCAGAGTTATTAGTAACATACACATGGGTTACATGCGATAATTTCTTTGAGTAGGTTTTTTAGTGTGTCCCTTAACTTTATTTCCAGTTGTTCCACAACATCCTTCGATAAACGAAATCTCATCTTGAACATTAATTCACTCATTTCAATAATCGGATTCCGTCTGTGCCGGAAAACGCGAGGAGATCGTCGTAAAATCCACTCTTCTTCATCAGACGAAAGTCGGAATAACCTGACATCCCTGCTAAAGAAAATATATATATACATAATTGCTTTGTTTTTCAAACTTGAAACATAATTTAAAATAATTAATTATTGAAGCAGTATCATAAAAATAAGTAACAACAACGTGTTGGTATAACAGTAGGCTATTGTTTATATGATATTCACATAACCTCACTTCTTAAAACATCGAGCGATCTTTAGCAATATTATTTAACTACTAGCATTCAAGATATTTATTACTCACCTCGATATTATAAAAGTGCGGTATTATTACACAGATACGATACAAGGAAACACTTCACAAGTCTTCAGGCCTAATTGATGTTTAATATGAATGATAATGATCTAGGTTCAAGGAGATTAACCGACGAATATTCGGCAGTCAAATCTGAACTTACATCGAGACGAGATGATCTTAGATTAGCGTTTATACAACGGAAAATCGAAGTTCAACTTGACTGGCAGACATTTTTCCTCGTTAAACTCAGATCAAATATTTTATACAACCGGGCCATAGAGTATTATCATGAAAGCATATTGAAGATGTGACGACTGAATGTGTGAAAATGAGAATAACAACACAGTCTTTTAAAGATATTGTACAGAGGTTTAGCCATTTCACTATTGCACGAGTTTATACGCATTCTGGAGCAAATCTTACTCCTCCAAAACAGGATAGTCAAATAGAAGATGATGCAGTTTGAGATTATCCACAAAAGCAAGAGTAACCATCTGCAGTCTTAATCTCAAATCATTCGAAGTATGACTTAAATTTACCGCGGCCAGATAAGAACTGAGTAGGCACAAAGTTCAGTACATGATTTTTACACTGGGTTCGATGCTCGATTTAATGAAAATATAACTTAATTCTCTCCTAAGGAAACCTTTCGAAGTAGCGATCGAGACATCATTTCACTGAGAATTATTATATTCTTTAATCTTCCTCTTCAGAAACATACTGGAGCTTTGTTTTACGAAACCTTCGACGTAGGTTTTGCATCTTGTTTTGCTTCGAAATCTGCCTTTTCATTTTCGGTAGACCCTGTGTGCCCATGATACCAGGACAGACAAACGTATCTGGTATATATTGTACTCGCTGTTTATTGCATTAAGTGCAGCCTGTGAATCACTGTACAGCCTTGTGTTCTTAATGTTACCTACTCACTGTCAAGACCAGTAGAAGGAAATCAGAGAACTGGCGCTACGATAACTATAGTACTAATAAAAAGAACAATAGTAAAGAAAGATGAGATTGTCGTGATAGGTGGGCTGTGAATAGATTTCACATAACATGGTTGAAGAAACAGTATGATGTTCCGATTCTAGAGATGTTTCAAAATATCGATGCAATTTATCCATATCAACATTAATTAGTGCTAATTATCCACGTAAGTAATATCGAACCAGCAGAAGCTCTGTAGAGCTTAATTAGCTGGCTGGCGAGAGAAATGTGGTGTGAGCGATAAATGGGATGCCTGGGGAAATCAGAATTGTACAGTGAATCCTCCCTTCACTGAACCTGTGTCAATTGAAAATCAATTTAAACTTACAGAAAAAATATTTTTTATTAATAACATTATACTATGTACTGAGGTTATGAAGCCCAACATTTTTTTGAATACAGAATTTTCATATCATTGTACTCGAAATACATTTTCCTGTTCAGTGCATACGGTACTTAGTGAAGATATTTAATGTACAGAACTAAATCCTCAACGGCATCCCAGTGGTATCCGAACCCACTATCTTCTGATTACGGGTCGGATGCTCTAACCTGTGATGGCCTAGGCTATACATAGGGAAAGGCTTTTGGGGCACAAATGAGTTAGAATACAAACGTAGTTAACCAAGGTGCAAGTGTTTTCTAGTCGCGCAACAGTTCTGCAGTGAGATTTGACTAATTATTAGCGATCTTAACTATCAGAACCCTAATGTGCCATCTACCCGCACAACAATTCTGCAGTGAGTTTTGCATAAACATTAGCGATATAAACTAACAGAACCCCTAAAGTGTCTTCTACCCGCACAACAGTTTTGCAGTGAGCTTTGCCAAAATATTGGGGATTTAAAATTTAAGGACCCCTGAAGTGTTTTCTACCCACACAGCAGTTCTGCTGTGAGGTTTGCATAAACATTATCGATCTAAACTATCAGAACCGCTAAAGTGTCTTCTACCCGCACAACAGTTCTGCAGTGAGGTTTACATAAACATTAGCGATCTAAACTACCAGAAAACCTAACGTGTCTTTTACTCGCACAACAGTTCTGCAGTGAGGTTTGCATAAATATTAGCGATCTAAAATATGAGAACCTTTAAAATGTCTTCTACTCGCACAACAGTTCTGCAGTGAGGTTTGCATAAACATTGGCGATCTAAACTATCAAAATCCCTAAAGTGTTATGTACTCGCACAACAGTTCTGCAGTGAGGTGTGCATAATCATTAGCGATCTAAACTATCAGAGCCCCTAAAATGTATGCCATTCGCATACATAACAGAGGGGTCCAGCCGAAAATAGGCACATGCCACCAGAGTGTTTGGTCAGGAAAGAGGAATTAAGGAAATCTGATTTTGGGTAGTAATTTGGACTCCAGCTGCTGTACTAACAGTTGTTACAGTAACTAGACGATGTTTTGCAAATACTATTAAATATTTGGCCATTTCATGACAATAGTAAAGCGAATAATAAAAAGAAATCCTGGACATGTAGTCACATTACATAGCACTTCATACATGTGATATAGATGCATGACTCTCAGTGCCACATTCTTTATTGTTGCGAACAGTCCCCAAATGTTGAACAAAAATGGCGTGGAGTGCAGTTCTCCACACTTCAACTTCACTAACTGGAGTGTCACGAATAAAATACCTGAAAGAAAGCTTCCTCTGGCTTATTGTTGGAACCTACTGTTTCTTTGGATACGCTATTCTGCACTTACAAGGCCGCACTAATCCAAATAAATAAGCATTTAGCTTATTATAATCTCCCTACTTGTAAAACTCAATAAATATTTCCTTCTTCTGTTCTTGATACGATGTCAAGTATTTACATAAACTTGTTTTGCAGCACGGATTATTGGCACTATTACATTTTCGCACGTACAATCTTACGGTTTCGAAATTTATGTCATATTCCTCTGTTTCTTAACGTCTTCCTTCCATTACTTTTCCCGTCATTTTCATTACGAAGTCTTTTTTTAAACGTACTATTGCACTTTCTTCTTAAAGTACATTAATAGGAGCACCTATTGCTGATATCTTGGAAACTTTTAAACAGCATTTAAGAAACGCTTTCTGATTGGTTGTCCGAAACTAAGCCGACCAATGAGAAGCATCGACTCATATTACATAAATGGCATGAGCCTCTTTTTCACTGGAAAATATATAATATTCTCTTTCAAGGAATGGGCACATGCCATTGAGATACAAGTTCCTACTGATGGCATCACCTGTCTTCCTGTACCAAAATCACACAAGCACTTCACAGATGACATGCGCTTTTTTTCCAACGGCCCCCTCAACTCTAGATCTGCTATATGATACTTGCGCCTTGTTCAAATAAATTCTAACCTATTAGCGGATAAAAATCTTATGATTAGTGAAAAAATGATCTGCTCGTCTTTGTGGTCCAACTCGTGTCCTGCGGTTTAATACAGTATTAAAATTACCGGATGGTTTGGTACAAGAAACGATGTCGCTCGACCTTTAGTGAGTGCGTTACGGTGTGATGGGAGCTACCTCACTGTTTATTGCGTGCTGAAAGTATATGGCTCCTGGAGCTACTTCATTTTCGCTCTGAACGAACTTCCAGGGCACATCTTTCTCCGATGTGATGCATACTTTGGACTGGTACGGAATGACAAAAGGAAACGGGAATGTTTAAACTTGATATCAGAGTAGCGAATCATAGTTGGATATTCAATGTGAACAATGCAACTCAAAATATATTTCTCAATTTTAAGGAGTACTTCGCTCCGAAGTTCCTAAAATGTGTTACGAACAAGTCCAAATAGCGATTCCAATTAGGAAAATACCGTATCCTTGAATATAGTGTGATCCACAAAGATTAAGTACGCTCTAACATGTCTTGTCACCCAAGCATTCCATTTGGAACATCCAGGCCAAAATGAGATTACCCTTGCAAAAGACAGAGTATGCAAACGACCTCTGCCAATTGCTTCTTCAAAACTTAGAGATGTATTCAAGTTGGCAAATAAGCTTCCTTTCTACAGGGCCCTTAGTTCGTTAGAGGACCTCCAAAGGTGTAAATAATGCGTGTGAGTGAATAATATTTTAGTGTAAGACTTGCGAGTTGGGGTATATAGAATTATATCATTGTTGTTCTACGACAATTAAGTACGTTGTGTGTAGTATTCAGTGAAACATTGCCAAATTTAGCCCATTTCAGTGCAAAAAGTGCGCATATCAATATTTGCTTACATTTGAAGCATTAAATTTATGATTGTAATAAGTTCGCATTATGCTGAAATTAAAGGTCTACTTAAGCTTTCTAACTTGTGTATATTAATTCTGTGAATGCTAATTTCTATCGTTGCACTCCTAGTTAAAGTGAATAAGCGTACTCAGTTCCATAGCCAGAAAATTTACGCGTACGTTGTATTTTGTTTCAGGTGAGTGACGTCTCCTATGCTACATTCTCACTTCTTTTCTGAGGTATGTGTCTCTTAATTTTTTAATGTTATTCGTGTAATTTATGTTCTTCTGACTGTTATGTTGTTATTTTAGATAGCGGATTAGTAATCGGATATACCCTGCATGGATGCGGAAATCCGCGCAGTTATTGTCTTGGCGGATGCAAACTCAATAACAGTCTGGATAATTTTGCTGATAATTTCAAAGTAATGAATTTTATTGATTTCCATTCAGGTATACTCTTTTTTATCCTTATGGTTAGACGACCCTTCACATTAGTATGGTAGAATGGTGATTTATAAAGAGTCTTGAGACCATAAAGCCGTACGCTTGCGAACCTCATCCAGGATCAAGCGACGAATACTGTTGTAGAGCAACTGAAAGGAACAATAAATATCAATACGAGTCTGATCGAGGAACTAAAGCGTACTCTGGGATAAAGAGACACCCCCATAAGGAAATTAAAAAGGGAACTGCACATTAAAACAAACAGTTTAGAGCAATATCAAAGAATCCAGTGCTTGCGTGTGTTTGTTTTGGAAGAAGCTGCAGGTAAATACGCGGACAATATTGCCATTGATATTGCACTTGAAATTGGCGTAGAATTCTCGGTGGTCGAAATAGACTGATCTCATAGGGTTGGGAATATTCAAAATCGCCGTCCAAGACCAAACAAGAAGAAAGTGAAGAATACAAACCAAAACAATTAGGGAGGACCAAACCCCAGAGAGACTGCGGCTTCTACAGGACGCTATAAGTAAGTTCAGTGTGCGGAACGTGTGGACGAAGGATGAAATAATTTATGTTAAACAGGGAACTCGAAAAATACCTGTGTCAAACCGCAAATATCTCGATAGTAGGCTATTCGCTAACCACGAGCCTAAATTTTGTTAATTAATGGCCGCTGCATAGAACATTAATTAGAATTTAAATAATATCTGTACATTTTTATCATGAGTTTTAGTTTCTTAATTTTATCTAATGTAGTTTTACTTTTATATCAACAGCTAAATTTAAAGTTGGCAGCAACAAGAAACCAGGAAACAAATGCCTCTAGTTTCAGCCTCTCCAACCCACAGTTACAAGCAGGTTAGTACCTGCATCTCCCAGCCCCTCCCCCCCCCCCACCACACTAAGTACCGCTAATCACCGTCAAAACATTTTTTCGCCTTACCCTACCTCCTTACAAATAGCTAATGTAAACACCGAGAGCATTCTTCTAAATGTCCCGGAATTCTCTGAAATATTCTCAACCTGCAATCTGCATGCCACACTCTTCTCCGAATGGTGGTTGCGTCATTCTATCACTTCATCCCTTCATTCATTATTCATTATTTGTGAATGATAGAAACGATAAGCTCGCTGGAGATGTCGGTATTTATATACAGGATGATGTTAAGTATAAGGTAATATTAAAATCTCCCAGTGATTTCCCCAATAGCCCCGAATTCTTGTTCGTTAACCTCATAGTTCGCGGTACGAAGTGCTTGCTTGGTGTGGTGTATCGTATTCCAAAGACTGGTAACATCACAAATCTGGAGGAAACCCTACATGACGTAACACCCAGGTATAAGCATCTGAATTTAATGAGAGACTTTAATACAGACTTGATAAACAAATCTACCGAAACAATACGATTGACTGAGATATATACACCCATTAGTATGAGAATACTACCCCTAAACCCTGCACATTAAGTTGCCAATACACATGTACGCTCCTCGATCAAATAATTACTGATAATACTAAACGAATCCTAACTCATGGTCAAATGCCCGTTCCGATCTCTCCCATCATGACATGGTTTACGCTGCGTATTCCTTGAAGTGCCCTAAATTCAAGCTGAAATTAACTACATATAGAGATTTTGAACAATTTAATGAAGTCAAACTGTTGAAGATGTTCTTAACGCAAAATGGCACGACATTCAGTTCATAAATGACATTGACGGAAAAGTAAATAATTTCAACGAATTACTTCTGATTTTACATGACAGAAATGCACTGCTACGTACTGTTAGGGTACAGAGACCTTCAAACCCGAGGCTTTACCAAGAAATACGCGACCAAATGAAAATGAGAGACTCAGCATATAATTATTACTTCAAATAACCTGCCTGACAATTTTAGAAAGTAAACAAAAGTCCAAAACAGAACAACACAGTTAATTAGAAATGCTAAAATACGCCACTCTTACGATATTTTGAACACTCAAATTTCTAGTCCGATTTGGAAATCTTTTCGCGAAATGGGATTATGCAATAACAAGAAAAATGACAACTGTAATGTACAACTAGCTGACCTAATTTAATATTTTAGCTCACGATCATCTCAGATGGACAAACAGGGCAAAGCAGGAGTAATCAACAGAATATCCTCAAAAGTAAGACATAATGGCGAGCGGTTATTCTTCTCTAATGTGACCAGCAGTAACGTTGGGGGCGTCTTCAGTGAAATAGAGTCAGGGTCCACTGGCCATGATGAAATCAACCTGTATCTTTTAAACGGAATCATAGACATCATAATTCCAACAGTCACGCATATCATTAATAACACACTGTTACGAATTAGGAGTGTGGAAAGAATCAAACTTGTTTCGATATACAGCAATGGGCGGTCAATGGAAGGAATAAGAACAATGATCAAGCTTAATCAAAACAGTGTATTCTTTCTACTAGAAAATTAACCTCAAATCACAACTTAGAATTTCGTAATCTGATACATCAATGAAACGGTCATCGTGAATAATCACAAGAAAAATCCCTAGACCATTTACAACCTATAATGTGAAGCAAATCAAATGGTAAACTACAAGCCTCGGAGAAAATCGACACAGTTCCCAACAAAAGGAGGAGGAAGGCACTGGGAAGGGGCAAGGACGGGATCACAGTAGTGGGAGTCGCCTGAGCACGATGAGTTGCGGAGTGCAGGAACAGTTCATGTTAAAAGTTGTTGAGTCCAGGACAAGTGTTCAATCATTCACAAACTCTTGAAATTACGATTAATTGAAGTTCATATTCTGAGAGGAAATAACACTGATGTCAAACTAAGAAGAAAGCGGCCATAGCAATGAAGGTAAGCTCAAAATACATTAGATAAAGAATGATGGTGGTTATAATGAATAACGTACTCTGTTGCTCACCCAATATAGCAGAAAAGAAGTGGAGCTTCCCAGCAGAATACTGGGAACTCCTAAGACGACCCTACAACCTCACTCGGTATCACCGCTGGACTGAAGGCCGAGTGAGTGGGGCAGGTATTTATACCACCACGGAAAGTTCGAGAAAGAAGCACACAATACATCGAGAAGCATCAGACAGTGACGCGGCGGGTGACGTAATCGAGTGGTGAACCAGTATGCAGTGAGCTGTTCAGCAGGACGGACGCAAGGCAAGGTGGCAATGAAAGTCCAAGGCCGGTTAGATGAGTGTTACTAGCGACGAGTAGAGGAAGACAAGTGGAGTTCACGTTGACGCCAGCCGTAATTAGGTGAGTGACCGTTACAACTCTCATGGCTGGGCTTTTTCCTTGGAATTGGAAACATGCAATCATCCGACCCTTCCCTAGAAACAACGACCCTAACAGTCCCGAAGATTGCCGTCCTGTTAGTATCCTCCCTATATTAGGAGAAATATTGGAGAAAATAGTGTATAAGCAAATGACTGAATATCTTACACATTACAACTTGAATAATATCAATAGGCGTTCAGAAAAACTACAGTACTACCACGGCATTAGTTAATGTTACAAATGACATGAAGCTAGCGATACATAAAATTACTAGATTTTTCTTTTGGAATTAAGCAGAGCCTTCGACCGTGTAGACAGAGACATATTACTCGCTAAGCTCAAGACGCTGATATTTTCTTACAGCAATTTAACCTGGGTACAATCCTATCTTGGTGATCGTCAGCAGCGTGTATCAGTAGGAAACCACTAAGGTGGACGTGGCACAGGGTGGATAATTGTCACCTCTTCTGTTCTCATTATATACGAACGACTTATGTGAGATGTTGACCAATTGTAAATATCAGCTCTATGCAGATGATATTCAACTATACATTCACACAAAGCATAATGATTTAAACAATTCAATAACTAAGTTAAACGAAGACCTAGCAAATGTTGAAGACTGGACTAGCAGGCATGGCCTGAATCTCAACCCATCAAAATCACAGGCCATCATAATTGGTACTTGTAAATCTCACGCTAAACTATATAATACATATATACCTAGTGTTACGATCTGTGGAATACGAATAACATTTAGTGATCATGTAAAGCACCTGGGAGTAGTATTTGATAAATATTTCAGCTTGTCGGATCATTTCACAAACATTCATCAAAGAATTATTCTATTCATTACATTCTGTAAACAGATGGGGAACTTTCTTTCAAGAAGCACAAGAAAATTATTAGTTCAGAGTCTAATATTCCCAATATTTGACTACGGAGATGCAGTTTGTAATGGTATGAGCGAAACACTTTCCTGTCGACTACAGCGAAGCTACAATACTTGTGCTCGATTCGTATCAAATATGCCATTCTAAACTGACCTTAGCCCTTTCCTCTCTAAGCTCTCATGGCTAAGATTGACCGAATGACGTAAAAACCACGCTGTTTAATGTCTCTACAGTGTTCTGCGAACAAGAAAACAAGACGGTCTCAGAATAGACTTTAAATATCTCTCGAGATCTGATAGAGCTCCTCATAGTCATCCGCACGACCGCTCTTGTCCATTCCCAGTTATCATAGTAACTCATATAGGCTACAACGACTCATTTATAGGTGAATCGAAGCTGAAATTAGAGGCATAGGCTTTCCGAGGATATTTAAAAGAAAATGTATAATGTGGTACTCACATCTGTAGGAAGTACAGTAGATCTCACTAACGTAAAGTAAGTAATATTTAGTTCTTAATTACCAGCAACGACGCAAAGTTATAGAGGTGAAGTAAATTAAATTTTGAGAAATTTAGAAATATGTGGGGGCGTGATTAGCTCAGTAGATTAGCTGCTGGTTCCCACCCGGAATGCCGAGGTTCGAACCTTGGTCCATTCTGGGTCGAGAGTTTGTCAAGAATCACTTGACGTCAAGAATGGCATCCGGTCTTAAACACCTGGCGAAACTCAAAATGAGTCTAGGTGGCTCCAGCGAACACAGAAATACCTGAGATAAGCGGAAGAAAGTTTTAGAAATATGTGTAACTAATGACTGTGTATGTAAGTAGACAAATGTTGACAGTTCAGCCGCCGCCGCCTCGAAAGTCCCTCGGCAGAGGTCTCCGCCTCATTGACCTCTGGCAAGGTCATTGCTATGCTGGCTATGACTGCATGCTTTACCTCACATCCGCCATCCTGGAGGGGCTTAACATTACTTTTTACGCGTAAGAGAGCAAGCCTAAGCTCATGGAGGGAATAACCTCATTTTTACGGGCCAGATACCCTTCCTGACGCCTAAGAGAGCGAGATTAACCTCACAGACGCTATCTTGAAGGGGCTTAACCTTACTTTTTACGCGCAAGATAGCTGCTGCTCTTAGGAGACGGCTAAGGGCGCTTGCGCAAGATGGCGGCTATCTAATTGCACAAGATGGCGACTATACATAGCTTGTTATGAGACGGCCTAGGGGTCTTTGCGCAAGATGGTCGCTATACATAGGTTCTTATGAGACGGCCTAGGGACGCTTGCGCAAGATGGCGGCTATCTAATTGCACAAGATGGCGACTATACATAGCTTCTTATGAGACGGCCTAGAGGCGCTTGCGCAAGATGGTCGCTAGACATGGGCTCATATGGACGCCCTAGGGACGCTTGCGCAAGATGGTAGCTATACAGGCATTCTTATGGAGAATGATAACGGCTGTGGACGCTTGCGAAAGATGGAGGCTATACATAGGCTCTTATAGGGAAAGATTTCGGCTGTCTATTTGCACAAGATGGCAGCTATACATGGGCTCTTATGAGACGACCTAGGGGCGATCGCGCAATATGGCTGCTATACATAGGCTCTTATGAGACGGCTATGGCCGATTTCACAAGATGGCGGCTATACATGTGCTCTTATGAGACGGCTGTGAGCGATTGCGCAAGGTGGCGGCTATACATAGACTCTTATGCAGAGAGATGGCGGCTATGGCCGATTTCACAAGATGGCGGCTATACGTTGGCTCTTATGAGACTCCCAAGGGCGCTTGCGCAAGATGGCAGCTACACAATGCTCTTTGGAGAAAGCTAGCTTAGAGGCTACTATGCAAAATGGCGACTGCTCTTATGAAGAAAGCTGGCTGAGGGGAACTACGGCACAAGAAGGATGGAAATAGCTGGCTGAGGGGGCCTACAGCACAAGAGGGTCGTTATACACAGGCTCTTATTAATAAAGCTAGCTTAGAGGCTACATCACATGATGGGGCTATACATAGGCTGTTATGATTTCCTCCTCTTCTGTCAAGGCATAGCTTTATGTCTCTATGGAACAAGTTTAAACATTCTTTACTATAACGACTCGATCTTATGCTTAAGGCTAGAGTGAGCACGTGCTATTATTCTGTTTTTAACCCACAGCGATGACGTCATCAAAGGTGTGCATGTTTAGACTTGTTCGTTTTCTCAAGCCTTTATAAATAGAATGAGTAGGTTGTAAGGAGGCAAAGGAATGCAATAAGTATAACATTTCTGAATGCAATAAATTATTTATTTACAATGTGCCACAACAGTTTTCGTTTTGCTGCTGACAAGGTTGGTATGCTTCTTAACAGCTTTCTGCGAAGAGGTAGAATGCTTCCGAAATTGTAATGCCTCCTGAAACATTAAAATTAAACAAAATATTTAGAAATATATTATACTAAGTGTGTTATGCTTTACAAAGAAGATAATGCAGTTCATACCTTGTTATTCATGTGGTTTGTTCCTTTCCTGAATCATCGTCATCATGCACTAGAAAAAGTGCAGCCATACACTGTGTACAGTGTTAAATCTTCGGATTTGGTCCATTCCATTCATCATCATCATCATTTTGTCCTCGATGCTCGTATTGACGTTGACAGATTCTGCATAAAGCTACATCGATCGACATTTTACTATGGAGAGGAAGGATATCTCGAAAATTATTTTCGAAAGGAATAGCGTACGCAGATAAATATCCTGGTGGTAAACATTTGATCAGATGTTTTGACATCTGAGATAAGGTTCCATGTTCATAGAATATCTTAATAGCCTTACTTGTATGAGATAAATAAGATATTGCGTATGAGCATGCGAACAGCATGTACATTCACAGTTTTGTTTGTTGGACTCTTTCTGATCCATAGCGTACGAAGTCGAAGCATACAGTAATGTTGATGATAAAGGACTATTCCGTAGGAGGAGGGATTGAGGTAACCTCAGTAACTGCGAGGAGGAGGAGGAGGAGGAGGAGGAGGAGGAAGCTGTTATCTTAACAGCTGTTACATTTAAAAATACAGTGTGGGTAATGGATTATATCATACAATAATACGCTTACGGCGTAATTCGTCTTCTATTTCTTGAATTTCTCGTACATACACCATGTTTCCATCATCTTGATAAGCTCTTCGGAGTTGTAATCGTTCAACGAGTAATTTAACGTCTTTACAGTATCTTAAATGTGCATAGGGTAGCCGAGTTTTGCTAATACGTGTAGATAGTTGATGTGTAGAAAAGGGAAGCACTTGTTTTGATGCGGTATGTGCTTCTGCAATGTTATCAGCAGATAAAAACTTAACACGGTTTGATTGAAAAGAAGCGGATAAATCTTATTTTTTCTTCTACTGCTCCATCTTGCTTCTCTTCTTGAGATGTTTGCATAGCTATAGAACATGTTGCTGGGTTAGAAAATAAAGTAGAATGAAGACCTTCAATGGAAAAGAAACGTTGTGTTCTTCTTTTCCTTCCTTATGTATCTCCTATTTATCTGGTGGTGTGAGGTTAGGAACAGAACTTGTAGTAAGCTCAGACGATGTTTCAATCACCCTTCTTTATATCACGCTTTCGACATTTAGTTAATGTCTCTATGCGTTCTACTGATAACTTATCTAAACAAATGTGTTTAGAATTTACATGTCGTGTGAGATTATCAATTCTGTTGAATATAGCAGTACATTCTTTGCGTGCATATATTTCGAAGTTATGCTTTACAGCTTTATGTCGTTCAAGATTGTCAAGTCTTGAAAAACTCACACTACAAAAATCACACACAAACATAATAGATGTTTTACGGGTAGATATGATGTATAGTTTTAGACTGCAACCGGAAAATAAAAACTCCGGCAAATAACAACTGCATATCTATCTGTAATCATAATAATAATAATGTTATTTGCTTTACGTCCCACTAACATTTTTTAAGGTCTTCGGAGACGCCGAGGTGCCGCAATTTAGTCCCGCAGGAGTTCTTTTTACGTGCCAGTAAATCTACCGACACGGGGCTGTCGTATTTGAGCACCTTCAAATACCACCGGACTGAGCCAGGATCGAACCTGCCAAGTTGGGGTTAGAAGGCCAGCGCCTTAACCGTCTGAGCCACTCAGCCCGGCCTATCTATCTGTAAAACTGCGTCTAATATAGAGGAGGAGGAGTAACTATGCCCTGTCAGAGGAGGAGGAAAAAAGCTGCTATCTTTATAACTGTTTAATGTACGCCTACCTACACTCGGTTTTCGAAGCTAACGCTGGGATGAACCTTAACTCTGGCTATGACTCTACTACGTTCATAGTAACAGAATTTTGTTTAAAAGCACGTGTATTTTTAATTGCAAGATACTACATGCATAAGGTGGCAACAGTGAGGTTTAGCCCCGTCAAGATGGCAGCAGTAAGGTTAGCGATGTCCTGCTGTTTAAAATTTCGGATCCACGTGGTTAAAGATGGCAGCTGACAGGTGTCAAAAACCACGTGGATTTTAAATTCAACACCACGACGTGCATAAGGTGGCAGCAATGAGGTTTAGCGCCATGAAGATAGCAGAAGTGAGGTTAGCGCTGCTCTATTGTCCTTCAAAGTGAGGTTAGGGTCTGTCAAAACGACAGCTGCCGTAAAAGCACGTGGCTTTGTTTACAAACAAGAACACGTGGTCGTAGCGTCACGGTTATGTGGTATGCTGCGTCATCACCCGAAGTTCAAACTCCACGCCCATATAGTTAGAACTCGTCAAAAAGCACGAGGATTTTAAATTTCGTGCCTACATCATTAAGTTAGTACACATAAGATAGCAGCACACAATTGCGATCGTTGTACATTCTAGCGAAAGAAGTTTAGTGCAATAGTTTATGCATGCATCATCGATAGGTGATGTGTACACGCTCTAGCGGTAGGAAAAAAAACCTGCTGCTGCTATGTTCGCGAGATTTTTAATCATCACTATTCTTACTGCTGTTATGTTTACAAGAATTTTAAACATGACTATTCTTAGTGCTGCTCTTAACGAAGTAGAATTTTGTTTGCAAACAAGTGAACGTGGCCATAACGTCACGGTCAAGAGGTATCCTGCGTCATCACTAGAAGTTCAAAATGCACGCCCGCGTATTTAGAATTGTCAAAAGTACGTAGATTTTAAATTCCGCGCTCAATGTCGTTAAGAGCAGCACTAAAATAAATACGATTTGTGAAACATAATGCTGGTGTTGTTTGATTTTTTTATATTAATTGGACCCTACACCATTTTCTAATTTAGCTATTAGTAATAACGTTGATTTACAAGTTGAACCTTACGCAGTAGAAGAAAGGAGAGGAACAGGTTCCAGAATTTAAAAAAATCAAGTTTTAAAGTACATCCTCTCTATTAATCCATGAATTTAATTTAAGTTCAATGGGCTGTCCTGATAGATCGCGAAGTAAATACGTAACTGGATTAGTAATCTTAACACTCCTGATTTGAAAAATTTCTGTGCTTCAGTTAGGGGTGTATACTTTCGCAAAGATACACTTGAATTTGCTGATGCGAACGAAATCACTTTTTTAAAGCAATGGCGGCGCAGATCATTCGTTTTGATTACAAGATGAATAGCATCTAAGAGTGGTGTATTCTTAGTAACAAGACGTGGCTTTGTCCCGATAGGGCGATGAGGTGTATCGTTGTAGGTAGACACGAGTCTAGGTAGCAGTTCAATCCAACGATATGAATCTCGAGCTGTAAATTCTTGAGTTTACGATAAAAGTGTTCAGCAACACTTGCCTTGAGATTGCTGTATGTAGAGCAGTGATGAATGCCAAGTAAACTGAGGTAAGAAGAAAAATCCTTACTGTAAAACTTTTTATATTGCTCGGCTTGAAAAAGCCTTGGGAAGCGTTTTGATTGTTCAACAATATGTTTTAAAGCGTCTTTGACTTGAGATGCTGTCTTAGAACGCACAGTTTGTAAAAACGCAAACTTAGACTACAAATCGATAACAGTAAGTAGGTACTAACACCCCTTATTGCTAGACGCATATGGAATAATTTCTACCAAGTCTGCTTGCCTGAGATAACATTTTCCGCGTGTAACAACGCGTCTGCGATGGTAGGTGCGACGAGATGGTTTATGTAAGTCGTGTGCGAATGTTATCTCTACGGGTGAGGTCTTATCATGACGAGCCATTACTGAATTATATCCGCATGTCGTAATTCTCACTCTATTTCTAAAATTTCTGATTCGTGACCTGTGTGACCAGCATATTGTGACGCTCTTTGAAGTTGTAATCTTTCAACGAGTATGTTAGAGTAATTCCAGTATTTTGCGTCTACATACGGCCACAAAGGTTTGTAGGTAACATTAACACCACGCGCAGTCGGTTGTTGTGACGGAAACTGCTTAGAAATAAACTCTCGATACTTGCGAATCTTATTTGCAGTTACAGCTTCTCTCCTTGTGTAATTACGTCATGTTGTGTCAGTAGCTTTCTATTTTTAAGATCATCTTGTGAAATTATATCCTTGTCTGGTATTCGTGAGAAAAGAAGTTCTAAGAGACCTTTAGTAGGTTTATAGGTAAAATCTTTTACGACGAATCTGTTGCCATTAATCTTAATATTTTCATTACCTATCCAGAAACAGTCGTCTTCATAACGAATACCGCAGGTTTTGCTTCGTTGTACTGTAAAGAGTTTTCCTATATAAGCTGGAAAAGAAATCCAAAGATATTTTGAATAAAAGTCTTAATCTGATTACGATACTTTGGTTGATCATAACCTCAACCATGGGTTGATGTAATACGTTTTTCAGCAATAAAATCTGTAGTTAAGAACGTAACGCGCTTTGATGATTAAGTATCGTTAAGTTATCCTTCCTCATTCTCTTCTTCACCCCCATCCTGCTTCTCCTCTTCCTCATCCTGCTTCTCATCTTCTTGTTCTTCAGACTTTTCTTGTTATTGCTTCTCTTTTTCATATGATGTTTGCATTGAAACAGAACTTTAGTAGACTTGGGCAATGAAGTAGAATTAACAATATCTTTCAGTGGTGTACCTAGTTACGTTCCCAAGTATAAATGATTAAATACGTTTAACCTCTTTAATTTTTCGTCCAATGTTGTTTCGAACATGGATTACAAGTTTTGTGATCTATTTGCTGGATTTTTTCATGATAGCGCTTTTTATTGAATTGGAATCTGTAACTCTGTGTTGATGCATATAAAATGATCAACTCCAATGGGATATCGTAACGATGTGATGACCAGCATGTAGCACACATACGTTTAAAGCTATTGAATGTCATATCAGTGTTAATATGATCATCATACACATATTGCATGTTTCGCTTATCTTGCCGAAAATGCACAATGATATTTGCGTTGTCGCGTATCAACTAGTTAGGCATACGAGAATAGATTTTCCATAATTAGATGCAATCTACACTGACTGACAGAGCAAATGCAACACCAAGAAGGAGTGGTCAGAACTTTATGCCAATTGCAGGGTAGACTGACGTCACTGAGGTATGCTCATGATGTGAAATGCGCCGCTGTGCTGCACACGTAGCGAACGATGAATGGGACACGGCGTTGGCGAATGGCCCACTTCGTACCGTGATTTCTCAGCCGACAGTCATTGTAGAACGTGTTGTCGTGTGCCACAGGACACGTGTATAGCTAAGAATGCCAGGCCGCCGTCAACGTAGGCATTTCCAGCAGACAGACGACTTTACGAGGGGTATGGTGATCGGGCTTCGTCAAATCGCAGCCGATACCCATCGGGATGTGTCCACGGTGCAGCGCCTGTGGCGAAGATGGTTGGCGCAGGGACATGTGGCACGTGCGAGGGGTCCAGGCGCAGCCCGAGTGACGTCAGCACGCGAGGATCGGCGCATCCGCCGCCAAGCGGTGGCAGCCCCGCACGCCACGTCAACCGCCATTCTTCAGCATGTGCAAGACACCCTGGCTGTTCCAATATCGACCAGAACAATTTCCCGTCGATTGGATGAAGGAGGCCTGCACTCCCGACGTCCGCTCAGAAGACTACCATTGACTCCACAGCATAGACGTGCACGCCTGGCATGGTGCCGGGCTAGAGCGAGATGGATGAGGGAATGGCGGAACGTCGTGTTCTCCGATGAATCACGCTTCTGTTCTGTCAGTGATAGTCACCGCAGACGAGTGTGGCGTCGGCGTGGAGAAAGGTCAAATCCGGCAGTAACTGTGGAGCGCCCTACCGCTAGACAACGCGGCATCATGGGTTTGGGGCGCTATTGCGTATGATTCCACGTCACCTCTAGTACGTATTCAAGGCACGTTAAATGCCCACCGCTACGTGCAGCATGTGCTGCGGCCGGTGGCACTCCCGTACCTTCAGGGGCTGCCCAATGCTCTGTTTCAGCAGGATAATGCCCGCCCACACACTGCTCGCATCTCCCAACAGGCTCTACGAGGTGTACAGATGCTTCCGTGGCCAGCGTACTCTCCGAATCTCTCACCAATCGAACACGTGTGGGATCTCATTGGACGCCGTTTGCAAACTCTGCCCCAGCCTCGTACGGACGACCAACTGTGGCAAATGGTTGACAGAGAATGGAGAACCATCCCTCAGGACACCATCCGCACTCTTATTGACTCTGTACCTCGACGTGTTTCTGCGTGCATCGCCGCTCGCGGTGGTCCTACATCCTACTGAGTCGATGCCGTGCGCATTGTGTAACCTGCATATCGGTTTGAAATAAACATCAATTATTCGTCCGTGCCGTCTCTGTTTTTTCCCAACTTTCATCCCTTTCGAACCACTACTCCTTGGTGTTTCATTGTCACTGTCAGACAGTGTATATATTTATGTCATCCCTCACTAAAGTATGAACAAATAACGTTTTGCTGTTCTGTAGTGACATCGTCGAAGATCATAAGAGAATTGGGGAGCACATCATCCGGTGATGGTTCTTTCTCATGTGCATTAAGTTGAAATTATTGCTTTATAACCTTCATGGTAACTGAACATTACAGTTGCCCATAGTAATATATATCAAACGAAACAACTAGTAACTGTCAATTCATAAATCGCTCTTGACGAGTAAAGTCGTGTACATAATGGTGAAACGATATCCAAACGTTATTATGAATAAAACTAAAACTGTTGTGTGGCAATAAGTTGTAAAGGCTGCACGAGAAGATAATCGAGAGGAATACAATCCGCGAGTAGTCATTACTAAGGCATTACGCACAGCAAGAGCGAGAATTTCTCTAAAGTGCAGAGCAATGGTTTGTAAACGTGCACGAATTATTATTGTACCAAAACGAGTAGGATTTCTTCCTGTGCTGTTTGCTGAAGTAGCAGCTTTAGGGTCTTTGCTGGGTAGTGCAAGTGCTGTAGGAAGAGCTGTTAAAGCTTTACAAGAAGCGAAGCAACAGTTGAAAGTGGGTGAACGCCATAACAAGACACTCGACGGAATTGCATTACGAGGTGAAGGCGTAAACATTAACCCACTAAGGATCTAGCATTGAAGAATCATAATTTTTTGGAATATTATTGCATATTCCTCTCGAAATTAAATCAGAAAGACCAGAAAATGTGGGAACAAGAAGTATTTACAAATAGTTGATGTTCAGCGTAATGTTGCGTTTACGCAAGTTTGAGCCTAGTAGGCATCTTCATTTATCGAGAGTGATATTGTTGGTACCGGTTTGAATATTGCATTTTTGACACTTGTAAATTTCTGTGCTCTTGCACAGTCGGCATCTTCTTCTAGCTTTGCTTTCCTCTTGGATGTGAAATGTCCTATTTGATCAAAACGCACTTCCGTGTGTAAAGCTGCCTTTGACAATCATCCATAATTAGAATTATCACTCCCATCTATGTCAGTTTCTTTATTGCCTTCTTTAGTGTCATCACCTTCAGATTTCATCAGAATTACCACCTACATTGAGTTTTATTTCTTCAATTTTAGCCTATTCTTCTGATGTTGGTGAAAAAGTATAGAGAGGAGCAACTTTTCTCCAGTTTTGCACCTGCTCCTTCTACCTTTCTGCTTGCTTTTCAGGTTTATTTACAGCTGACCTTCCTTGTCCATACTCCGGTTCTTGTTCAGTTCTTGCATATATTTCAAAAGTACCAGCCATGTGACACACTTGTTCCTCTTCCACAAGACAGTCTTCTTCATCCGTTACTTCGACATCAGGTGAAATATAGACGGGGTCAATGTTATCTGCATACACCGAGTCATCATCTACTTCTTCTAAGACATCTACGAGTTCTGCCACAGGTAGTGTTATCTGGTCGATGTAACACATGTCGGAAAACAATGACATCCTATTATAAATACGAAGGATGTTATACATAATTCCACACCAAACAAAATAGTCCTTTTTTATAAAATCACTCAATTTTTAATACAGTTTAGCATACGTTACCTTTCTTGCGATATCGTTCCCTTATCAGCACACAATTGCAGTTTCATGCTCCGCACTGCACTACAAACGCACACTTCAACAATGAAGGAAGGAACAGAGTTGCAAGTGTAGTCAAGTGAGCAGTCTATGAATCAGGAATACATCCTTGTTAATCCCAAAGTTACGTAAACGCAACATTATTGTAAATTTTTAAAAGCGGCTTCACGTGATATATTCATTGTGTCTTTCAAGTATGTCTATAAAATTGTAATATATATAAACAGACAAAATATCTATTCTATTTGTGAAAAAACATTCAGGACTCAACCTGGTTACATGTTGTGATGTTTTCAATCTTAAAAATTCAGATAAAATTGACATTACATGCATTTAGCATGGAAAACTAGATCAACAATATTTCTATGATGTTCCTTCAATATATCGGTGCTTAAAATTAAAATTCACTGCAATCATAAGTCGGCATAAAGACAAAAATAAAATGTTGCGTTAACGCAACGTTGGGCCTTACGCTATACAAAAAGGTCTTTGCATCTATATATCACAAGAAACGTCTACTGAATGCACTGCCACATCGAGCCCTAACCCACGAAAAATATTTTACGTTCTCTAAACATCTAGGAATTCGTTATTTTCGCTGTGTGAATATGCGCGATTAGCTTCCAGCATGCCCACGTGAACGTGAGAGTGCTGTAGTTAACTTAGACAACAGTCGCGGACCTGGAACTCATTACGTTGCCTACGTAAAACGCAAATGAATGGTATGGTATTTCGATATCTATGGAGACTTACTTCCTCCATTTGAGCTCATACATTATTTCAGAAGCAGTGCAGACATTGTTTACAATAAAAATCATGTGCAAAAATTCAATACGCGCATGTGCGGACGATTATATCTAATGTCCTTATATGAAACCCAGACAATAGACAAAGAGCATCAGTGTGCACGTGATGACCAACGGTGTAAGAACGTTTGCTGTACGCGGACATGGACCTAAAAAAACCGACTACTTTAATCCATCGATCGAACTCGGTCATCAGCCACATAGTCTTGGAATTGTGTCGTTTGAAAGCTACAATACTGTATATTGTATACTGTGCATGATGGTGTAAACCAGTTCTATTACGAGTATGTGCTAATGCTATCGTCAGGCAGTTATTCAGCAGACGATATTCATGGCTAAATTGAAAGTACTTTAGTTGAACAGTTTAGTGGTGAGAGTATTAGTAATAATAATTACAAGTTGTCAATTACTATCAGCAACATCACACATAAGTATGTTATTGAGTCTTCATTCATGATTGACTTCAAATCAAAACCTGATTCGATTGGACAATTGCTTGGATTTTCACCTAGAGAGCTCACACCGAACGTACGTTATGAGTTTGATCAACCTATAACATTCTTTGTAAATCATAATGGAAACATCACTTGTAATATTATTATTACAGACTTGTATAGTAATGAACAAATTCACACATATAGAACGTCTTTATTATTGCAGAGGAAAGTGGTTATACTATTCGTGGGAAACCGTCAGCAGTTACTTATCACACTGTGTCTGTAGAACACATTAGTGCCATCACTCTTAGGTTTGTGAATAAACATAATCAGCTCTTTAATTTAGATCGGCGTACGTACGTACCTTACAGGCTTCATCTTAACCCGCGAGTGGTCGCGCGTGAGACTTTTTCTCACATTAAAATAAATATGACATTTTTCACAGTTTTGTGGGGCGTAAGGCTGAAATTTACTACTGAAATGAAACGAAAGTTCTACCTTATATATTTTAGATAAAATGAAATGATTAGCTGTGTGTGAAAGAGAGAGATTGCGTATGGCTTTTAGTGCCGGGAGTGTCCGAGGACGAGTTCGGCTCGCCAGATACAGGTCTTTTGATTTGACTCCCGTAGGCGACATACGCGTTATGATGAGGATGGAATGATGATGAAGACAACAAATACACCCAGCCCCCGCGAGAGCGAAATTAACCAATTAAGGTTAAAATTCCCAACCCCGCCGGGAATCGAATCCGGGACTTTTGTGACCAAAGGCCAGCGCACTAACCATTTAGACATAGAGCCGGACATGATTAGCTGTTTATTAAAGACAAAAATTACTACTTAAAATAACATATGAAATGTACATAAAAATAACTTCCGTCCTGAAGTTTAAAAGAATAAAATCTCACGCATGCATTACATCTAGTAATATTTACGTACAAAGCAAGGTTTCTGAACACAATAACATTTTCAGAAACAAGAAGTGCTCATAATACAAATACTAAAGCGTACAAGAGGAGTAAGTTTTCCGCACCACTTCAACATAACACCAACGTCATTGGTCGCGCGATGAGAGAAACTCTCACGCAGCGCGCACGGACACATAGGAACCTTTATTCTGACTAGGGGAGGGGGTGCTTACCCTTCAAATGTGAATCCCTCTACTCAGGACAGTTATAAACTCAGCTAGAAGAAGGAACAGTCACCTCCCTTTCATCACTGTGAAGTAATATCACAATAAAAAATAATGTGAAAGAAAATCTCATATAGCGACCACTCGCGGGTTAAACCAGTATGAAGAAATCAATTAAGGACGGTGCACATTCAGGAGACATAATGCCTGTTTGCGAAGACTCAACGAGTTAACAGATGACCATTATCACATACTCATAGATTTAGGTTATACGCTACTACAACAAAATAGAAGAAATGCTAGACGTTATGAACGGAGTAGAAGCTCATGAATTTGTAGTACGAAGTGAGCTTCATTCTTATCAGGCTTTTATGTTTGGACTAAATAACAATGATGAAATTCGCTTGACCATTAATCAGGAAGATGTATACACCCTACCACACGAAAGCTACCTCTATTTTGCAGGACGATTAGATAAGGCAGATGGAAATGGACCAAACACATCTAAAAGAACAACCATGCTCCAGCTGTTCTCTTTTCTGAAATGCGTTTTGAAGTAAATAATGTAGAAATAGATAGACCGAAGAATGTTGGTATTAAAAGCGCAATAACACTCCATCCTTCTTGTAGTGATGGAGAAAGTAATCTTCTACGGTACCTTTTCTGGTATTTTAACATTAAAACATATTCTCTGCTTTGCTGATGATATTAGACGTGTTACAATTAACACAAAACAAAAGCTAATTCTGCTCCATGTTCGAAGTGATTACAATTCTCTTAAACCAGCAGAATCACCATTAGACTCGAAAATTACTCTTCATCGACTATTGTGGAGGATATCACATGTAACATTATCTGACGAAAAGAACTTCGATTGTTCAAGATTGTAGAAAATGATGCACCATTATCTATATATTTTTGAAGTTGGGAGCTGCATGAGTAAGCTGTGTACCACCTACAAACCAGCATACCTAGGCTGCTAAAACATCACGTTTTACTGAGAAGCCTCAGTATATTATTTGTCGATTTCAAGCCTATCGTAAAATCAATCATGAAAATAGTAGATCACAGTTTGATCACTGTAAATTAAGAAATATTAGACTATATATGAACTGAATTACGTATCCCTACGAAAACATGGCAATTAACTTTGAGAAGGGTAAATTTGGGTTGCTCTATGACATGTTTTTTAAAATTCCCATCATCGTATGTTTAGAAGGAAGATCGTCCGCCATTTTCGCCTGAATAATTTAAAAATTAAGCACCGATTGTAATTATAGACTGGTCTTGTCATGAAGAATATATAAAAGAATCTCCTGTCGATATCCGTTTAGAATTTGAAACTTCTAAAAATATTCCTGCTAACACAACAACCTATTGTCTTATTATTCATATGAGTGATGTCACTTACCATACACCAATATTTCAGGTTCGTTATGGGATTCAACATCTTTGTCATCTGATAGCCAGGCAGGCATAAATTTTTGAAAATAAAACAAAGTCTCTCATAGTGCATTGGCACTGCCGGTGGCTCCAAGTAGCCTACGCAGTGGCCTCCACGGTATGCACTAGCCATGCGTCTTTCTAAGTGTGCTATTTACCAACTGATGAGCACAACTTAGCACACGGGGGCGAAAACCAGGAATGAGTTAGCTGAAAAATGTATAATGTCCAATAACGGACCAACTATATTTGTATTACATCCTACATCTCCACAGTAAGATGTCAGTCGATGTAGCTTCATGCAGACGCTGTCGACAACATTACAGGCATCGAAGTGAAAGTGTCATCGAATGCGATGGCGAATGACATAATCCGGGGATTGCAAACTGTAAACATTGTATGGATGGATTTTCCCTACTTTACATTACCTGATAATGATTCAAAAAGGAACAAAACACATGGATGACTTTAAGGTAAGAATTGCATCAATAACTTTGCGAAGTATAACATGAAGAGTATAATAATTTTTAAAATTTCATTTCATAAAACGTAAATGTTTTATTAAGTTTGAATGTTGCAGGGCGCATTACAATTTTGGAAACATGCTACCTCTTCACAGTAAGATGTTGGGAGTACAGAAAACTTGTCGACAGTATAACCATGACTGTAGTATAACCGTTAGAAGTTTGTTTAATTTTGTAAGTAATCACACAATAAATATTTAATTACATTTACAATGTTCTACAAATTGCATTCCCTTCCCTTCCACACATCTATCAATTTTGTCCTAGTCGTCACCATTACAATTTTGTAAAAATGTAGGCTGAAAACTTTTAGTTTTTAGAAACAGATGGCTGAAGTATTCAGTCAACATTGTGTAAATATGACCAAACCTGCAAAGTTTGCGACGGAAGGTCAGCGTTTTAACCGTCTGAGCAATTCAACCTGGCAGGGTAAGGTAGGTTGTGGTATACAATTTCTAATTTCTAGATTGTGTGCCCAAAAAATCCTTGATTAAATTCCAATCCTCTCCGCAGAGCTGATATGGAGTGAGGGTACATAACGCTGTTGATGGTTATATGTCCGTCGGATGGAGACGTAAAGCACTGAGCAGACCTCTCGATGATATTCGACAGGAGAAGGCTATGTGCCACTACCGGCTTTTGTCCTCTACCTTTCTACAATCATATATGATGTCATTCATTTCATCTTATTATCATCCCTGATGAGGTTGATATCAGGAAGGGCATCCAGTTATAATAAATCCATCTTAAAAGATTCATCTCACCACAAACCCAACACCGTAGAAAAATGGAATAATGAATGGATACACGTTAGTTTGTAACGTCATGTACCATTAGCCAGCAGTCCGCATTTCAATTCACCCACGCTGTGACGTCACAGCACTGTCAGAAGAAGATCTGCGCGTTAGGTTATGCAAAGATAAGCATTTATTTATTAAATCGCAAACTCGTATTACGTCACAGCTTCGTCACTACACCAAGATGGAGACGGGCAAAGAGCCTGTGTGTGCGGGTGTAATCCGTTTTACAGTAACTTGCAAACTCGCCGTCAGAGTGTACCTCAATCTGATGTACATGCGCACATGCCTACTAATTATTCCCCCTCTGTTTAAGTCTCTAACGGCATCTAATAGTCATTTGTTTACAGTAAGGCACTCAATCGCGGCGAGAGTGCACTCTTTTTCCTCTAGCGGGAAGGGATAGACTTTTGATTATAGTAACTCATGAAGTAGCAACGAGGGTGCACTGATACGTCTGTAGCGGTATCTGATAGTCCTTTGTCACGCTGTGACGTCCCAGCTCTGTCAGGTGAAGGCATGCGCGTTCGGTTATGTAAAGATCACGATGAATTTTTAAATCGTCCACGCTTATTAAGGCACAGCTCCGTCATTACACTAAAGGGGAGTCGACAAAGGGCCTGTGTGTGAGGTTAGGTCACCGTTCGTGGCCAAGATTAGGTTAACACACGTGTTAATCACACCTACAAGTCACCTCATTAGTTCGGCTCCTCCAAGGGGATTCCATCTGAGGTTAGGTTAGCGTTCCTCGTAGCGGGGTTAAGTTAACACGTCATAACCTCAACTAACAGTCACCTAACAGATAAGACTCCTCCAAGGGGAGCCTATGTGCAAGATTAGCGTTCATGCGCAAGTTTTTAGGTTAACATATCATAATGACGTCTTAACGTCATCTGAAGGTCACCTAACCGATTTGTGTCTCCTCCATGGGCACCCGATCAATTTGCCTCCTCCAAAGGGGTCCTTGACCTTTCCGAGTCGGCTTCTCCAAGGGGGACCATTGGATTTGGCTCCTCCAAAGTGATCCGTGCGGTTAGCATTACCCTCGTTCGTAAGGGTATGACGTGATAACCTCACCTAGCACTCAAAGGCACTCCCGGTTGGTCAGTGAGGCCCTTCCGTTTCAGCTCTTCCAAGGGGCCCGTCCGATTCGGCTCTTCCAAAGTAATCCGTGAGGTTAGCATTACCCTCGTGCGTAAGGTTGTGACATCATAATACCACCTAGTGGTCAAAAACACTCCAGGTTGGCCAGCGAGTTTAGCATTGCCCACGTACGTATGCGTACGAAGTCATAACTTTATTTAGGGGGTCAAGAGCACCCCAGAGCATTTTATGACCATTTAGACCCCTCCAATAGTGCCTATCAGGTTAGACTTGCTCTCGCACGAAAGGTTATGACGTTATTCCGCCTTCAATCGTTTAGAACCTACATAACGTTACTACTCAACTAGAGGTTAATGACCTCGCGTCAGAATCGGCATAGCCTTACTTCTCAACTAGGGGTCAATGACTTCGTGGGAAATTGCTGACTCAGCACCCATTGTTTTAGAACATACATTGTTCATATACTTTTACTGTTTGTAAATCCATTCCCTAGTTATTATAATTCATCTGTTTGGTATGAGTTTTAAAACTGTCTACACTGAATGCATGCCATGTTCTTCGAAGACTATTAATAATAATTAAGAATTTTTTATCATTTGTAATTATACCTGTATTACAGACTTACAGGTCCAGGAGGCAACATTCCTGGAAATATTAACTTACCGCAAATACCTTCGATTCCTGTTATGTGGGGACCCAATAATATCGAAAATTTTTAATTAAATATCACCGTTTTTGTGTTGGCTAGGTTTGTGGAGTAGTGTATTTAATTTTGAAGAATATAAGAAAGGATCATCACGAAATATTCATATTTACTGGCAATTCGGCCATAATAGCACAATTTTAAAAATGTTAGCTTGAAAATTCTAAACTTAGCGCTTATTTATCATTGTCTCATTCTAAAGTCTAAGGATTGATGCCGCAGCAAGGGTTATCTTATATTTGATCCTCAGAAGCAGCTTCATGCCGCAAGATACTCTGAATATATAATACTAGGTGGCCCACAAGCACCGTACTTTCTACTTAAAAGTGGCATTTATACTTCCGTTAAAACAAAATTTATACAATATTATTTATTGAGGTTTATGTGTGATATTTCCAGCCAAGTACTTTGGTGTAGAGAAATCGAAATTAACTGTCCAAGAAATTATTCTACATTCTAGATATTACCATTTAAAGTGAGTGAATGCTGATGCAAATATTTGAATTTCGCAGAATGTCAACCTAGATTCATGGAATATTACTATCTGGTGAACCATCTGGAACGCCTGGAGGGTAGGCATAGTCACATAACGTAGTGCACGAACAAGTTGCCGGCTTAACTCCTAACCATACCAGTGCAAGGACACCGTTTTACCTCTGCTGTAGAGCGAGTTGCGGCCTCTGCAGGCTAAATATTCCTGTTTTATGGATTGTGTTAGATTGCGAAAGAACTTATTTCCCTCGCCAGATATGTTTTTTCGCCTCCACGGTAGTTCAGAAGTAATGAAATTGTAGAAATATAATACGCTGACAGAGCTATCGCCTATTATTCTTTTCTGTATGATAATAATTACTGTATATTTGTCCCGGAAATGGTTACAGAGTTTACTCTCATAATGGAAGCAGGCAATCGATTCAGAAGGCGTTGAGCGTCTGTTGCGTCATGTCAAGGCGAAGCTATAATTGAAACACCGATAACATCTGCAAGCAAATACACTTAAAGGAGGATTTGAATCCGAGAGAAACGGGGAAAGCCTGGCCGCAATTTAATGTATAACAAATTTACGTTTACTAAGAAGAAAAATTAGCCAAAACGAGTTTAAAGGAGCTGCTGAATCTGTGTTAACAACACTCTTAACCACTTTGCTGTACAATCAATAATATCTCAATTCTAATAACTTTTTAATTTGATCTTCTGTGGAGTGCACAGCCGAGTCTGAAGCGGAGTTTTATTTTCTAAAATTATAGAATTGTCGGCTAAAAATTGAATTCTCCCCGTTTCTTTGAGCGAGATAACGAGAGACAGAATAATTTACACTTTGAGTGGCATTCAGGTGCGCAGTTGGGACTAATTCTGACGCGATAGGAATTATTTATAAGTGGATCTCAAAGGGGCGACATCTTTCTCCTTTTATATTCAATTCCTCAAAAGAAAATCCCAGGATCATTACTCCAGTTTTGAGCTATGAGAATTGCCCGAAAGTTAGGCTCAATGTGGTAATAATATGGGCAGTTCTTTATGTTGTCCTTTTCCTTCTTGCTAGGCTTGATTTGAGCTCAGCTCCGGTGGTACAAGAAGGTACTGGGATAGGCAGTTTTCTTATGCTTTTCTAGGTTTTCTGTCTAGTCAGCATGTGTGGTTCTCACTTTAAGTATTAAAAAGTATTGTATTCACTCGTATGCTAGGGCTACCCACTCAGTCGAAGTTCTGAAGAGTCGGGATTGTGGTGGTTTGATTTCTTTATTTTATAGCTATCTACTTTACACAACAATAACATTGATCTACAGGGTCGTGCAGTTAAGGGGGGACCTATACCTTTGAACATAGAAGAATGGGGTGAATTAAACTTTCCTTCCACAGCAATGGAAGTCAATACTAAAAGGAAACTTAGTATGCCAAGTACATTATTCCTTAATGATATGCTTATATATGTAGAAATCATATAAATCTATGCCAATATACATAATTGTTGTTGTTGTTGTTGTTGTTTGAGTCATCAGTCCATAGACTGGTTTGATGCAGCTCTCCATGCCACCCTATCCTGTGCTAACCTTTTCATTTCTACGTAACTATTGCATCCTACATCTGCTCTAATCTGCTTGTCATATTCATATCTTGGTCTACCCCTACCGTTCATACCCCCTACACTTCCTTCAAAAACCAACTGAACAAGTCCTGGGTGTCTTAAGATGTGTCCTATCATTCTATCTCTTCTTCTCGTCAAATTTAGCCAAATCGATCTCCTCTCACCAATTCGATTCAGTATCTCTTCATTCGTGATTCGATCTATCCATCTCACCTTCAGCATTCTTCTGTAACACCACATTTCAAAAGCTTCTATTCTCTTTCTTTCTGAGCCAGTTATCGTCCATGCTTCACTTCCATACAATGCCACGCTCCACACGAAAGTCTTCAAAAACATCTTTCTAATTCCGATATCAATGTTTGAAGTGAGCAAATTTCTTTTCTTAAGAAAGCTCTTCCTTGCTTGTGCTAGTCTGCATTTTATGTCCTCCTTACTTCTGCCATCGTTAGTTATTTTACTACCCAAGTAACAATATTCATCTACTTCCTTTAAGACTTCATTTCCTAATCTAATATTTCCTGCATCACCTGCCTTCGTTCGACTGCACTCCATTACTTTTGTTTTGGACTTATTTATTTTCATCTTGTACTCCTTACCCAAGACTTCATCCATACCATTCAGCAACTTCTCGAGATCTTCTGCAGTCTCAGATAAAATAACAATATCATCGGCAAATCTCAAGGTTTTGATTTCCTCTCCTTGGACTGTGATTCCCTTTCCAAATTTCTCTTTGATTTCCTTTACTGCCTGTTCCGTGTAAACACTGAAAAGGAGAGGGGACAAACTGCAGCCTTGCCTCACTCCTTTCTGGATTGCTGCTTCTTTTTCAAAGCCCTCGATTCTTATCACTGCAGACTGATTTTTATACAGATTGTAGATAATTCTTCGTTCTCGGTATCTGATCCCTATCATCTTCAGAATCATAAATAGCTTGGTCCAATCAACATTATCGAATGCCTTTTCTAGATCTACGAATGCCATGTACGTGGGCTTCTCTTTCTTGATTCGATCCTCTGAAATCAGACGTAAAGTCAGGATAGCTTCACGTGTTCCTACATTTCTTCTGAAGCCAAATTGATCTTCTCCCAACTCAGCTTCAACTTGTTTTTCCATTCTTCTGTAAATAATACGTGTTAAAATTTTGCAGGCATGAGATACTAAACTAATGGTGCGGTAGTTTTCACACCTGTCAGCACCGGCTTTCTTGGGAATAGGTATAACAACATTCTGCTGGAAATCGGATGGGACTTCTCCTGTCTCATACATCTTGCACACTAAATGAAATAACCTTACCATGCTGGTTTCTCCTAAGGCAGTCAGTAATTCAGAGGGAATATCATCAATTCCAGGTGCCTTGTTCCTATTTAGGTCACTCACAGCTCTGTCAAACTCTGACCTCAAAATTGGGTCTCCCATTTCATCAGCATCAACAGCTTCTAAATTTGGTTTCGAGACCCTTTTGGCGTAAATTTTTAAAAGAAGCTATGGCTTCCTTCTCAGTATTTTTCAAATTATGTACAGGTTAGCCATTTTCTGCAACTCTAAATTTACTGAAGTATTACGAAAAGGGAGTTATCCTTCCCAATGTTGTAAGGTTTTCTGAGCTTACGAGCTCCACTTGTGTAAATATCAGAGCTTCTACCATCATAAGGCGTCTCTTGCCTTTGTTCTACGGCTGTTGCTGTTGTTTTAAAAAATCAATTCATAGGAAAATTATTATACATATTCACTGATTTTTTACATCTTTCTTTAAGTATCACCCACATAGATCTTATGGAATAGGAAAGGGTTAGGCGTGGGAAGGAAATGACCGTGGCCTGAATCAAGGTACAGCCCCAGCATTTTCCTGGTGTGAAAATGATAAGCCATGGAAAACCATGTTCAGGGCTGCCGACAGTGAGGTTCGAACCCACTATCTCCTGAATGCAAGCTCACAGATGCCACACAGTCACTCGCTCGGTAACGGTTAGTGTTATTAGCTGCCATCCCAGGGGACCAGGTTCGATTCCCGGCACTGCCAGAAATTTAAGTATGGCAGAATTGCTGGTATGTGGTTGAAATAGTACACGTAGCAGTCTAACCTAGTCAGCGATCGGGGACAAACGTGCTGAGTTGAGGTGCCGGTAGAGCCGGTGTGGGGTGTGACCGGTGAGTGGAAAAATAAGACGGGAGGGACGAGAAAAATGATAGGCTTGGATAAATATCGTGCAGCAATTGGAAGATGGCAGGGGAGATGGAAGAAGGAAACAGCCATAACTAAAGGAGGTAAAGTGGAAACAAGAATGGTGGATGAGATGATACTGTTGGCAGCGGTGATTATGGTACTGCTAGCTATAAGAGGTGTGGAGGTGAACCCCGGCCCGACTTCCAGTGGCAACATGAACTGGGAAGACGTGGAGGTCATAAGAAGAGTGGTGAAAGAAGTGGTGGAAGAAGTATGTCCGTTTGAGAAGATTAAAAATATGATGAAAGAACAAATGAAGGAATGTGAACATATGAGGCATTGGATACAGGGAAAAACAGACGAGACAATGAACAAAGTGGAAATCAGTGAGAGAGAAATTATATCACTCAAGGCAAAAATAAAGGAGATAGAGGAAGAGGTGGTGAAGCTGAAAGCAGAAATTGAAGACAGTCGCCGAGAACGCAGGAATAAATGCTTATTTATATATGGAGTGCCGGAAGACATAGGGGAAGACAAAGTGCTGACAACCTACAAAATTGTGGAAGTCATCCAGAAAATGATGAGAATTAACTTTAGTGAAGTTGATATTGATGGTATGGAAAGGATAGGTACAAACAGGGTGATAGGCCGATAAAACTGAAGTTGTTCTCAACCTTGATGGCGGAAGTAGTGATAAGAGGCGCAGACAATGTACGTAACACAAAAATTTGGATTAAAAGAGATATGGGAAGAGAAGGGGTATTAATATAAACACTCTGAAGAAGCATTTAGTCAGGGCTAAAATACAAGTGTTAAGAGCCCACATTAAGGGTCAACAATTAGTAGTAACCAGTGGACTATGGACCAGAGTGTGGATAGCGAAGAAATTACGGGAAATGGAAGAGAATAGGAAGGACGAAGTGGTAGTGGGGAAGAGAGTGGAAGAAAGACAAGTCAGAGACAGTAAGGTGGGTGAAGAAGGACATGGAGACAAAGAAAGAACCAAAGAAAATAAGGCACTGGATCTAAGCTCGCAGCAAGAAGAAATTAACTTGACAGAGGAAGACGTGAATGCTATCTACAAATTGATCGAAGAAGGAGCCAGGGAGGTAGCTACTGCTTTTTTGCTAGTTGTTTTACGTCGCACCGACACAGATAGGTCTTATGGCGACGATGGGACAGGAAAGGGCTAGGAGTTGGCAAGGAAGCGGCCGTGGCCTTAATTAAGGTACAGCCACAGTATTTGCCTGGTGTGAAAATGGAAAACCACGGAAAACCATTTTCAGGCTGCCGACAGTAGGATTCGAACCCACTATCTCCCGAATACTGGATACTGGATACTTAAGCGACTGCAGCTATCGAGCTCGGTGGTAGCTATTGAGATGAGGAGGGAGATAAGGAAGAAGACCAGGGAGACCAGGGCATTAATTAATTAAGGAGCTAAGGACGGAGGCCTGTGTGAGAGAAGAAAGGAAGATACAGGGAGCGATTGTGGGGGCGGAAACACAAGATATGACAAGAGCAAACAGACGAAGTGAAAATACGGCTGAGAGGCAGGAAGAAACAAGAGGTGCCCTGGTGAAAGGGAGAAGTTTGAGCCTAAGAGATATAAGGGGTAAGGAGAACAAATTGGACGAAGGCATAGTGACAAGAAGCAAAAAAGGCTATCTGCAGTAGAAAGTAAATTGCTGTACACATGAGAATAGCGGAGTGTGTGCGTTATTCGTAACTATGACAAGAGTGATTAAATAGTCAAATTAGTAGGCGGTAAAGTGTGTAGTGAATGAGGAAGAGAGTGATTGTAAATTGGATGGGTGTTAAGGATAAAGCTAATATGTTGAGATGGATGGTATATGAGCTGAGGGTCCAAGTTAACTGTAAGTGAATATGGTTTCATTTAATGTGGTGAGTTGTCTGGATTCTAAAGATAATAAATATAGTGATATAATAGAGTTTAAATAGTGGTCAACAGTAACGAAACGTAAGGTGAAAATTTGCACACCGGCACTACAGTGGAGGTAATACGTAGCCAAGTTTGCAACTTAAGTAGGGAAAAACAGAGAGGTCAGTGTTTAAGAAAGAATGCGCTGAGTGCGATCCCAGCCAGAAGTGATATACTCTTTGTTTAAAGTGCAGGTGCAGTCCGTCACAACATTGTACACTACACAGTAACATGTTACCAGTTTAGTTTCTTATTGCCATACAGCCATACTGCCTTATACTAAGGCCAACAGACCATTCTGCCTCATTGCCATTTGATTATTATTATTTACATTAATATAGCCTTTTTCCTTTGTTTTGCTGTTAGTTATGTTTATTTTACGAGAATTATTATATGTTTATGTCAGATTAAGCTACCTAGGTTGGGCATTTTTTTTCTCCTTTAATAGATCAATAAGGTTTCAATGCTGTAGGTTTGGAGGAAAATAAATACATGTATCTATCTATCTACCTATCTAGTACACGTAGCTCGCCTCCAATGGGGGTGTGCATGAAAGGAGCTGTATCACCTCGAGATAAGGACAGAGTTTGCTTTTTTTTTATTTCGCGATGACTAAATAAATGTACACACACACACACACACACACACACACACACACACACACACACACTCAATTCTATTGAGCCATGATTGACCAGACTCAGTAATTGCTGGATATTTACAAGAGTTTGTCCTCTTCACACAGAGGTATTACATGGGAGACGCTAAGCAAGACTGATAGTTCTTTTATATGCGTTGAAACGTCAGCTCCCTGTAAAGCAGCTGAGTGCAGCCAGGTAGACTTGAGCACAGGGCTACTGGCTACACAAAGGAAGATGATTTGAACTGTTCCTGACAATAGCTGCTCCAGTCGCTGACACAGAATTGCACGCACACACACACAGTACTCAAAGACAGTACGCGGAGTATTAGGTTCCGTTCGCGACGATACCCTGACTCCGACAGGTCACTCACGGCAACCACTCCAGCTACACATCAACTACCACTCTTCGTTCATATTCCGGTGAGACACCGGCGACAGTCAACGCCTCTGTCGCCGTCAGTCCAGTCACCGAACCCCTTTACACCGAGTCCAACTCCGACTGCAACGCGGATTGACTGTTCGCGGCCAGCCTCCTTTGTATAGCTCGGATGATTTGTACCAGAATATTCGCGATCTGGCTAGAGACGGAACATTATCGCTTCACCTCGCAGAATTTCACGGGGACCAGGTGAAGAGAACAACACACGGGAAGGACAGCCATGCCCTGCAGGCTGCCTCACTAGTCCCCAGTCCCTTGCAGGGAGTTCAGAAAGGGACTACAACAGGGCTGGCACGTAAAAATATTATTATTCAAGAAGTGGAGGCACATGCTTCCGCTAGTTCACCGTCACCGCATTGTGCTACACAGGAGGCTTGTAGTAATAAAGAATTTTTGTGAATAAATTAAATCCATCCCCTTGTCTGTCGAGAATGGACAGCTGAAGTAGGAGACTGTCCGTAAGGGTGAAGTACAGTGGGGACTTCGAGGGCCCTGGGACCACTAAAGTAGCCGTGAAGGTCCTTCAATAACTCTAAAAAGTAGTGGCAAAGGGCCTCTGGTTAAGATACAGCAGGTCGTTAAGCACGTTAGGTACCAATTTGGGTTAAAAAAGCTATGGACATTAAAATTTTATAGCAATATTGTATAGTATTTTTTGAAGTGATTCCACATACTGTATATGAGTTAATTTTGTGTGTAAGTACAGAAGATATTATATGAGCAGAATTTTGTAAATTATATATATTTATTAAGGATGAGCTGTGCGTTTAATAGAATAAACGTTAATCTAAATTGTATAACACAGTACTTTTTTTAAATGTCTTCTTTTCTTTTTAACTTAAAATGTAGTTGTTGAGAATAATGAATTTTTTGTGTATCATTTGCCACCGAGGTAGAGACCTCATTTTCAAATAAAATATTTTGATTTGATTTAAAGGACACCTAAGTGGTGTTAAGTAACACTCGAGAAATTTTAAATTATCGACATACAAGAAACTATAACAACATAGCTGTCGTCTTGTTCACAGCTAAAATTGAGAATTTATTGGAAACATTGTCATTAAAAAAACCCAGCTACGAAAGACAACAAAATAACGTATGTAAACCACACTAAGAAACTTCGCAATCAGTCGGTGAACCTCAAACAAAGCACAGTTTGGTTGATTTCAATACAGAGTTTGATTGACTGAAATCAGCGGTCTTCGTTAGAAAAGAATAAAAGTGAACCAGTGGGATGTGAAAATTCTACAATTAGATGTAAATGAAGAAACTGCTCGTGACCAGCGTTGAAATTCCATTGATGTACCTTGCAGCAAGTATTTCAGGCAGGACGTTTTCGACAATGAATTTGGGTTTGCGTGCGATGCTTGCGACATAGTTCGGTTTATGAAAATTGTGACATTGTCAATGAAGAGTGAAAACTTCTTTAGTATATTGTGAAAAGCATTTCTAGATTCAAATGTGGAGAGGTTTATGTTGTGTGGCTCCTGCAAGAGGTCATTGTACAACAAGAAGATACCTTCACTGTCCATATCAAATGGTTTCATTTATCCGGATCGTGCAGATTTGCCGCTGCTAGAACTAATAATTAAGTCTACGAAAACAGTGAGAGCCTAACGCAAATATATTTCATTCACCTCATTGTTTTCTCGGTAATGTCCGTACATATTTTGGTACGCTCGTAATCGACTCCCTGGGCTAAAACAGAATCCGCAAACTTGTGCTCATGAAATAGCTGGCATAGCAGTAGAGAATGTAAATGAACTTTGGATGCGGATATCTACAAAATCCTCCTTTTCATGAAAAATCTTTTCGAGCGAGCAAATTATCGTAACACGGGTGAAACAGCAATCAGCCTCATCACATCAGAAGCGATATTAGTAACAATAGGGGTGCTTCAAACAGTACCTCTTTCCCCGTCCTACATAGATTATAAATGGCTGTCAGTGTGATTGGCCATCACAAAACAGCTGTGAGGAATGAAGCGAATGGGTTTTGTGCCAATTGACTTATTATCCAGTCCTGTGATGGAGCTCAATTATTGGATCTCTACTCGTCCACTGTGTAATTGGGGTGTGATAACGCGGCAGCCGCTATCGCACTCGTGCGGCCTGCTCTTATCTAACAGGCAGAGAATCGATGATGATGATGATAATAATAATAATAATAATAATAATAATAATAATAATAATAATAATAATAATAATTTCTAAACTTCAAAGAGCATACAAAATTACTTGGGACGGACACAACAGAAGAACTATATCAAAAATGTAAAATTACAACTTGGGAACACAGTAGTTAAATCAGAAGCAATTTGTGCTTCTGAAATTATTATAATTGCTGGCAGATCTCGAAAAAAGATGATCGGAAAACAAGAAAGTAACCTCCTCGGAAGAATCTTGGGACCAAAATGCGAAAATAGAACGTGGATGAAGAAGAAATCACATGAAATCTATGAACTTGTAGAAACAATCACAGATACAATCAGCAAACGGCGATTACAATTTTATGGTCACGTATAGAATGGATAATAACAGGCTCAGAAAGAAAAAATATATATTTTGCCTTATCATTGAAAAATGATATCAATTGGCTAAAAGAAATCGGTGAAAACCTAAATGTCCGCCTCTGTGGTGCAGTGGTTAGTGTGATTAGTTGTCATCCCCGGAGGCCCGGATTCGATTCCTGGCTTTGCCACGAAATTTCAAAAATCTTACGAGGGCTGGAATGGGGTCAACTCAGCCTAGGGAGGTCAACTGAGTGGGGGCGGGCTCGATTCCCATCTCAGCCATCCGGGAAGTGGTTTTCCGTGGTTTCCCACTTCTCCTCCAGGCAAATGCCGGGATGGTACCTAACTGAAGGCCACGGCCGTTTTCTTCTCTGTTTCTTGTCTATCCCTTCCAATCTTCCCATCCCCCAGCAAGGACCCTGTTCAGCATAGCAGGTGAGGCCGCCTGGGCAAGGCACTGGTGATCCTGCCCAGTTGTATCCCGACCCAGATTGTGAAACTCCAGGATACTGCTCTTGAAGGGCTCTAGAGGTGGAATCAGTCCGTGAGTCCGAGGGAAAAACCGACCCTGGATGGTAAACAGACAAAGAATAATAAGAAAACCTGAATGAACGTTTTATTGCTAGTTGCTTTACGTCGCACCGGCACAGATAGGTCTTATGGCGACGATGGGAGAGGAAAGGGCTAGGAATGGGAAGGAAGCGGCCGTGGCAGTAATTAAGGTACAGCCCCAGCATTTGCCTGGTGTGAAAATGGGAAACCACGGAAAACCATTTTCAGGGCTGCCGACAGTGGGGTTCGAACCTACTATCTCCCTTATACTGGATAATGGCCGCACTTAAGCGACTGCAGCTATCGAGCAGCGAGTATGAGGAGATATTGGGAAAGGAAGAAGAAAAACAAAAATATGCTAATAAGTGCAAACGCGCTCCTTAGTTGGGCATAATACCTAACCTAAATCCACGGCACTGCAGCCCTGAACTGGTTTGGCCTACCAAGCGACCGCTGCTGAGCCCGAAGTCCAGAAGATTACGAGGTGCCGTGTGGTGAGCACGACGGATCCTCCCGGCTGTTATTCTTGGCTTCCTAAGCCAGGGCGCTATCTCACCGTCAGAAAGCTCCTCAATTCAATCACGTAGGCTGATTGGACCTCGAACCAGCCCTCAGATCGAAGTAAAAATCACTGACATGGCCGGGAATCTAACCCACGGCCTCCGGGTAAGAAGCAGGCTTCTACCACTATACCACGGGGTAGGATTAGTTGGTCATAAGGAATCAATAATAATAATAATAATAATAATAATAATAACAATAATGATAATATTACTATTACTAGTACCTAAGCCTGTCTTTGACAGTCGAAATTCTATCTATAAAGTAACTGGAAATTTTAAATGGACTATTAATATAGTTTATAAATAAAAGTTACACTTACCAAGTTTTATGCGTCATTGGAATGGAATCAATACAAAGGTATTGTAGCATTTCCTTACACACCATATTGAGTGCAGTTGTAGCCCAGAGATGTACTTTGACATCCATGGACCTGCGTACTCTTGGGAAAGCAACATACAACTGTCCAAGACAATCACCAGCTGTGTCGTATGCTCTTTCTCCCTATGAGCACTGCGGAGAGATTTGGGATTAAAGCCAGGCTTTTGGCACGCAGTCTAGTGATTAGAAATTCCATACCTCCACCTCTCTTACCCTGCCGGACAATATTCTGATGGAAAAGATGTTTTCAACCAATGAGACTCGAACCGGCTAACCACAGTGTCAGGCATCACACCTTATCCACCACGACCCCAGAAGGACTCTTTACTTTCGTACATATCAATGGAGGTTATGTGTTTTCGTACCTCACGATGAAAAAGAAATGATTAATTTATTCTCCTGAAAGATATATTTTTCACTACACAGTACCTGTAATGGTCAGCATTGCATTGTTCTAGTAACTCACATATGGTACCAGTCGGAAGGCAGCAAATGTCAGGATGTACGTAGTTCGCATCAGGCCGACAGTTATAGCTGTGTACTTACGCCATCACGGTAATGAGACAAGAACTTCGCTGGCTGAAAGACACGCGCTTTTATTTAAGAAACTACAAAAGTCGTGATCATGAAAAAATCATGGTATTTTTCTTGCACTTACTTAATTACTAAATCCGCTTACCCTCCAGGGTTGGCTTTTCCCTCGGACTCAGCGAGGGATCCCACCTCTACCGCCTCAAGAGCAGTGTCCTGGAGCTTCAGACTCTGCGTCGGGGAATACAAATGGGCAGGATGACCAGTACCTGGCGCAGGCGGCCTCAACTGCAATCCTGAACAGAGGCCTTGGTAGGGGATGGAGAAATTAGAAGGGAGAGACAAGGAAGAGGGAAGGAAGCGCCCGTGGCCTTAAGTTAGGTACCATCCCGGCATTTGCCTGGAGGAGAAGTGGGAAACCACGGAAAACCGCTTCCAGGATGTATGAGACGGGAATCGAACCCACCTCTACTCAGTTGACCTCCAGAGGATGAGTGGACCCCGTTCCAGCCCTCGTACCACTTTTCAAATTTCGTGGCAGAGCCGGGAATCGAACCCGGGCCTCCCGGAGCTGGCAGCTAATCACACTAACCACTACACCACAGAGGCGGACTGTATAACTGGTACCAATTTTATTTATTCCTTTCTTAATCCGTTTACCCTCCAGGGTTGGTTTTTCCTCTGAATCAGCGAGGAATCCTACCTCCGCCACCTCAAGGCCAGTGTTCTGGGGCGTAAGAATTTGGGTCCGGGGATAAAAAATGGAGAGGAGGATGAGTACCTCGACCAGTCGGTCTCACCTGCTTTACTGAATAGGGGCCTTACTGAGGGGTTGGGGGTGGATGCGAAGATTGGAAGGAATAGACAAGGAAGAGGGAAGGAAGCGGCCGTGGCCTTAATCTAGGTACCATCCCGGCATTTGCTTGCAGGAGAAGTGGGAAACCACGAAAAACTACTTCGATGATGGCTGAGGTGAGAATCGAACCCTCCTCTACTCATTTGACCTCCCGAGGCTGAGTGGACCCCGTTCCAACCCTCGTACCACTTTTCAAATTTCGTGGCAGAGCCGGAAATCGAACCCGGGCCTCGGGGGGTGGCAGCTAATCACACTAACCACTACATCACAGAGGCGGACGGTAACAATTTTTACCTGTTTAAAACATCCCATTTTCTAACATCGCTCTCAATGACAGACAGAATTAGGGATTACGCAGCGTGATTCATCCGCCCCTTTCAATGTGGTTTTATGCAACCCACAATATTAATTCCGTCCTGAAAACATCTGCCCTGCCGGTATGCTCAGACAACACAACCAGAGAGCTTGGTATTTACCGCCTCGCCATGATAGGGCGCCGTAATGTTATACTCGTATTAAATACTGAAAGACATGCGTGTGCCTTCTAGATCATAATTATGATCCTGACACGCGGGCGAAACACAAAATTGATATTGTTACCGCAGTAACCTTACCGCAGTAACCTTAATACTTGCTATAAGCTGCCCAACGTGCCGTACGGAACCATAGTGTAGTTGGTAAAGGCGCGGCGGAGTGGGCTTGCATGTCAGGTGGGAGGTTCCAGTCCGGGGCGAAGATTACAAATTTTTGAAATTAATAATTTGACGTAAAACTAGTAACAAAGGATTACTAGACGTTGCAGTAATTATGACTTGAGGTGGGTTCCTTTATAGCACCAGTCAGATTGCACAACTCTACTATGTTCCTTGCTTTGCTCTCTAAAGTTCCCTCAGCCGAAGGCAAATTCTTGCCTGAAGCGGCTGATTACTAATGTTTTCCACGTTTGTTCTATCGAGTTTTGAAATAATTATAGACTCCACACAACTGTTTTGCCGAAGTATTACGTATTTTATGATATTTTCCCCATAAACTTAAAATCTTCGTGCAAATATTGAATTTCACATGCTTCTCTTCAGATTTGACTCTCGCGGAAATGTTTGTTCAATGACCCAGATTTTTCAGACTTTGTGAACAAGGTAATAAATGATGATTACGATGGGAACAATAAGGGATGCGTGGAGATGGGAGTTTGATTTGGGAATTTCTGAAGCAAAATCGGACTGACAACACTGTACTGTGTCGCTTGCATCCGTCCAGAGAGCCAAACATGACGTTGCGTTACTTGCTACGAGTGCCCAGCTAACGGAATGTGAAGTGCATTTACCGTTTACGAAATTTTAAAAAAGATGAAAAATTGTTTAACTTTTCTGTATTTTTAGACTAAAATATGATGTCATAATGATTTGTCAGTATACATTTTGGAATCCCCTGCCTATTTAAAGGTGACAGTATGTCTTAGGATCATGCTATTCGTTCTGGAGTTTGGTGGAAGAGTGTCATTCTTCACAGGGAACTACCTCATAATTTCTGATAGTGTTCTTGTTATGTGTTTCTTTGCTTCTCCATACACACACGAATAAGCCAGCTTGGGTAGAGTTGAGCAGTCGTCTAGAAAAGCCCTGTTACATAAGCAGGACAGATCTTCCGCATAAGGTATAAGACAGATCCCAGTAAACTAACTATGGTAAATATTCATTTGTAAATCAGGGACCTGATTACTGGAATGCATTACCTGCAGCTGTCTTAAAGCCTTTTCCCGAAAATGTAAGATTTTTCAAGAATAGACTCTAGCATTCTGTAAATTTCTATGTGATGGTGTCATGTTTTAATACATCGCTCAATCCACTGTAAATTCTAGTATGAAGGCATCAGGATTATTTGAGGTATGTGCGAATTTGTATATTAGAGTGTTGTAACGTTAAGCTAGTAATATTGTGCATATACTTACACATTGCTGACCGGATGCTTGAGCTTGTCACATACCCTGTGGACCGGACATTTTTCTTCTAAGCATACTAGGTGCACTTGATTACAAAAATGTAAATAAATATTAAACCAGTCAAAATTTTATCTGGATCTGCCTTTACAAAACCATCTTCGGCGTCAATTCCTAACACACCATTAATGTTTACATCGTTGTCCTCAGAGTCACTTGAATAAATTAGTACACTAGGTAAATTACGGCGTGTAGGGGCTTGAATATCACTTCCACTATCACCCTCACGTTCAGTTTCCACTAATTCATTGTCACTATATCCATTTGGATGATCATCGGCATATAATTCTTCTAAAATATCGTCGTCAGCAGGCGCTCCATATTGTCATTGACTGAACTGGCAGAAAGAAAGTCGACGTTTCGAAACTAAATCAAAGAGGCCGTGAATAAAAGAAAAGTGGCAGGTATACATCTACGATTTATTCTACTCAATGTGCAAGTCCGAAATAGTTCAATATATGGTCAAGAGATGTCACAGGAAGACCAAAAACAATGTCGTGAATAAAACCGAGATTTCGCGGGGCCCCTCACCCATGTGTTAAGTTGTGTATGGATTTGAATATGAGGATGATGGATTTAGAATGTCAAACGGTAGTAGTACTTCTTGTAATATTTTCTTCCCATGGAATTGCGTGTTGTACTCTTGTTCTGGTTGTTGAGTAATTATGTTTTAACTTTATTATCACACTACCGTCAGTGATTATTGCCACCAAGACAGTATTTCCACATTGCGATATATCTCTTAGTAATAACATTTAGCATATGTAGACTTTCATGTTGGTCTCAGTTTTGACCCTACAAGGGCTAAGGTTTTCTAGTTACACGGAGGACCAAGGAGGAAGCTTCTTAGGCCCATTCAAAGAAATATATAATAACTCTGGATTCTACTGACATAAATGTTGAAACAACATTTAATGAATAAATTGTAAGGAAAACTGTTAAAGTAGAAAATATTAAAGTGAAATTCAATTCGCACCGATATTGGTCACAGACACAAATCTAACACGAATCTTGTCGGTCAGCATTATTTCCAGTATATATTTTAAGCAGATTGCAGTTTGATTGCTTCAGTCACAGAGTTATCTTACAAGATATGCCTCTCATTATCATAATCATCTTTACGAATAACATCATTTGAACCAAAATTATATTCACCCAAATGTTAATCACAAACGCAAATCAGGCACGAATTTCTTCGCCTGAAGAATCGAAAATAGTTTGCTCATCATCGTCCTCCTTTTCCAACATCCTGCTTTTTCTTCAAGGCTGAAGCTATCTCCGCTAATATTGACTCACAGCTTATACATCACCTAAGGACCGTAACGGAACAATGTAAAATTACAATCACACAGTACTCCTAATCTAGAAATAACCAGTCTTGTTGTTTCAATAATCTGGTTGTGGTCATTTTCGATTGTTGTCATTGTTTGTGCATTATTGGAACCTACTTGTACAAGGCTGATGTGAAAATCAATGGTGTTTGTAAGTAGACTAGCTATATTACTGGGCACTTTATTGCATGTTTACATGAAGGTATTTTATTTCCTATGCGTTAAGCGAATTTTTTAGATTTCGTTATTGTGACGTTGACTGATTCTTCGCAATCTTTTCACCCACACGCAGAGGGGTGCACAGATATAAATCCATAATCCGTGCCATGTTGGACATTTTCAACCCTTATCACCCCTCCATGCCGATAGGGTTGAACTTGGCCTACATTTACGCACATGCCTACTTTGACGACCAGGCCTGTATTCTACTGTAGAATCTTTGAACTCACGTTGCTATGGTTACGGCAGGTTATTTCTTCATCGGATTCCTAGTGCGGCATAGTATGATACCAATATCTCCATAAGGGTTGGTTTTAGGCCCTTAGAACTTGATTTCCGAGACCCGCGGGGCCTTACCGAGTTTCGTTATTCGCGTCGTGAGGCTTAAAACGTGCTTTGCCTCGTTTTTGTGCGTTAACATTCGATATTTCACCTTTATTAGCCTATAATTAAGTGCCAAGGGGCCCAAATCTAGAGAATGGAGAGGAATGCTACAATTTATTATAGATGGCCTTCCTCGCAGGGTACTGTTCAGAATTGTTGAACGGTATGAGGAAGGGACAGACGAACAGACAGACATTCTGCTTTATATATATAGATTCGCTTCTGCCTCGCCCCCTCCCCTCCCTGGTTGCTCTGTTTAGAAGAGGTCATTTGGAAAATTACTGCAGCGAAACAGTATGACGTATCGACAAAGGGATTTAACTACCAGACCGCCCTTTTAGTGGCCTAATGTTTGGTCCTAGGACATTTCCTCGTAGTTTGGCGATTTATATTATAGACAGAAGTAAATGTTTATATCTGGAGCAAGTTTCGTACGTTTTTCACAAGTTGAGATATTATTTTAGTCACTTAAAAGACAGCTACAGTCTTAAAACTAGGGAGGTCTATCAGGGATGAAACGACATACAACTTTGGTTCTTTGATGTTGAATCGTATCTCCGTCGGGTACACCTTAGATGGGTTTAGAAAGATTAGTCTGAAATTTGAGTACAGTTTCCACATATTTCTTTAGTTTTCCCATACTTAAACAGCAGTTAGAATCATGCAATTCGGCCTTCAAATGGCTCATGGGCGTGTGAATGAGCCTGCCAAATTGCACGATTCTTGTAAGTGTGCAAACCAGTAAAATGAATTAACGAAAATGTTCAAAATTGAGGTTAACTCGGAAAATGCAGCGCTATCTAAAGAATAAGGGATCGAGATATGACTAAAAGTCATAGGGGCTAGGTTGTAGTTCTCTTCACCTGTAGTGGTGAATGTGTTGTCCGTTTAGCGATACGACTTACCGTTTATGCACAAAGTACCTCGAGACCATTGTCTGCACCGTCAGCAAAATTGCCTCCACATTTCGATATTTTTCGAAGGTAAAAAATTAAATATTGGAACTTTTGGGGATTTCTCTGTCTATTGCAGACCAAGAGCTATGATTTTAACCATTTTTAATTTCCTAGCGCACATGGATATTTACATCATGCATTTTGTTTCGGTGGAGGGTGGTAAAAATGTAAAATTCGAACTTTTCTGGAATTTCTTCTTAGGTTAGAGATTTTGCTACATTTCAAGTTTGTAGCTCGTCTGGAAGTAGGTAAAAATGAATGTCAGTGAGTGAGTGAGTGAGTGAGTGAGTCAGTTAGCCTTCTGGCTTTATATAATAGAGATTGGTCTCCACTTGGACAATGGCAGTGCCTCGCAGGCCCATAGCGGTTTTGATTACCGTTTTAAGGTAAGAAAAAAGCTTCAAAATTATTTATTTTAATATGGTAGCTAACTTATGGCTCAAATAACAGTATATTTTATTTACTACCATTGCAAAGAGTATATCTCATTAGAAGAAGTGATTTATTCTGACTATGGGCCGCGGTGCTCTTCCAAGGAAGGAGACACTAGCTATTAGTGCGCAGAAATGAATATCCTATCCTACACGGTTCATTAAAATCAGTTAAAACACTCTGCCATAGCAAGTTGTAGTCAATTCACTAGGCGAGTCTGTTCATTGTATCCTTAATGAAGAGCCACTTCTTGCAGTCCATGGAGCTTTAATTTACATGCTTTGTCCACAAAATACCCTCATCTTTAAATGTATACGCTTTTTATTTGGAACCCCTCCTTAAATTAGAGATGCATTGTTACAAGCAGCGGCAACTTTAGCCAGCCAGAGCCATTCTCGCTGCCTCGTTACATTTTAAACGCAGTTCCGTTTTCATTTGAACCTGTCACAAAAACAATTAAAGATGTGAACTAAAGAGAAAACGCTTTAATTAAGAACTAGTTTCAGTTTGTGTAATGAGGTCTGACATTTCATGAGATATTAATGGTTGCAAAGTCGGCATTCAGCTAAAACGTACTGTTATAATACGCCAGCAGAGTTGATGGATGCTTTCTTTTGATGTTAGTTGTGCCTCACGGATGAAGCGGCATGGATATAATAATAACTGTCTGATCATCGGCTGAGGTTCTCACCTCACTTAAGGCTGGCGTGCTGAGGCAGTATCTAAGGTAGGCATTCCATCTTAAATCATGTAACTCTGACAGATTCTAGTGGTCTAGAATAGATATCTTCGTTCCCTATGAATGTAAAGTTTAGGATTGTGCCTTACCTACTCAAGATTTAGTGTAGGGATTTCATTAAGTTTGTTTTTGTAACATGTAGATTTCTCTAAGCTTCTGAAGCAGCGAATGAAACTGCGAATAGATGTCTGGACAGGAATCATGAATATGTATCGCCTTTTCCCTTTTCTCAATTCTGTTTCTTGTGACTAGGATTTTCAAAATTTGATCTTATCTTTCATGTTTCGGACGTTAACTTTCCTTCCTTCTGGTCAGAAGGTCGTATGGAGTTATACTCTGTTTTTCTGGGCCTCGTGCCCCATTAGATTTTTCTCATGCAATGTCATGGAATCGCTTATTTATTTTCAGTATCCTTTTCCAAACATTCATTTTCGGATCTTTTTGGAAGTTAACTAATTTTCTGTGCACATAGTAGAATGAGCTTAGCTACGGATTCTGGCATTCTTTCCCTTCATTTTATATTGTCGTTGGCTTTACATGCTGATAAAAGTGCAGTGAGTGCAGGTATGTGGAAATGGGAGCTCATTTCTCCCTTGTTATTAACCTGATAGCGCTACGGCCGTCTATGGAGCTTTGGGAAGTAACCAACAGACATGTTTTTAGACGTCCAGTTCATCTGCGATGTAAACAAGCATGGCGGAACAAGAAGCTAGTTGCGATGTTATTTCGGATCAAAGAACCTTTCAGTTATTAACTACGGCGGTATGTGATGATGAAGATGACTTCAATGAATTTCTAAGCAATTTTGAAAGTGAGAGTGATACAGAAAGTAATGAAAATATTGCAAGTGAGAAAGAAACAGAGCTTCTTTCTAAACGAAGGAAAAAACAGAGTTAGAAAGCTATTTCTTCACGATTTTCCTGGTTGACAGATGACTTTCCTCAACCAGAGTTTGAAGTAACTGTGACAGAATCTGAGAGCCAAATAGTGTTTGATGACAACCCCAAGATCATTAATTTTTTAAAAACATCTTTGCCAGTGCAGTTGGTGCAGCTGGTTGTCGATGAAACAAATCGGTATGACAAATAACATACATACATACATACATACATACATACATACATACATACATACATACATACATACATACATTACATACATAATCATTATAGACTGCTATGCCTTTCAGCGTTCAGTGGAAAATATTGAGCTGTCACCAAATTCCCGGTTTAGAGAGTATTTTAAAATATCGACTTATCTACTTGTAAGGAGTTACATGTGATGGTTGCCTACAATTTTAGGAAATGATCTTATTTTGGGTTTTTTTACTTAGTATAAGGATGATGTACACGCTGGCACAAAAAATGTAATTTTGTTTTCTTTGAAAATAATATTGAACATAAGTGTAGGATATTCCATTTGCATTTAGATTTATAAAGAACCAACATTTGTAAACACTTTAAGCTAATAACCCTACTGATAAGTTTAAAATTGAGGCTTCTACATTTTTTTTCCATACGAATGAAAAACTCAGCACTGAGGTACCAAACAATCAACTGGTAACTCAGCACTTAAAAGGTTAATGAAGTTCTGAGAACTTTAATCCTGCAATAAAGTTACTTATCTGGTTACCAATTGTTGTTAAGAGTGACCTATCACCATTGTTATGTAACTTCTTGTGGTCTCCTGTTAAAAAAGAAATGAAAACAAAAGAAATAGCGTGAGAGCAAGTATATTCAATTTTTCCCTTTTATGTGGTAATATGTTTGGTCCAGCCCTACTGCCAACATATCAATAATAGCCCTATGAACTCAACTACTGTGCGTAACCATTGTTATTTGACGCCATATGGCTGCTTGCTCGTCAATTCCGACGTTCCATTTTCCTCTAGGATAGCAGAGTACACGGAATATCTCCTGGGCGTCTATGTTTGAGTTTTGTGAAGTTTGTTGAGTAAACAGCAAATGTGTCACCACAGTTCTTTTATATGCTGACGTCGTACGCCACGGAGTGTCGAATGGATATTTTTCCGCCCTTCGAAAGGAATCCTACTACCTGTGTCGGGTTTGATCTCGCTATCTTGAGATCGGAGGCCAATAATCTGCTATTGATCCACAGGGGCATAATAATAATAATAATAATATAACAAAAATCAATCTCTCGAAATGTAAAAATTCGACGTCATCAAACTGTAATTAGACCTGAAGCATTATATCATTAACACTTCGAACGCATGGCCTGCTTGTTGAAAACCTGGCAATTAAGGAAAGGGGGATTTCCCGAAAAATTCTTGGTCCCAACATCAATCCGCAGAAGGGGGAAAAATTTTATGCTCACCTTTTCAGATGATTGCCAGCCCGGAAATCTTAATCATTGGAGGCAGATCACTTATTAAAGTCATAGAGAAACAGGGGAGGAAAACATTGAGAAAAATCTTTCGTCTTGTCTACTCAGACAGAATTTGGATTAAACTGAATTCTCGGGAGCCATATCAGTATTCTGAAAAGATCGCCGACACCACCAGGAAAAGGCGATTAAAGTCTTATGGCCACGTTCTCAGAATTAACAATAACAGGCCTACCAAAAGGATTCTCAAACTTACTATCACAATGAAATAGAAAGAGACCTTCAGAGAAAATAAATACCAGGACTAATAAATAATGGACTGAAGAACGGAGGAAAATGTTCAGTGCCCAGATGAAGAGATTTTGGGAGAAGAAAGGATCAACATTAGCTAAATAAGTTCTGTCGTCCTGCACAGATGAGCATAATGCTGTAGAATTAATAATAATAATAATAATAATAATAATAATAATAATAATAATAATAATAATCATAATAATAATAATAATATACCAAAATATCTTGAAATAAGGAAGAAGCTCCGTGTTTCGCTGTGAAGTAGTTGCCACATTATTCAGTAGCGGCAGAAACCTGCATGGGAAAGTTTTCAGAAAGTTTCTTTCTCCGCGTGAGCTCCATTAGCATTCTATCTGTGTAAAACAGGTCATAAATTATATCTGTCCGCTGTGATAAACAGTGACTGGTGATCAAAGATGAACCTATAAAAGTAATTTATGTGCTCATCAATCATGTACATGGTTGTGGCATATGTTTCTAAATATATTTTTTTAACGGAGGAATATGAATAAGTTTCCCTGCACAAGCAAATTTTACACAATCGTAATAGTGCCTATGAACCATTGACGTTTCGTCCTCTTATCACGTTCTTCCAGTCCCATATCTCGTCCGCACAATTTTTAATCTAGCTTAAGTATTTTTGTTTCAACCTCTGACCACTGTTAAATTCTCTTAACAATTGGAAAGTTGGCTGTGCGTTTAGGGGCGCGCAGCTGAGAGCTTGCATCAGGGAGATAGTGGGTTCGAATCCCACTGTCGGCAGCTTTAACGATTTTTTTTCGTGGTTCCCTAAATTAAGGCCACGACATTTTCCTTCCCCCCTTCAAGCCCCTTCCTGTCCCATAAGACCTATCTGTGTCGGTGCGACGTAAATAAACTTGTATAACTCTGTAATCAGTGAATAATCATACAACAGATATGAAATAATATTGTATATACTGTATATGAAATCCTATTTTGTTAAACATTTCATATTGTCTTGGCTATAATTACGCTAACACCTACATGTGTACGTCCAACTGTTGGACCATTTGTCTACGGGATCGGCCATAAAGAGAGATAAATATTGTCGGCGCGTTTTTACGACCGGATGCCCTTCCTGGCGTCAGCATCATCAGAGGAGTTATTGATTGACGTGATATATGATAGTAGGAAGGGAGAGTATCAAACCCGGTGCCAGCACATAACCTACTTCGGTCTATAGCACCAAGTGATCTGCTCAAGGCTTAATGTCACCTTCGGACAGACGAATTATCATCAACTGCTTCATACGCCCTCATTCCATACGAAAACTCTGGAGAGGTTTGAAATTTAATCCAGGTCTTTGTCGTACAATCTAGTGATTAGAAATTGTATACCATCAACTTTCTTACCATGCCGGCCAGCTTTCTGATGGTGATTTGTATTCATCAACTGGGCTCGAACCGGATAACCGGTATCATACCATTCAGACTTGACACCTTAATGAGTATGGATACCAGACACTGGCCATATACATGAGATTCAAAAGAATATTGAAACATGTTTTAATGACAGATTTATATAAAGTTTTAAATTTACTTTGCAGCAATGTATTATAACATTTCTAAGAAGTTCTTTGTAATTATTAGGAATGGGAATGTATAGTTTCTACTGAATTTCCTACTCATATGCAGTGTACTTTCAGCATGATTTTCGGAAATATCCAGTTTGAAATTTTACAGCTGATTATATCTTAATTCTAAACACCTTTACACACTTCAAAACCAAAACTACCTTAATTAAGACGATGGGCTCTTCCTCATCCATCCCCAGCCAAACTTAAAGGGTTGGCTTCCTCATATTTAGTGCAAATGGAAACGTAAAATTAGAATGAGTCCGAAAATTAATAATTTATTTTATATTAGTCTCTCGAATGCATGAAGATCCCTCTGTACATTATAGTCTCTGTGTCCAAGAGCATCTTAATGCACATTAGCCTATTCACTAGTTAGATACAGTAGAAATGGACCAATTATTTGGCCTCCTCAGTCACTGGATTTGAAACTCTTCGACTTTTAATGTTTAAAACACTTGTAAGCAGACAAAGTATGGGTCCACATACTACGAAATACGTAAAATTAAGCAATTTCCCCAGTTGTACCGAAAGTTGAATGGAGAAAGGGCAGTAAAAGTTTTAAAATTGTGACTCTTGGATAGCTCTATCAATGTAAAGAAAACACATTTCGAAAACTAATTTCCGGCTTATTGCAATTCGGGAAAATCTACCTTAAATCGCTTATTTTTACTTATATTATTTATTATTCAAATCCTAGTCAAATCATCTTATTTGCATAATTCTTTCTGAAATGTGTTCCTTGGTTCAATACCCTCAGGTACTTTTTTAAAAAAATGTCCATACCGAATGTAGTTATAAGGGCTTAATTGAGACTTTGCATTAACTCACATTAGCGCTCGTAGTCGTGCTTACGTAAAACAATCCAACGACTCACATTAGCACTCGTAGTGGCACTAAAAGGCAAACTGCTAATGTAATCGACTAGATAACTATGATTAAGAAAAGGATTATAATGTTTAGGAATAAATAAAGAATATGTTCTTATTCTTTATAATATTTTACTTACTTAATTTCGTAGCTCATATCCCTAGGATGTTTCCAACAATGAGTTGCTTGCCTGAAAGGCTAGCTGTGTGAATTTTTTTGTGTGTGAGATGTACTGTGTACGTGATTGTGGTGGAGATGAAGTAATGCTTCCCGGAAGAATTGTGCAGGCTTGTCAGACTATACGTACAACATGGCAGTTTTAAGCCTGTTCAGAATGCAGTGAGTTGTAAGGTGTTCAACAGAGCGGATCATTTCAGGAAATGTGAAATTATTTTTAGCAGGTAACATCCCAAATTACCACACTTGAGAGACTGATATCTCAGTAATCACGGATTTCCGGAGCCATATTTATATCTTTCTTTTTCTCTTATACTCATGATGGATCTAAACCTGATGGAAAAATTTCCTGGTCTCCTTAACTACACCTAGGAAAATTCAAATAATTTTCTTTCAATTTGCCAGAAATTGCCACAAATGTTTAAATGCATGACAACGATTTTCTACAGGGAAGCAGATGACCTTACACACATTAGTCAAGCAATATTGTTAAATACATATTACTGCACCTATACTTAATGAGCTTCTAAAGCACACCCACGGAGAATGTATGCAGGCGAGATTAGACCAGTGTGCTTGTGAAGCAGTGAGTTGTTCATAGCACTGTGCGTTTGTTGAGGAAATTTCTGGCGTGCTAATCTCGTGAGGTACTTTAGAAATATTCAAATTTCATTTCTTTGAATTGGACCGGTGGGGAAGGCCATTTTAACCCTTGAAAGTTTTCGCCCTGGCCTGCATCGTATATCGTATGCTGAAAATCGGTCCTTGTCAATGGGTCGACCTCTTTATCTAAGACAAGACGGAACCTTGGACTGCCAGAAACACTCGAATGAGGAGAATACTTCTCATCTTGTCATTGCCTCTGTGTGTGACAGTGCACTCAAAGAATACAGCAGCGTCTCTCGCGAAACTGAGAGACGTGAAGATCATTAATTTGTAAGAGAACTCACTTCTCTTTGCTCAATTCTGTTTATCGCAACTCAAAATTCCCTGCGTTGTCTTTTCTACACGTTGATACGATAACACTTACTATATTATCATCTTGGAATAATAATAATCATAATAATAATAATAATAATAATAATAATAATAATAATAATAATAATAATAATAATAATAATAATAATAATAATAATAATAATAATAATAATAATAATAATAATAATAATAATTCTCTGACACAAAATTCACCTTGATTGCCTTGCTTTTGCCGTTGACTTGGCAATCATCTCCAACAACAAATAAGAAGCACTTCAGTTCGTAGAATATCTTCATGAAATAGCGGCAAGAACAGGTCTGCAAATTTCATTCGAAAAGGCAAAGTATATGGAAGGTACGAAATTTGGATTTAACAACCATCCTCTAATCACTAGAAATGGGAAATTCTCCCAAGTGCATAAATTCAAATACCTAGGTGAAATTATACAAGCAAACGGGATAAATCTGCAAACAAACAAAGAAACAATTACAAAATTACGAAAAGCATACACAATTGTCTGGAGCAGATACAACCAAAAGTCTATATCCCAAAATGAAACATTATGACACTAAAACACAGTTGTCAAACCAAAAGTCCCTTATTCATCAGATACTGTGGAAATTGGCGGAAAATCATAAATAAAAACATCGAAACATAAGAAAGGGAAATTCTCAGGAAATTTCTACGACCTAAATGCGAAAATGGTATTTGGATAAAAAGGAAATCCCAGGAAATCTATCAAATAACAAGAAAAATCACAGAAACCATTAGAAAAAGTAGATTAAAATTCTATGGTCACGCTGGCTTGCAGAAATAAACAAAGATCTTCAGGAAATTGGTACAAATGAAGAAATCTTACAAGGCAGAAAAAGTTTAGAAATCTCATAAACAAACACAAATTTTCTGATTGACCTAAAAGACAATCTACAGGATGGAGGGAAGAACGCAAAAAGAAGCACAGTGGAAAGATGAAGAGATTTTGGGAAGACAAGAATAAACGTTGTGCTAAGTAATAAATTAACGCGCGCTCCTTGGTTGGGTATAACGAAACATAATAATAATAATAATAATAATAATAATAATAATAATAATAATAATAATAATAATAATAATAATAATAATAATAATAATAATAATAATAATAATAATAAAGTCGTGTTCTCGTCCTGAGGTCGTGCTGCTACCGTACCGGTTAAAAGTTTAGAACCACATAAAGAAATCATGAAACATCATCTAGAAGCCAAAATTGTGCCGCTAGACCTCTGAAATTTTCTTTGTGAGTTCTAACCTCTAATAGGATATTGTCGCCTGATTTCATTGAGTTAGTCTAAGTACTGCAAAGTTATGAATTTTTAACTCTGGGAAGGTCACACCAAAATAACGACAAATTTTGTAACAAAATGTACTGTATACTCTAATTGGTTGCAAGTATCGCCACCGAGATTTTTTGTAGACCTATCAATAGGAGGGTGCCATTATAGTATACATATACAAATTACAAAAATTTGTGGCACCTTTTTTTTTTTTTTTTTTTGAATCAGTGCCAAGATGGTTGATTTTTCTTTGTCCTTGTCATGTGTGGCCCAAGGTCTCGGGGCAAGCTATCGGCGTCACACTTACCTTCCCTGATAGTTTCATTTGTACTCTGCAGGTGATATCCAAGAACACATTTCCGATGCCGAGAGCTCAGTATGAGACCTACAACACAAACCAGGTAAAGTTGGTCACCTTAGCGCTTTCTAAAAAAAACCACCAGAAATCGGTGCCACATTATTTCGGAATGTTTATACTTCTACTATCAAAGTGGCCTCCACTTATTGCTAAGACTACAAAAGAAGCTTAGTGGTGATACTTAAGACCAATTAGAATATAGAGTACATAATATCTCCAAAACTGTTGACTTTCTCATGTGAATTTCCAACAATGAAGTATATATCTTGGCGTAACTCAGTGAAGTCTGGGGGCGTATATCATGTTGATGCGAAAGCTCAGAACAAAATACAGAGGTCTAGTGGCATAAATTTAGGTTCTAGATGACATGTCATGATTTTTTGTGTGGTCCCAAAACTTTTGACCGGTACTGTATTTTCAGGCACATCCCGTATGCATGTATCATTTTAACGAAACAGCAGCCCTCCTGCCGTTCTTAAATTTCCGTCAGTACCGGGAATCCTAACCGGGCCCGTGAAGATGGCAGCTAATGGCACTGAGCCTTACGCTACGGATAATAACACCAAGCGAGTTGGCCGTGCAAATACGGGCGCGGAGCTGTGAGCTTGCATTCGGCACCGAGTGTGTTCGATTCCCACTGTCGGCAGCCCTGAAGACGGCTTTATGTGGTGTCCCATTCCCCACTACTAGCTTTCCCCTATCCAGTCGTTACCGTAAAACATATCTGTGGGCCGATGACCTTCGATGTTAGGCCCCTTAAAACAACAAGCAGCAAAACATATCTGTGTCGGTGCGCCGTAAACCAGATTGAAAAATGTTATGATTGTACATTTAATAATAATAATAATAATAATAATAATAATAATAATAATAATAGTAATTTCTTTTTTTGCTATTTGCTCTACGTCGCACCGACACGGATATGTCTTACGGCGACGATGGGATCGGAAACGCCTAGGAAGTGGAAGGAAGCGGCCGTGGCCTTAATTAAGGTACAGCCCCGGCATTTGCCTGGTGTGAAAATGGGAAACCATGGAAAACCATCTTCAGGACTGCCAACAGTGGGGCTCGAACCCACTATCTCCCGATTACTGGATACTGGCCGCACTTAAACGACTGCAGCTATCGAGCTCGGTATTCATAATAATAATAATAATAATAATAATAATAATAATAATAATAATAATTACAATAATAATGAAGATTTGGCTCTTAGTCTAAAATTAAAAATCCTCTGTAGGCCGGAAGGGGATCCTAAGGCCTACGGGTAAGGCACAAAAAATGAGTACCGTTCGCTAAAGTATAAGTTGAAGTACTTATTTGTTCTTCGCATTTTCTTTTTGCAAGTAAAAGAAAAGTCATCGTACGCTATTCTTTTAAGTGCAATGCAGTACACTAACATCACAAACTTGCATGGAACTTCACACACGGTGATGAGGAACATTTGAAATGTAAATATGACGCTGGAATTCCTCAAAACTTTCACTTTACATCTGCAGACAGTAGAATAATTCTACATAAACCTTGCGGGGCGGCAAATCTCTGTGAACTCGGGACTCAGTGGGAGTGAAGATTTATGACGCTGCCGCAGAATGCGCTGCATTCAGGAATATTGGTTGGTTGAGTCTTGTCTGTCGTAATTCTGTACACAAAGCTTCACACACAGAGAGTGGAATTACTGTGTCCCACAATGCACGCCATTTGTGAATGGAGCAGAATCCTCAGGGCTACATGCAAAGTGCTTTCCCAGACAACAGCGCGTCTCACTTAGTAGGGACATTTCTTAGCAACTACAATGAGTGGTACACTCATTCTCATATCAGTATGAGGACGAACAAGTGTATTAGTGTGAGACTAAAGTGAGTACGGATCTTAAAATCAGTCTCAATTTAGGGCTGCTACTCAGTTGGAGGATTCCCTATCAATTGGTTATTCTTATCCTAATCCCTCCTTGAAAACGGACATTTGCTCCATTTTATCCTCCAGAATTCCACTTTTAACTATTTAATGTCCGGATCTATGGATGAGTGGTTGGTATTTACGGATTCTAGTAAGGATGTAAAGAAGAGGCCTCATAAGTCTCCGGTAAGACCCCAACTAATGTATGGTTCTAGTGTATGAGACCCTCACCACGATTACTTCATTCAAGAAGTTGAGAATATCCAAAGGAAAACATATTGCATTTTCTGGCTGATTTTGCGACAAAGAAAAGTAGCGTTACGAAAATGTCGCAAGATTTGAATTCGGAAGATGAAGGAGAAAAGAGATCAGCTGCTCGACTAAGTGGTATGTTTCGAGCTGTCAACGTAGAGATAGCGTGGAATGACTTTAGCAGACGAACATATATGTGTGGTGTCTTTAGAAGTAGTAAAGATCATAATATATGAAGATAAAGTTGGAATTCAAGAGGACGAATTAGTGGAAATAATCGTTTATAAGAAGAGGAGTTAGGGAATGGAATAATTTTCAAAAGGACATGTTTAATATTTTTCCAAGTTGTATACAAATATTTAAGAAAAGACTAGGTAAACGACAGATAGAGAATCTGTCACCTGATTGATTTTCAATTGTTCGATTCCTGGCCAGTTCGGGGTTTTAACCCTAGATGGTTAATTCCGATGGTTCGGTGGCTCGGTATGTGTGCCATTTTCAGCTTTGAATTTATCACAGCTATGGTCTCATCCTCACAGAAGTGCAGGTCGCATAGAAGGGTCTAATCGAAAGGCATCCACCATACCTCCTTTGAGGTCACACGCCAAAAAATATATCCTCATCATGCCTACCTGAAAAGCTCCACTCAAAGTTATTAAGTTATTGGTCTTCTAAAGTCATTATATGCCATTCCAAGCTACTAAACACACGTAAAATAAATAGTGCGCAGATTTTAAAAATTGATGAGATGTTTTTCCAAATGGCGTGTTTTTATTATTAGTATTATTGTTATTATTATTTCGTTATGCCCATCCATAGAGCGTTGGAACTTGTTCATTGACTTGATGACTTTCGCCTTCCTATTCTTCCAAAATCTCTTCATGAACTCACTGTGTTGCCTCTTCCGTACGTCTGACCACTTTGTACCAGTTCTGCTGCTAGTTTTCACTATCAATGTGTGTATTTCAGTCACGACTCCCATTCAATATTCTATCATAACAGTTACATAATGGCAGTATTGCAATTTAAGACTGTGAAATAATTCCTTAAAGCAGGGGAGGAGTCATGACGATCATTTACGTTTTGAATATTTCCCTTAACTTGTCAGCAGCCAGTTCACGCGGCGATAAGTTCACTTAAACACGTAGAGACGACAGACACGGAGCTGGCTGACAGTTGATTGAACACAGTGCCATCTTAATATTTCAGGAAGGAGTACCAACCCGGTAAACTAAATGTGTCACTCAGATCTTAGCGCTATATGGGGCGCGAGGAACAGGAGCACGATGGGTGGACTAACTTCAGGGGAGGCCGTATTTTCATGTTACATTGTTATTGTTTTAACTAGTAAATGTACCCGTGCTTCGCTACGGTATTCTACATTGTATTCGAATATCGAAGTAAATACTGTACATGCAGTAAAGAAGATTTTTTTAAAATTGCATGTCTCTTAGCGTTATCCGAGAAACAGCATTGAGAGGCCCCCATACGCTCTTTCCAATGTAAAGTGTTTGTTACGGATTTGTGATACAACGGCAGGCTCACTTGCCTACTGCCATTCACAATCGAGTTGGGAAGTTTACATTATAATTGCAGGCCCTATTGCCTACCGCGCGGTCACAATAGATTTGGAGAGTTTTTGTTAAAATGGCAGCCCCCTCTCCTACTTCCAGACAGATAATAGTTTTTATTATAAGGGCAGGCAACTACCCTACTATCAGTCGAAATTGAGTTGTGCAGTTATCATTATAATGTCAGACCCCTTTTCCTACTGCCAGACATCTTACTGCCAGTCACACCAAGTTGATGAGTTTCCATCAAAATAGCAGGCCACTATGCCTAATACCAGTCACATTTTAGATGAGGACATTTGTTTATAATTGCGGGCACCCTTGCCTTCTGCCAAACACAATCTGGTAGGGGTGTTTTAAACAAAACTGCATGTTCCATTGCCTTCTGCAAGTCAAATCGAGAAGTGAACTATTCATTACAATGGTAGGCCTTCCTTACTACTGCCAGTTACACAGGAGTTGGAGAAGGACCGCATTCCTACTGCCAGTCGAAGTCGGTGTGGAGAGTACTGATTACAATAGCAGACACACCCTTTCTCGATCGCTAAAAAACGACATCAGTGAGTATATATAGATCAACATACGAAAGTATATGCGTGTTTACAATATTACAGACCTTAATTTACAGATTAACTGGTGCTAAACGTACGTCATATCGACAAAGGATTGTACCACGAGACGCCGGATTTAGTGGTCTAAATGGCTGGTCCTATGATATGTCATCTATTCTTGGGTCCGATTGAGTTAGAAACGTTGAACAGGGTAAAGTTTTTGTAAGGTTATCTCACATTGCAGTACTTTTCGGATAATTATGTGACAGCTACATACATAGCATTTGGCTTACACATGGCTACTGGATGGGCCAATTTTCGTGAAGTGTTTGATGATTCTATATTTCCTATACGTGAATGAATGTATGAATTATGCATGTGAAAAGTCCAAATTTACTTAACATTAATTAATAGTGAAAAATCAAACGTAAAATGGATACAGATACGACAAAACGTCATAAGACCAAGGTTGTAGGTCATTCCAAATTGAACGGAGATTGTGCAATCCGTTATGTGAAAGGACTTCCCGAAAGTGTGCACCATCATTAAAATTGCCTCCATATTTCGATATTCTTCGGGGATAAAAAGTGAAAAATTTAAAGATCTTGGAAGTTTTCCGTCCGTTGCACACAAATGTCAGAACAAGAAAATGAAAAGTAGTGCGAATTTCATGAGGTATTTATTGGGAAATTTCAAAGAATGTTGTTACGTGCCAGCCCCGTGGTAGCCCCTGGAGGGGGCTAGTGAGTCAGACGACCGGTAGCCCCCAGCTGGTCTGGGGGGCGGCGCCGTTCTCGTCGGCTGGTTTACCTGTGAGTTTCTGATAATAATATTATTTCGTGTGGCTATTTCTAGCCGTGTGCAGCCCTTGTAAGGCAGATCCTCCGATGACGGTGGGCGGCATCTGCCATGTGTAGAGAACTGCGTGTTATTGTGGTGGAGGGTAGTGTTATGTGTGGTGTGGGGGTTGCAGGGATGTTGGGACAGCACAAGCACCCAGCCCCCGAGCCACTGGAATTAACCAATGAAGGTTAAAATCCCCGACCCGGCCGGGAATCAAATCCGGGTCCCTCAAAACCGAAGGCCAGTACGCTGACCATTCAGCCAACGAGTCGGACAGTTTCTGATAGATAAGGCGAGAATGTTTGTCTTTAGCCGCGTCGTGAATATCCTGGTACACAACACTCGAACTATACAAAGGAGGCAAGCCAAAAACAGTCAGTCACTGTGGGACTCAGTGTTGGAGTCAGTGTGAGATTCTGTGTGTTGGGGTTCGAAGGATGGGCTGAGGGTGACAGAGGTTTCGGCTGTCGCTAATATCGCACCGAGGTCTGAACGAGGAATTCTGGTTGTTGATGCATCGGAGCGTCGAGTCAGTAGCTGGACTGAAGACGGCGGAAAGGTTAAGGCCCCTAACATAGTCAAGATGTGAGGTTAAGACCCCAAACTTAGCCAGGGTGTGAGGTTAAGGCCCCAAACTTATCCAGGTGTGAGGTTAAGACCCCTAATATAATCAACGTGCGAAGTTAAGGCTCTAAACTTAGCCAGGGTGTTAGGTTAAGTCCACAAACTTAGTGATTGTATGAGGTTAAGGCCCCAAAATTAGCCAGGGTGTGAGATTAAGACCCCTAGCACAGCCAGGGTGTTAGGTTAAGGCCACAAACTTAGTGATGGTATGAGGTTAAGGCCCCAAAATTAGCCAGGGTGTGAAGTTAAGGCCCTAAATAGGGATATTAGGTTAAGCTACCAAACATAGTCAGGGTTTGAGTTTAACCCACTATACTTATCCTGGGTGTGAGGTTAAGACTCCTAGCACAGCTAAAGTGTGCGGTTAAGGCTCTCAACGTAGCCAGGGTGTAAGGTATCGCCCCCAATATACCCAAGGTATACCTAGCCAGGGTTCGAGGCTACCTAACATAGCCAAGGTGTGAGATTAAGGCCTCAAACATAGCCAGGGTGTGAAATTAAGGACTCTAACATAGCCATGATGTGAGGTTATGGCTCCTAACCTAGCTGTGATGTGAGGTTAATGCCCGAAATCCTGTCAATATGTGAGATTAGGGCCCCAAACTTAGCCGGGACATTGGGTGAAGGTCCCGAACATAGTCAGCATTTGAGGATAAGGTCCCAAACTCATGCAGAGTGTAAGGTTTGGACCCCTAACATAGTCAAGGTGTGAGGTTAAGGCTCCGAACCTAACCAGGGTGTGAGGTTAAGGCACGTAACGCAGACAAGGTGTGAGGATAAGGCCCAAAACTTAGCTAAGGTGTGAGTTTAAGGCCCCTAACAAAGTCATGGTGTGAGGTTAAGGCTGCAGAACGTAGCTAAAGTGTGAGGTAACGCCCCTAATATAACCACACTAGCCAGGTTCTGAGTCTATGGCCCCTAACATAGCCAAGGTGTGAGGTTAAGGCCCGAAATGTAGCGGGGGTGTGAGGATCCAAAATGAGTGAAGGTGTGAGATTAAGGCCCCAAACTTAGCCGGGATATTAGGTTAAGGCCTCAAACATAGCGCGGGTGTGAATGTAAGACTTCTAAGATGCCAGAGTTTGTGGTCAAGGCCCCTAACTTAGCTGGGGTTGAGGTTAAGGCCCCAAACCTAGTGAAGTTGTTAATTGCAGGCCGCAAACTTAGCCGGGATATGATGTTAAGTTCCCAAACACAGTCAGGGTTTGAGGTTAAGGCCCCAAACTTATCCAGGGTGTGAGGTTAATGCCCCTAAGATAGTCAAGGTGTGAGGTTAAGGCTCCAAACCTAGCCAGGGTGTGAGTCTATGGCCCCTAACATAGCCAAGGTGTGAGGTTGAGGCCCGAAATGTAGCGGGGGTGTGAGGATCCAAAATGAGTGAAAGTGCGAGGTTAAGGTCCCAAACTTAGCCACGATGTGAGTTTAAGGCGGGCTGAACATTGCCGTGAGCCAACAATAGAAGCCGCTCTCATGACTGTAATTGGAACTGTGTTCATAGACGTTTTGTGAAGAGTACAGTCCTGCTGCTTATTGTTGAACTCTTGTTGTTTATTTGCTCACTGCACATGTCTGTGTAAATCACTGGATTCGAATCAAGGTACGGTCATCGTGTCATGTGTAACCACCAGCCTGTCTTCATACCTAGCTGTCTGCACGTAGATGCCATGCAGGGTGACTGCACTTGGGGAAGTGAGAGTAAGGTGAGCGTGTGAATAGGATTATAGCCATCGCCATGTAGTACCAAAGAACCAATCCGCCTTCTGTGTGAACAAAAGAGAGACTTGTAAATAGGCAGCAATTAGTAAGTGTGGCCATTGATGTCTGAATAGAACTGTGTGTGTATTGTGTCATCCTGAAATAAATAAGAGTAATTACTCGTGAAAGATGTTATATATATGGTGACGTCCAATTTTACACCCTGCGTTAAAGATAAATATATCCCAACAGGTGGAGCTTTTGATTGACGTTATCTAGTCACGTTGAGTTAATATAATGTGTGGCCAGTGGACCACTCGCATGTTCCTGTGATAGAAACACAGAGGCAGAAGATTTAGTGCAGTTAATCCAACATGTGTTCACACCATGTAACATGCGTTACACTGGCTGCATTAATAGCAGAGCTGTTGACACAAAGAGCTGGGACAATCGCAGATATTACTACGACAAAAGTAGATTTAATACGATTTCCTTATAGCGTGTACTCTCATCCGAAGCAGGGGTATCGAAATAATATAATATAATATAATAATAAAAATTGTGCCCGGCTGTGTTCCGTAGTTTGTTGGCATTGAAGGGTGTTTAAATCCGAAAGATTATATTCAGTACATAAAATAACCATTCAGGACGAAATTTTGGCACTGGAAAATTCATTTCAATTTTAGAAACGATAAAACCTCTAAGTCACTAAGCTGGGTCTCTCCGAGAGCTTGAAATTATCAAATCGAAATTTCTTACCGGCTATGGGGAGTATAATTGACCTTCTTTGAAAAATGTTTAATTTTTAATTTTGTAATGGAGGAGCACTCATTGTAATTTGAAATTAATTCGGTGTACGATTTATTAAATTTGGTTGACTGGAAGTAAATTTAACTTAATTTAATTAGGGTCATAGAGCACTTTAAGAATTTCATAAACCATTTGTCAGTTGAAAATAAATTATTCAAGGACCATAACATCAACAAGGCTGTGGTTTTATTTAAATAACAGTGGAAACATTACTCCATAAGTTGGTAATACCGGAAACTTACAGAAGAACTGTGAATACTAGTTAAAGAATGCCTTAACGCAACTTATTTCTACTTTTTACTGGGAGCTCTACGAAGAGACAGAAGGGGCCGCGATGGGATCACCGCTCTCTCCAATAATAGCAAAAATGTACATGGAACACCTCATACAGAAAGCTTTAGGCACATCTACCCTGAAGCTGAAATGTTTTCTCCGTTATGTGGATGACAAGTTCATGAACTGGCCTCAGCTATTTTTTGACCACCTCAACTCTATTCACGTAAATATTCATTTCACCATGGAAATCGAGTTAAACGGAAAACTAACGTTCCTCGATGTCCTAGTAAAACTCAACACCAATAACACTCTGAGTCACGCAGTTTACAGGAAACCCACTTACACAGACAGGTACCTGCACTCGGCTTCTCATCACCACCCATCACAAAAGCAGGTTGTTCTAACATCACTGATTAACAGGGCCATAGCGATATCGAACGCAGAACACCTCGAAAAAGAGAAATAGAAGCTCAAGAGGAACCTCAGAAGAAATCGCTACTAGCTCAACAACATCCGACGAGTCTTTAGAAAATAAGAAGAAAACAAAGAAAAGACAAGAAAACAACGGTAAAGAACTGACCCGCCCGAAAACAGCCATATTTCAGTACAGTACAAAACACTATAGACAGGATAGGCATCATACTGGATAAATATGACATAAAACCATCTGTAAACCACACCGGATGGTAGCGCGTTTTCTACCACCAGTAAAAGACAATAGAACTTCCCGCTCCTGAAGTATACCACATTGAATGTAGCTGCAAAAAGTGCCACGTCGGTGAAACAAAACGTCTGATCTCCACCCGCCTAAAAGAACACATCCGTCGCACCAAGAACCAAAACACAGTTATTTCAGCCGTACCCAAGCATTCCTACGAACACGACACGGGATACAATTTGACAAGACCAAGATCGTAGCAGATATCCTTGCGGCTGTCGAAATCAAGAAACATCCGAACAACATGAATTTAGAAGAACATAAAATCAGCAATTCTTGGAAGCCTATCATACATAGTTTAAAACATACAGACCTCAATATAAACATAAACACGCAGGATGAACCTCTAATTGCATAACAGCGCAGGCAAGTCCCGCTATAATTAATTAAAGTCCGACTCGTTGACTGAATGGTCAGCGTACTGTCCTTCGGTTCAGAGGGTTCCGGGTTCGATTCCCCGCCAGGTCAGGAATTTTAACCTTCATTGGTTACCTCCAATGGCCCGGGGGATGGGTGTTTGTGCTGTCCCCAACATCCCTGCAACTCGCACACCACACACAACACTTTCCTCCACCTCAATAACACGCGGTTACCTACATATGGCAGATGCCGCCCACCCTCATCGGAGGGTCTGCCATACAAGGGCTGCACTCGGCTTGAAATAGGCACACGAAATAATTATGAGACAGCCGTGGTGGGTGCGTCAGCCAGAAAGGGTGAATGCTGACTGAGAGACTGATTACGTTGGTTCGAATAGGGGTATTTCAGTCGGCAGTCCGGCTCCATGGCTGGATGGTTAGCGTGCTGGCCTTTGGCCACAGGGGTCCCGAGTTCGATTCCCGGCAGGATCGGGAATTTTAACCTTAATTGGTTAATTTCCCTGGCACGAGGACTGGGTGTATGTATCGTCTTCATCATCATTTCATCCTCATCACGACGCGCAGATCACCTACGGGTCAAATCAAAAGACCTGCATCTGGCGAGCCGAATTGTCCTCGGACACTCCTGGCACTAAAAGCCATACGCGATTTCATTTTCATTTCAGCCGGCTTGACAAAGAATACTGCAATGTATTCAAAATGTCGGCAAATTCAAAGTAATAGCCTATCAGTGAAAACTGAAAATAAGAAATGTGATAAGATGAGGAATAGCGTAACCCCCCTTATCCACCTCCACTAGGTTGGGGTGTTGATGGCACTTCTCCACCGTTTCCTCTCCTTCCATCACTTATCTTCAGTAATCATATTCCAGTCCCATCTTCTTCTCCTTCTTATACTGTTCTTGACAGAATCCATCCATATTTCTCTGCACCTCCTTATTGCCCTCTGTCCCTCTACCTTAGCCTCCAACACTTGTTTTTATATGCTTCTTTCCTCCATCCTCATAACATGTCCAAACCAGTTCAATTTATTCTTCCCCATCCTATCACTCAGTTTTCTACCCCTATCTCTTTCTGACCTCAACATTTCTAATGTGTCTCTCCTTGTCTTCTCTACCATGATCATCAGGAATTTCATCTCACTGGCCTGAGTTTTACTCTCATCTCTTGTTGTCAATGTCCAAGGCATACGTTAATATATAGGTATTATACATCTTAAACATTATCTTTATATTCCATAGACACTTCTCTGTTCCACGCCAGGTTCCTTACATTATTGTCGAACGTATTTCTGAGTTGCACGCTTCTGCTAATCTCCTTATCCATCCTTGCATCTTGCAACATTACACTTCCTAAGTACTTGAACCATTCAACAAGCACAAGGTGGTATCCCACCACTGGTACTAACGATCCCTGTAGTAATTCGTTCACTTTTATTACAGCAATTAAGTAACAAATGTTTGGTCCACATTACTTTGTTTTCTCTATTTAAAGAATAACAGGTGAAAATTATCCTCACATCTGAATTTAGATCGTTTTTAATTTTATGATTAATATGTTCGTGTAAAGTCGTTGTTTATTTGCTAACAGGCAAGCTAAAGATTGAGCCCGCTTTTGGAGACCAGAGTCATATTGTTGAGAGTGCTAAGCTTGAGAACCGCCGTAGGATGCAGTTCATTTATTCAGGCATTTTCAATACCATCGTGATCTTATTATGAATATTCCGTGCTTCTATCTTCTTAACGTTTTTTACATACAGTAGAATTAGGATTCATATTTAGTGAGTTTATAATTAACATATCAGTTTGCGTCAGTAATAATTTATCTTTGCTCATAAGTCTGTACGAAGAAACGATACTTTAGCTATTGTCTTGTAATTTTTTCAATGTGTTCATGCTGAATCTGGAAGGTTCCCAGAATTTGAAACTGTATTTTTATAGGAGGGCCATGAAGAAATTGAGTTTCTCTACTTTTTCAAAAAATGACAACATAGTTACCTAAAAAATGTATCGGCACCCGACACCATTTCTACGCAGATGACATTCAACTATAGATACATACAAACCCGAAAGACATCCAACTAGACATTAACAAACTAAACGATAACATGGGAAATATAAAAAACTGGACTAAAAATAATAGAATCGAAAAATAATCATACCAAACTGAAAAATGTTTAAATTTCTCCAATCCTACTCCGCGAAACATCAATACAAGTAAACGAACCTGTAAATAACCTTGGCCTCATTTTTTATATGTACTTAAACTGGACGTAGTACACGACGGAAATTTGCAAACGAGTATTATTTTCTTAGCACTCCCTTAAAAGTTTACGGGATCTACTTCCACTCCATACGAGAAATTTGCTGCTTCACAGCTTAAGTTTACCCATCTTCTTTAATGATGACGTAATATACAACAACATAAACACCGCATATAACGTTAAACTTCAGCGGGCTTATAAAACGTGCGTCTGATTTTTATTTAATATGCCCAGGTATTGTCATATATCACCCTGCCTCGAACAGCTGTCGTGGTTATATTTGGCGGAGGAAAAAAGCCTACACTCTGTTTCACTTGTCCAAAACGTCCCCCTTACAGACACACCAAGTTATCTGAGAACTTATCTTAAATACTTGTCACCCCCAAACAGAATACCTACAAGGTCAGAAACCTCTTCTGTGGTGAGAGTCCCAATTTACCGCATGACGGGTTACAGCAACTCATTCATAACTGCAACCATACGCTCGTGGAATTCACTTCCGGCTATAATTAGAGTCATACATAGTAGAAATGTATTTAAGAAGAGATCTTACAAATGACTCTCAGAAATTTACCTTTTGTTTATAACAATTATTTAAGTTTAATTTTATAATTTATTTTATGCTCGACGATGCCGAAATATAAATATTATATGCCAAAAACTGAATCTTTATGAGGCTTATTATAGTTCATGTTTCTTTATGATATAGGTTGTCCACCAATGAGAGTTCATATTTCCATTATGATACAGTTTCTTCAACAATCAGAGTTCAGTTTTTCAGTATGATACAGCTGTTTGACCATTTGGGTAAGGATAGCATCGCACCTACGCTCAACGCACTAGCTTCGCACTTGTTTACAAAATCAAACATGTCGGCCACACATATTAACATCAGTGTACCTTCTACTTCCAATATTCCACAACCGCACGGCACATTCCCGCAAATTCACATCACCAACTGTATGATAAATAATTTGTATTTGAAATAGAGCTAGGTTATGATAACCTTCCATCAAAGCTTTGAAAACATATGGCATTGTCAAGGTCTCTGATCCACTTACGGAAAATTGATAACCCAGCGCATGCGCTCTGTTCAGTAAACTCAACTGTCAAGCGACAACTTGACAGAAATTTATGAATACTTAAAAAATAGAGTTATAATTATCGTCGAGCATGAACAGTCATATGTAACTCGCCTATAATGGTAATTAAGACACTCGTATGGAAATTATAAAACTCGTTTCGCTCGTTTTATAAAGATAGTCGTGTCTTAATTATTGCAATTATAGACTTGCTGCGTAATGTACTATTATGTAATTAAGAACCTTAAGACTCTGTAGTTTGTGCAATGTTGCATATATAAGATGGTTTGGCATAACAGCAGGCTTCATAGCCTGAGCCACGTCCTTTAAAAGAAGTCAGTAGATAATAATAATAATAATAATAATAATAATAATAATAATAATAATAATAATAATACAGCAATGCCGGAGCTATTTTTCGACATAATCACCACCAGAATTGAATCACTTGTCATATCGTGAAATCAACTTTTGCATGCCGGTGTCGCAGAAGTCCACCGTCTGGGAATGGAACCAGCGTGTGGCATTCGACTTCAGCTCTTCGTCCACTGACAGGAGGACAGCAATTCCTACAGTTGCAAGAAAATATGAAAATCACTGGAAGTAATATCAGGACTGTACGGTGGATGGTCAAACACCTCTCAGCCGAAATCCTGCAGAACAGTTGCTGAGCTCCAAGACACATTTGGGCGAGCAATGTCATGGATCAGCACAACACATGCACTGACACATAGCAATTTCGGTAGAGACATTATTACTGACCGAACCTCGCACACGGCGGGGAGAAAGAATTACAACCCACTGCTGCTGCACTACTGACACCAAGCGGGACTTGTCTGACCGGTATATGATCACTCTACGTCAAACACATCTCGCGAATGCCCATATTTCCTGGATAAATACGTTTATTTTTCAAGAAACGATGTAGCGAAAATTTATGGATGGCCTACGTACTTGGGAGGTAGTGTGTTCTAATTCCACCGTCGGAAGCCCTGAGATCGTTTCCCGTTTCTCATTTCTACACGAAGAAACTGCTGTAGTTGTCTTAATTAAGGCCACGGCCACTACTTTCCAAATCCTAGCCCTTTCCTATCCTTGCGTCCCCGAACACCTTTGATGTGACGTTGAACCACTAGCAAAAGAATGTGATCTGTTTCCGTATAGCGACTAAAACATGGGGTATTTCTGTGATAAACCAGTGTTGGCAGTACCGGGACGTACTGCGTCACCTGAGAATGAGTAAGTAGCCTTTGGACTTTGTTTCTGGGGACTTGTAATTCACTTTTCTACCACTAACCTGCGTAGAATGCGCTATCTGTCTGCACGGCAAGGAAAAGGTTGTAATTCACCCTGTGACCACTGGCAAATACAGAATGCCCTGCTATAGCCTCCAGCCCCTACCCTTACATATCCAGACCACAGGTCTTGTCCACGCTTCGCGGCTTTAACGTGGCGACTTAGTTCCTAAATAGGCAGGTTGGCAGCCCTGTGCAACGCCAGACTACGTCCTCCGCGAGAAAACCGCGAGAAGAAAATAAAGGACAGTCGTTCCGCGCGTACGTGTGGGAAAAGTTTGAAAGTTTGGGAGCGAGGGAGCAAGTATTGATCCATACAAGAAAACGTTCACCGAAGGAACAATCATTACTTGATCCCGCATTTTCATGCGCTATCAAATCTCAAAATATGCACAATAAACTTCAAAATATGCACTATCAATATTCAGTTTCTCTTTGAAGCAGTGTACAACAACTAATTTCTCCAAATTGTCTTGATGTAAGCTCATCCATTTATCTGTCAGCGCATTCTTAAGCACAGAAAATGACCTTTCTACGTCACAAGTAGTGACAGGTGCATACTTAACTGAAGACATTTGGAACATAGTGAGGTCAAATTGTAAGTCGTTTATAAGCTTGACAAATTGAAAATCAGAATTTGAACGGATCACTTTGATCAGCTTATCTCTAGCTGCCGCAGCTATTTCTCCGTGCGATGATGCAGACGATGCGGATGATGCTGTCTTCAATAACTGTTAACGATTGCCTGCTGCGACAACAAAGACGTGTGATGTGTGAGATTTCCGGGTAGGAAAGTCTAGGATAACAACGGGAGAGCGTTCATTTCAAAAAGAAGTTATGTAAGGTGCTATCTCTGTAACGCGGCGTCACAGAAGTGTGATACGAGTTTTGTTTTGTTCGTCTAACATAGACGAAAAAATGAGCCATTATTAGCAATGCACAATTTACGGTTCACCTTATAACTGGGACACCCTATTTCTCAGAATTAGAGAGATCGATGTGGAGCCTTCCGCCTTACGTCAGTGTTTACTCAAACAACAAAGAAGAAAGTGCTTATAATTGGTTTATAGGATCTTTGTCATATGTACTAACTTTGGTTGTCCGATAGGATGCCAGGAATACATTCTCTCCGACTCTCGCTAACATACATACTATAGGTCTATAACGTGGAAAAGCGGTCTCAAATTCTGCAAACCATCATTCATAAAAGGCACTATAACGCACGTTTTTATTGTATATGCGCCAAAGTCAGAAGAAAAGTCATATTCGCTATTAAACGCAAAATCATAAAAATATGCATTATGGATGAATTATCTCATTTAAACGCTAAAATATGCAAACATGCAGGGAAAAAGAACGGTTATTTGGAATCGTTAAGTCATAAAACAAATATCTGCAAAGTTTGTGAAAATGTAACGAGCTTAGTTAAAAACATTCATTTGCACGGAAATCCGGGCTGTATTAATTACACATGCATTACAATTGTAGCGAATACAAACTCAAGGTCTCCAATTTATTGGTGGAGAACTTGAAACTATCTAGTTTATTACAGCTGTGGGATAGCAATGGCATATAACCTAAAAGGACACAGGCATGGTTTGCAAGGTGGCGCAAAAACAAATTACAGACAGATTTAAATTATAATTTAGAATAATGGCTAACAAGTTGTTTTGACATAAACCTTCAGAGCGCAGCCTTAAAATCAATGAAGTCAGAAAACACGTTACGGTATTAGGAATCAAACGACAAATTTTTATAATAAGGGCAGAGCAAGAGAAGCGGTGCTGGAAAAGTAAGAGGATCCGTGGTAAGCACAAAAAAGGGAAAGACCAAAATCTAGTAAAAGAGCAGGCAATTTTTCAACAACCATATTACGAACAAATGTATTTCGTTTCCATTACGAATGACAACAATATTGAACAGTTTATAAATCGGTATTCATGAAATTTGACAAAACAGTCCGCGAGGCATGAAGTGTGCCAATTAGATACGAAAAGGAAAACGCATCTGAAAGAGGCTTTTACAACAATATGGCTAGATTTGTGAAGAATTAGATTCAATGAATTTTGCCATTTTACCCGGGTGTTTTCAAAAAAGTATTTCACTAACTTCGAACGAGAATAGTAAAAAGAGAGGATGACCAGTAAGAATTACGCGGGGAAAGGGAGGGGCGGGAAAGAGGGAGAAAGGCGAACGAATGCTGCTTAAATACACCCACGAAATATAAAGAATTGACTCAAACCGGGTGCACTAAGTTTGCTTAGAGAAATTTGAGTAGTATTATTGTTCTTATCCACATCTTGAAGTTCTTAGCAAGTTAATTTTGAAGAGAAGAGAGTTTAAGTTATCGTAAAAGAAAGGACGGATCACCAACCACCAAAAGGCAGTAACAATATAAGTGTCAACAGTGTTTGATGGGCAAACAGGAGCGGCGAAGTTCCTGCATGAATATAACATATAAGTTCTTTTTGCTCATTCAATCCTCATGCTGATAAATATTTACTGATAGACGGAAAAATAAATATGGTCCGTGCTAATAACAATCAGTATGTTGTGGCTCCCTCCACTGCAAACCACAGTCGATGCCAGACTAATTTCACAGGGCAATCGTTGGCCCATGTATAGGTGGACACACACACTCAGTCGATGCACTAGAGGGAAACATCGAGAGAGTTCGATGACGTGGCAGGTAGATACTTGTAGATTAGGAGGAGCATGTTAAAAAATTAAATAAGAGTATGGTGTGATTAAAGAATTTAAAAAAAATGCTATATGGATACACAGTAACAAAGTAACGGCCACATTTAATAAGTAAGACTTACGACTGTGCACGGCAAGGGGGTGAATCATACTTCAGTGTCCGTTGACTTGGAAAAAATATACCCCCGCTACCGTTTTTCACCCCTACTGCACGAATCTCCACTACTTGCTGTGGCGCTGTACGAATCGGTGAGCTGCGACGAACGATAGTTTTTGCGTATCTCCACTGAGAATATTGTTAATTATTAAAGGGAATAATTAGAGGATAAGAAAACAGGGCTTGTACAATGATTCAAAAATAACTCCCCAGGTCAAAATCCCCCCCAGTCGCCACCACTGGTCTTCGTAAGTGTTCCTCTCGTAATATTACTCTACTAGCTATATTACGTGTCGTTGAGGGACAATCATACATCATGTGCTATTACTCGGGACGCAGCAGTAATCCCATCAATTAGAGATGATTGGCAGCAGAAGATACACGCAAAATTACAAAAAGTGGTCAACGAAATGTTATCCGTAATCAGCTTTTGACATTGTAGGCCTTCACAATTAGTTTTATTCCGACTCCGGGATATTAGAGCATCTAATGTAAAGGTTGCCCTTCCTTCTTTCATGACCCCCTCTTGTCGTATTCTTCAGGAAACCGTTCCTTTACGATTTTTCCAATTTTATAATCATCTCCTCAATATTTCTCGTCGATACGGATCAATAACTACGCGATTTTACGCCGCAAGGTAATCATTTAAAATAAAGGTAACACGATTGAACAATATTTCCTTGTAACAATGCTCGCTCGGCTTTGATGTGGACGAAGCCTAAATTCATGAATTCTTTTATTATAGCCACTACAGTACTTTCATTCCCTATATAATTTGTTATTGGAGAATACAATGTATAACATAACATAGGTATTTAAAATATAAAATTTTTGGCACCTTACCCTAACCTGCCAATTTGTCCAACGTGAATACAAATTATTTATCGCCTAGACTATAATACCTCATACCCCGGTTTTACATACCGATTTTCATTAAATTCCCTTTACCCATTTTCTAGTGGCCCACCGAGGACATGGACATAGAACCAAATGTCGAAATTCATGAATATCTGCGTTATCATAGACGCTACGGTAAAAAAGTATAAGACATACATGATCCAAAATTTAATTGTAATAACTTAACCTACAGTATGTAATATTTATGTATAGGATCAATAAAACATATACATATTTAAGAATTAAATTTTAGGCCTTTCCATACATTACCTTTACACTGTGCGTGAATACAATTATTTATGGCCTAGATTGTAGTGCCTCATTCCCCGACTTTAGAACCGATTTTCATTAAATTCCCTTCAGCCTGAAGGCAGACAGACAGATAGAGATGACGGGAAATTTTAAAGTGCATTTCATTTCCACCGTGAACACGACCAATACAGAAATAACATTCTTTTTATCTTCCGAGCAATGTACAGAAAAAACTCTTATTTTATATATACAGATTATTAGTTAACGTATACTGAAAATCTGTCTGGGTCTGCATCGCTATTTATCACGTTCACTACGTACAGTACTTCATAAACGACCCTCCCATTCTAGTATATTGCAAATTATCCCATATCACGACCCAGTCAGTAAGCATTAAAGTTACAACAACGATAATTTGTATGCAGATAGTATTAATTGTTCTCGGTGATTTCCCCAGGCTGATCAGAACGTAACGCTAGACTCGAACCTGGGGTCCTATCGTAGCCGCCCTTTGTACGATCCTCAGAGTGGCATTGTTCATTAAGCGAATGAGCGGCAGCCGGGAGTTGCGGCCCTGTGGGAGGCGCAGTTGATTGCGTCACCGCCGCGAGACACAGGTTAGCATACCCCTCAGGGGCTGCCTCACACGAGCCCGCCCTACCTGATAGAACGAGCCTTCTTTTAAGCCCAGGAGGAAAAGCTGATTGTGACACATCGTATTACTTTAGCTCGTCTGATACGCGTACGAGAAAGTTTGTTCTCAATGGGGCTGAAAATTCACGGGCAATAATAATACTGTTTTTAATGTATTCATTAAAGGAGCCATAAATAAGTTTAGGGGCAATACCAAAGGAGGTAAAATAAATGGAACCATATCAAATGCATTCTCTTTGGAGATGACATAGTAATTGTATCAGACGCTGAGAAGGAGTTATCGCAGATGTTGAAGGTATTGTCATCAACATTGTCAGATTCACGCTTAAACATTAAATGTCAAGAAGACAAATATATTACTTGTGAGTAAACATCCTGAACGAATTCACACCAACATCAAGCTTACTAACAAGATAGTGGTCACCAGTTTCCCTTACCTAGGAAGCCTGACCACTATTGACAACAGGCGTTTAGTAATAAGAGAAAACTCTTGATCCGTCCAAATTTAGATTTTGGAATTAGGAATAAATTTGCGATGTCTTTTGTATGGAGTGTGCTATTGTATGGCTGTGGATGTTGGACAATCAGAGATAATGATTTGAGATGTGGGTCTGGAGACGTATACTACGGATTAAATGGATTGAAAATAGAATAAGAAAATTCATTCTGCAAGAAATTTAAGTAAGGAGATAACTGATGCTAACGATACAGAGGAGAAGAGCGAAATTCACTGGCCATATCTTGCGACACAATACTTTTCTTACCAATCTACTAAAAGGGACAATTATGGGTAAGAAAGGCCGGGGACAACCGGGGAGTAAATTACTCCCAGACGTGGCACAGGATCTGCATTATTGTTCTTATTATGAAATGGAACGAGGATCCTTTAGACACTGATGATGATGATGATTATGGTTTACTTGGTTTTTATTCCTTTCTTTGTATCCTTGTCTATTACTTATATCTCTACACCTTACTCATTTATATTTACTGAGATATTCTGTCCAGATTATTGGTTCAAAGGTCCCCACATTCAATGTACCCCTAATGGTGTTGTATCGGGAAGACCATCCTCAAAACTGGGCTAAATCAGGACATAATGTAGAACCCAAGTAATGGCCTGTATGAAAAGGTAGAAGAAGTTAATTTAGTGACTTATTAGTTATTGTTTACTTTAGTATCGTATAAATTTAACATATATTTTGCTATTTCCATGCAAACTCTGCAGCCTATCTTGGAACTTGAAAGTATGTGAAAATAGGATGTCAGTATAGTAAGTGAGATTGAATCAAGGTGCAGTAAAGTTAATGCAGTGAGCTCGCAGTTGCGATCAACGGTATTCTGTAAAAAGGAATTAAGATCCCGGACGAAATTATTTTTACATCGGTCTGTTCTCAGAAAAACATTGTGCGCCGGTCCTGCATCCAGGGCGGGTCGCGAAGAAATCCAGACTAGCTCGTTCGGGTACAATTTCCAGTCATTATCTTCATGTCGTGGATTCGGAGAAATTGCGAAGGATATTATGCCCTGCGGATATTTCCTCTATCGCTAATGCCGATGGACGTCTCCACCGCACCAACTCTCATTTCTTGGTAAAGTAATTCCGTAAATCTTAACCTAGGGATGACTATGTGACTACGCTGCTTATGCTAAAATACTGTATGAACTTAAATACCAATAACGTTTCATTACATCTGTTTATTTAAAAATCTAGGAAATCAAAGAAAAGAATGAAATATTCTTGAAAAGAATTACTATCTTCATTTACAAATCATTAATTATCTCCCATCACTGAATCAAAGATCTTTGACTATGATGAAATAATAATTATGTACAATGGAAAATAGAAAATCTTAACAATTCTGTAAAGTTCCACTCATGTAAATGGAATCACATTGTTACATCATTATTCATCAGTGTAAAAGAAATTACTTTATTTAAAGTTTCTCAAAATATTTACAGATATTCCTGGGAAATCATACATTTCAACATCAATTATATTTCTTCTGGTACTCATATATTCTTCTAGTTATTTACTTATTTAGGTATTTTGTTATTTAGGTCTCTAGGATATTTAGGATTTTAGGATATTTGGGATGAGTATAAAATTTATTACTCAGGAATTTTTCTTGACGGATGCATCGGGAAAAAGATAAGTATGAAATCAATCCCATCATGCGCTTTCTCGTAGATTAATACTATTATCACTTAATAGCTCAAATGGATATCATCTCATACATTTTAAAATTTAGATTAATTATATAAATGTGTCTCACGAAATCTGTCATCAGGTAATCGACTAAATTCCAGCACCTCACATACTATGATTTATCAAAATAGCCATAGAGTATTATTCATGAAGACTCTGTCACTCATTACCTTCTCGTATTATACATGAAAAACTTGTCACACTTTTTCATAGGATTAAAATAAGTGCCATGTACTTGTTTAGCAAATAATCATCATTATGGTGAAGATCTGGGTTAATTTCTGGTTAATATCCTGCTCAGCACTCCCTACAGTGAATCATCTCTATGATTCACTAGTGCCTACATCCTTGATAACCTTCCTAATACGCTTTCATACATGTTGGATCAGGATTATCTATCAACTATCAAGTACAGTACTAATCCTGGATTGCGTCAACCTTCATATTTCTAACTTCACAACAAATTACATTTTTCCTTACCGACAAAATAATACATATCATATTCACTATTATTCTTCATATTCCTTCAATATTCATATATCACTCTCTTCGTATCGCAATGCCATGTTTCTTCTTTAATTTGCAAATAACCTTCATATATACCTTAACTTGACATATGTAATTCTGTAACCACTGTAACCATCATTTATCCACTTGATTAATCCATTTCTTCTCAATCAATCTCTGTTTCACTTCATATTATTATCATATATTCGTATAATCCAAGTATGATCTTCACATGGCAGTGTACGATCTCCATTTTACAAGATATTAACCTTTACTTATTTATAATCTTAACTCTTATATCGTTATAGATCTTATAATTCATATATAATAAACTCATCTTTTGATTAAATGTCACTGCGATGGCAGTCCTAGCCAAGGATTGGTTTTGTTATACAGATGACTACCTATCCTCCCTGCATTTCGACACAAATATTTGATTAATTCGCGAGAATCTACCATATCTGAGCTACTTTGAAGATGACAACGCCTCAACATTTATTCATCAACAAAAATAAGATATCATTGAAATACAATATATTCATTTTACTTACAGCGCTAATAAATAAGACTTATATTTTTCTATCCGCTCCAAGGGGATTGCATTAGATGTTCTGGGACATCTATAGATCAGGCACGACAACTACATCATAAAGATGCTCTGGGATAGGTAAGGTTCCTTTGCCATCATCTCAGGTTGGTCTCCTCCGGACATCGGGCCATTGTCTTCTTAGAACATCTTGACAGCCATTTCTAGCGCAAATGCAACAGAAAAAAATACAAATGAAGCCAATTTCGTCATGACAGGGATTCCATAGCCTTCTAACATGGTAACATCAATATCAAGTCTGACGTTTCAACATTAATTCTTTTTTTTTTCTTTTTTTTTTTTTTGCTAGGGGCTTTACGTCGCACCGACACAGATAGGTCTTATGGCGACGATGGGACAGGAAAGGGCTAGGAGTTGGAAGGAAGCGGCCGTGGCCTTAATTAAGGTACAGCCCCAGCATTTGCCTGGTGTGAAAATGGGAAACCACGGAAAACCATTTTCAGGGCTGCCGATAGTGGGATTCGAACCTACTATCTCCCGGATGCAAGCTCACAGCCGCGCGCCTCTAACCGCACGGCCAACTCGCCCGGTGCCATTAATTCTAGTACTGCTTGTAGACTACCAAAAGTCTGCTCTTGTTTCAGCTATTTGTTTTATAATTGCTTTTCTATATGGAAATTTCGTTATTTCCTGTATCCTAAATATTTCTTTCTCGATAACTGTTAATGGTTATCCCTTGCCGATTTGAAGTTGCGTTTTATTTATGGTCTCGTATTTCTGCGTTTTACAGTTAAATTATATATAGCGCAAATCTTCTTCCATAAATTTCTTGAGTTTCTTCTTAAACCTTGACTTGCTACTCGCAATATGTATGTCCACCTCAAACGATCGTTGCCTCGGTTTGCTATTTCAATCTGCAGTTTATTAATAGTAGTGTTGTAACAATTCCAAAAATTTTCTTGTCTTATCCACTGTCACCTCGATCTTTCCTGCCACGATCACGCCATATATTACATTTTGTTGACATACATGATTGAATTTACGTGCCGTATTTACTTATGTCATGGCAACTGGGTCCATTTTAGTTCCAAAATAACTATCAATTTCGAGAGCGAAATGGCACTATTGCTTTATGGGAGTGAAAGCTGCGTAGAGTGGTGATATCTTATTCGTAAGTAGAAGTAACAGACATGAAAGTGGCGAGAATAGTCGCTGGTACAAACAGGTGGGAACAATGGCAAGAGGATACTCGCAATGAGAGATAAAGGCTAAGATAGGAATTAATTCGATAGATGAAGCTGTACGTAACATCCGGCTTCGATGTTGTGGTCATGTGAGGCGAGTGGAGGAGGATGGGTTAACTAGGTTTCTAACGATTTAAAGATAAAAGGAATATAAGTAAATGAGGCCACGGCACTAGTTACTAATAGAGGATTGTGGAGACGTTCAGTAAATAGACAGAGGCTTGCAGACTGAACGATGAAAGGCACAACGGTCTATAATGATGATGGATTGCTTTACGTCTCACCGATACACAAATAACTTACGGTGACGAGCGGATAGGAATGAGAAAACCAGAGAAAATCATCTTCAACTTTCAAACCCATTATCTCCCGGATGCTTGCTCACAGCTACATCACCCAAACCATGCTGCAACTTCCGTTTTATTATTATTATTATTATTATTATTATTATTATTATTATTATTATTATTATTATTATTATTATTATTATTATTATTATTATTATTATTACTATTATTATTATTATTTGCCTAGTCTGAAAGTTATGATAAATTACCTCGCGTTGGAAATGACGTTTTTAATGAACATGCAGACTGGCGTCGCGTGTGGACTCTTTATACGTTTCAAAGGACGCGGTTTAATGCAAGACTGGTTTGTGTGGGAGTGATGTGGGCAGGGCCTTCTGTCGTGCAGATCTACAAGGCGGTGAAAAGCCTTCATACTTCAGTAGGTGGGTCGTTCTAATGAGTTAGTCTGGACGACAGACATTGCGCGTGAATTTTAAAATTAGAACAGAAATGAACAGTTTCAATAGAACAAGAAAGAATAGAAATACAAGAATCAAGAAAGAGAGTTTCAGAATACGTATCGAAACTGGGTGAGATACAACCCAATACAGCAAAGAAAAGGAATGTTTTGAAGGCTGGAAGGGAAAGTACACTATATGAATCTCTCCTTTTGTGTTTACCCGACAATAATTATTAAAAGTCAGAAAATATCTCTGTAACCTCCGCTACTAAAGCTCAATACATAATAATGATAAAGAAGAAAATTCTAGACTAGAAATAAACTCTACACTCAACCAATGCATCACAACGCAAAATATTATCAAACTGGTTAGGAAACATGACAACTAAGGAACGGATGAGGAAAGTGGCATGGAATACTGAGAGGGTAATTTTCCTTGGATTACTGCATTTGATTTTGAAGTAAAAGCATCTCCAAAACTGAAGAAAAGTTTTGAACAGCACTAAAAATATTGACATACCTTGAGGCACGTGTAGTGCGCTAAAACAAGTTTCATAAATTACAAATTATTGAGCAAAAAATTCAAATATATCGAAAACGTATTGCAAAGACACACGTCGATAAAATAGGGATTAGTCCCATAATACACAAACAAATATTGAAATCAAATAAGACAGGAAAATTTCATCATAAACTTGAGATAATTGGCATAGATTTTCCGTACGTATGAAAGGAGACAAAGAAATATCGGGGGGCAAAGCCGAGAGATAATTACAACTAAATACAAATGTAAAGAAAATAATATTGCCCCAAACAAAATGAGAAAGAACCTAACTGTGAAGCTACGCCATTTTGAGGTGTATTAGCGACGAAGGGAAAGAAAGTCAAATTTCACATATGAATGAAGTTGAAAACGGAGATAAAGGAAGAAACAGCGCTTACTGTGAGACCGGATTTCTCACGTGGGGGCCACAGGGCTAGCACGTCCGCTCGCTAAGATGGTCAGATGAACAAAGACGCAGCCGATACCTTGCTCCTAGCGAAAAAGCGAGGCAAGATCGAGAAATAAGAAATGGTGCAACCGCCGAAGGAAACCAATCGGAATGCAGAATTCACCTTCCAGTTTCACATTCACCAATTGCATTTTCTTTTATTTTCTGCAGTCAAAAGTCTCTTCTTTCTTGCTGACTCTGTGAAAATGGAATGTACTAGAAAAGTTTCCTCTTGTGAAACAGAAAACGCTCTTCCGAATTACCCGTTATAGTACAGAATCGCCTGCAATAATTTGACCAGAAACGAAAATATTGAAATCCGCAGATTATTGATAATCAAAGGTTATTTCTTACAACAAATGTACTTTCAGAATGCTCTGAAGTGTTCACAAACATTTATTTACATTATGTACAGAAATTAGGGCATGTCGCTTGGGAGAAACATTGCCAAAAAGGAGCAATCAGTAATTTGTTGCTTGTAAGCATCATTGATGCTCTAGGAACATAAGTTGCATTTTAGGTTCGCACATGAAATGCTTGGAAACAGTTCCTACAAGGGATGAAACAGTAAACCAAGTAAGCATCTTGAGCACATCACTGTTGAGTATCCAGCAGGGCAATATCGGCATCGTCCTTACAGTCCATCTTGTGGCCAGTGATCATAGCCATCGTAGAGGAAATCTTGCACCGGAACTGTTACAGTAGCTCCGGTCTTCTTTTTGGGTTGTTCAGGTTAGTCTAAAGATGGCCTACTATCCTTCCTTTTCCCTGCGCTCATGAGACCATCGGAAATATCTATCCTGAATTTATTCAGGGATTTCTTTTCGCATTCCTTACACTCTCGACGATACACCAACCATGCATCTACATCGAGAACAACTCCAAACAGACGTAAATACCATCGCCTAGATTTGAGTGGTACTTTATACAGCACTATTAGCATGCCAGCCAAGTCCACTCCACTCATGTGCTTGTTGTACGTGTACGGACCTACAAAACATAAGCCAGGAGTGGTTTGACGTATACCTGTACGGACTAGGCTAGCGATGATTTAGATGTACATCTGCGTGCCATCTGTTGGTTGTCAGCGTGAACTTTTGGCACCGTTCGCAGCACAGGGTATCATTCCATGCAGGGGAGTATTTTCCAGTGTAATGCGCCATTCTGTTGGCGTAAAAAATTTTGTTTCATCAACGTTGATCGTTGTAAACAACATGGCGGCGTTCTCGCATTTTCTGTATTTATCTAATAAAGCTCTCGAACGCATACTAGGTGAAAGTAGTGATGAAATTAATCCGAGAGGTAATGAAAGAGTTGTGATGATTATTATACACAGCCTGAAATTACGGGTGATGTACATAATGATATAAGTGAAAGCTAACCCGAATGGTTATGTAAACCTTATGATTCGAATTTTATTCCGACAAGGAGGTAATTAGGCATTTGATTACACTGCATGCCACCTTTCCGTATGTAGATACAATATCTGCATGGTATGAACTGCATATCCACTTATTTCGAACAAAATCAAACAAGTCGTTTAGATTTTATAGCAATGTGTGTGACAACATGTAAAATTGTGATATATTTCTACAATTTATTATGACTGTAGGGTAAAACATGGCCAGCGTTTAATACCGGCTTGAAGGGTTAACAATTTTGGGACAAGTCATATCAATCTTTTACTTTCCTACACTGCCCCATCCTTTCGTTGCTTGCTAGACACCCGACTTTGTTATCGACCGACCTAACCAGAATCTGACCAGACGTTTCATCCATTCGGAAATCATAGCTACCTCGACCGCGTTTCATCATCAACTTTTCATCTTACAGCGGATAATTCTACAGGCAGTTTTTCTCACTCTTCGCAAGGAATCAATGATCAGTTCTTTCAGATAGTTAGTTCGAAGGTACAGAAAAGTGCAAAGTCAAAGTGCAACCTTTGGTTTACTTGTTGCGTAATTGTTTTGCACAAGATGAAGACTACTTGACCACGAATTCCGAAAGCTTTCTCCTCCACAGACAGATTGCCAGCACTGGTAGCTTTGTACGGCACCACCATTTCATCAATGGTGAATTCAGTTTCCTGTTCTTGTTTGCAGCAATTACTGACAACTGCATCAAGCACAGGTCTGATATTGAAGAGCCTATCCCCTGAGTTCAAAGCAAAGTGCACATAGGTACGCAGCTAGAAAGCAACACTGCGACAGCAAAGTCAAGTACTTTGCGGTTTCCGCAAAAAACTCGATAAAATTTGTGTTGCTTCAGAGCCACACTGCCAGTTAAGTACAGAATGTCCTCCAATAATTTGACCAAAAAGGAAAATATTGAAATCGGAAGATTAACGATAATTTTTTATACAACCTGTAAATAAGAGTTTTCAAAACAGTATATTTAAAATGTTCTGGACAATTCAAGGTTTATGAGGTGGAAACAATAATTCTTCCAAGTCCAAAATTTCAGTCCAAACAGAATAAAATAATATACAAAAAAACCAAATAAATATTTAATGCTTTCAATTGAGAAATTTCAAATCAATTCCCACTGCTGTCTTTGTACTGTCAGAATTCGCCAATTTGAGTTCAGATTTGTCGTAGCTAGCGATCGAAGAATAGGCTACAAAGAATTGCTTACCAATTCAGACCATGTCAGAAAACTTACAAATCAGTGCGTCTCGAGTTATATCCAGGAGTTCCTTCATAGAGGACGTAGAGAGAATTAGATAGATAGATAATGTCTTCTTTATCTGTGTTGCAGATATGACAACGCCTCCTCTTATACTTAACCAAAGGGACAGAATCTGTATTGGAGCAAGAGAGATGATATTTGCACGATTCTACATCAACAAATCACCGTCTCGATGTGGTAACCTCACTTCTGAATATTGCTCTCTCATCTCTTAACACCCGATCGACATTCGTGTTGACCTAATTTCTGTATGACCAGGAAGAAAACGCTAATTTGGTGTGAGCCTCTCTATTCTATCCTTGTACCTTGCAGTCATTTTATCAACTCGGGCTCATAAACGTGTCCCTGTTAGAGCTCCTGTTAAACTGAGAAAACTTCTGCTCAATTTTAGTCTTTATTGTTCCAGCTGATAGCCATACTGACTGAGGCCTTCTTCATCTTCGGTTTTCTGTCTCTGTCTCCCTGGAATGCGAAGAGTTACAATGCCAGTAAGGCAGTATATTTTCTCCCGAGGTACATCGCTTATCACATGTTGATGTGACAGATCTGTCCAGCGCCACGTCAACGATTTTGGTACGGCTAAAATTGTTCCTAGGATGTTCTAGTAAGAAAGAAACCGGACTGCTCCTTAGGACATACCTTCTATCCCAGGCCTACCCACGCAAATCACTATCTTCATGTATATTCTCCCCACCATCCAGCACGAAAACGAGGCATTCTCAAGTCACTCACCAAGACAGCGAGATGAATTTGTGAGCAATCAAATATCCAGGTGGAGATGGACACACTCAAAGTCACGTTGAAGGGTAATGGTTACAGCGATTTGCAGATTCCCAGAGAAACGACCAAGCAAAACTCACAGAAGGAAGAAGTGAAGGGAACTGCCTACCTGCCTTACATGAACAACACCACAGATCGAATTGCCAGGGTCCTCCGCACTCACAATATAAAAACCGTGCTTGGCACCGTCACTAAAATTGCTTACATTCTGGATAAAACTAAGGACAAATTGTCCCCACTTTTACATTCTGGGTTATATGAAATTCCCTGTACTTGCGGTGAGATATACATTGGCCAAACATGCCGGTCCATTGGTACTCGTATAAAGGAACATGACCGAAATATTCGCCTCAACCAGCCAGACAAATCATCAATAGCTGAGCACGCCCTATCGTCGGGTCATGATGTCATGTTCCAAGATGCACGAGCTCTTACCCACGCTAGACATTACAGGTCCAGGATTATACGAGAAGCTGTGGAAAAATACGTAGAAATCATAACAATTTCAACGAGGACATTGGCTATCCACTAAGTAATACGTGGTTGCCAGCCATTAAGTATTTACGTAGGTAGTTCCCTTTTCTGTCCCTTCACTATTACTATTATTTCGTTTCGGTGTTTTCCTCATGGCCATGTGTTTCATTCTAGGGTTTTGTTGATGTCACACTTTCATATGTGCGTACACATGACTATGTTATATGACCCTCTCAGTCTGATTCTGATGGTTCCGTCAGCTTCCGCTTCGAACGCTAGCGACGTACCGCGTCCGCGTAGCCATGTGGTGACGAATGAACGTACCATCTCCTCTTCTATTATAAGTGCAAAATTCAAACCTTATTGTTTGAGAAGCCATTCTGAAGGACAGTCGAGAGTTTCTTCTGGAGACGCAGAGTAAAGTTCTCTGCGAAACGTACAGAATTTCACCTTATTTTCTTCACACGGCATAAGCCGGGAAGCCTATATCATTGCTGTACGTACGGGCCGTTAAAGCATCAATGGCAGCTATATTCTCACACTTTGTTACAGTTTATTCACCTAATATTCGTAGCTCACATCCGTAGGGTGTTTTCAACACTGAGTTGCTTTCGAGAACTGTGGATTTATTTTTCGATTTTGCCGACATATCGCGCCGACACAGTTAGTTCTTATGACGACGATGGGGTAGGAAAGCCTAGGGGTGGGAAGGGAGTCCCATCATTTTCCTTGGGTGAAAACGGGAAACCAGGAAAACCCATCTTAAGAGTGCCTAGAGTTGGGTTCGAACCCATTGTATCCCGGATGCAAGCTGACACGTTTGGCGCAGCCACTTGCTGGGTGGACTTCTTACACCCATGCGAGTTGTACTTACCTGTTCTTCGAGAAAGTGGGGATTCTGTTGGCGAAGTTCCTAGTTCCATCCTTTTAAAATATATTGGAGGACCACCTCCATTTCTTCATTGCGGTTGTGATATTCTCAGTTCTTTGGAATAGTTCTTTGTTTGGTCTTAATCTTCTTCTTCTAGTCCGTATTCGTTCCGGATTTCGGCAACAATCTGTGTCTTCTCTGTTGTGAACTTCTCGGAGTAACTCTGCCGATGTCTTGAGAGTCCAGTCTCTGAGGTTTTTTTTATCCAGGGGATTCGTCTCCTGCCAGCAACTCTCTTTCAGGCTATCTTTCGTTGCAGGATTTCTTGCAGTAGATGTTACCTACTTCTGTTTCTCACTACGTAACTGCGGTATTGCAACTTTCTCGTTTTTACAGTGGTCAGCTCTTGCATATATTTTCTAATTCTTCGAAGGATCTCTGCATTTGTGACACGATCTGTACATGACACTCTTAGAATCCTTCAGTATTGCCCCATCTCTTTAATACTTTACTGAGCCACTTCGTTTAAGTCCATGCTTAACACCGTCATAGAGAACAGTAAACACATACATTTTCGTAACTAGTGTTAAGTCACGAATTTAAAATAGTTTTCCGATTTTGTTGAATACAGTCCTAGCTTTTCAATGCGGGTCTTAACTTCCACTGAATTATCCCATTGATCATAAACTATGCTCCCGAGATGAGTGTATTACCGTACTCGTTCAACAGGTTTATGGTATATTATAGACGACATGAAGGGATAAAGTTTCTACTAATGACCATAACTTTGGTTTCTTTTATATTAATGTCAATACGGTATTAATGGCTAGTGAGTGCTACTCCTTCAATGAGATATTGTAAATTTTCTAAACTCTCTGCTGAAATTAGGGTGTCATCCGCATATCGAATGTTGCTTGTCCATTGTCCATTTAAAGCACTCTCATTTGTATATCATCCAGTGCTTCCCTGAAGATATATTCTGAATAGACCTTAAATAGCAATGGAGACAGTATACAACCCTCTCGTACACCCCGTTGGATACGTACGTCTTCCGTATTTTCCTCTCCCAGTCTAACAGAAGCAGGCTGACTCCTGTATAAGTTGATAATAATTCTTAGATCGTTATCGTTTTGACCAATACTTCTTAATATTTCAATCCTCTTGTGATGTTGCACTTGGTCTTAATGGAAGTGTAAATTCATCTGGCAGTTTTATTGGTCCATAAATCCTTCTAAAGAATGTTCTTTCTTTTCAATGTCTGAGAGTGTCTTACTGGCTATTGTCTCAAAGGCATTTGATCGTTCAACTTTGACTACAACACTGTAAGGCCCGAATTTGGCCAGAGAGAAGGGTGATAACTTCATATATTGATTATAATTATTTTTCTTTCTCATAGTCTTATCATAGATCAACACTTAATTATCCCCTCACTAAGACTGGCATAGGCAGTAGTTAAGACAAGAATTAACGTAACTTGTCGACCTCTCAGGCCTGGTATACCGCGTTCCACTCCGCTGATAATTGGATTTTCTCTCCCAAAATCCCCCTGTGTAAGCCGATTTAGTAGGAACCATCAGTATGCTCGTTAACTACACTTTTTGATATTCTGTCCGCCCCACAAATAATTATATCCCTTTCTATCTACTGTGAGTCATAATATATGAACTCAATTTCTCAGCGTGTTGCCATTCATCTCTTAGGTCCGCATTCATCAACGTCAGTTACTTTTCCTGCTATCTTTTCTTTCCAAATGTCGAATAATATTCGCTTCTATATTCACCACAGAATTCATTATCTCACTTTACCAAAACAAAGTTTTCGTTTCTATCTGAATTTGAACCTTAACTTTTTCATACTTATCGACGGAAAATATTTATTTAGCGTATGGCTTTACAGGTTCAATATATACATACATGATTTTGGAAAGCAAACTATATCTTTATGTTGTTTATGAGTCAGGAAACGCATGAGCAAGATCACGGATGTCGCCACTCTACTTTCTTTCTCGACACTCTGTGGTAATATGCTGGATGGTCCGCACAGACACACCACAGTCGTAGTTAGGTTTAGTCATTATTTTCCATTTACAGTGGAAATCCAGATGTCAACGATGAACCAATCTGTGTCAGAGCTAACTCAGGCCTAGTATCTTGTCTTCTCTGCCATTCTTTATTTATGTTGAAGTTGGTATTCTTCAATTCCATTACAGTCCTTATTGGTGGATTTACAGACCTTAGAAGATCCAGATGGACATTAGCGATATATTCGTAATAGGGATTATTAATTACTTTCTTGAACTGCCAGAGGAGAGCGTTTTTGCATCGAATATTTGGTGGAGAGAGGTAGAGAGTATGTGGGGGTATACATTATAGTGTCGGTGATGAGGCGAATCCTTGTGTTGAGCTGTTTATCTGTGAGGTTGGTGTGAGGAATGTTCAACCAAGCAGGCGCACAGTACTCGGCAGCCGAGAATACAAGCCCCAAGGCTGTACATCGAAGTAAAGTTACCGTTGAACACCAAGTTGTAGCTTACAGCCACTTGCAAGGAGACCAACCGTCTGCAAAGCGAAAGAAAATGACTTTATTGGTCATGCTGGATTTCTTCGTTGAAAAACATAATGCGTTTTACCGTGACACTTGTGCTTCAATCACACACGTCAACTGAAAAGCTGATTAGACAGTGATTTTTCATAACGTGTATTATCACATAATTTGTGTCTGAAACATAATACTAGGATAACTTAATGTGTTAAACTGACATATAGGTAACTCCTTCATTTTACACTCAAAATATAAGTCCTCAAAGTAGAGGGGGACTCAAATGTCTGTTAACATTCGACGAGGCAATACTTCACCGAATATTGGAAGTAGAAAGGTAATAATTGACAAACATGATTGTCATGACATGGGATTTTATTGACACCAAATTGAAGTACACAAAATGATCAATAGATGGCGCTGGAGAGCAACACGTTAGCTATTCCTTAGTTCTTCATTAATAGCATTTACTCAGTCGTGTGCCATTTCAGATTTAAGCTATAATCGGGAATTCATATTGGAATTACCCATGCGTTGGGAATTCCCGGTTGTGATCGAGTATTGATATCACTGACAGTGTCGAAGCTTTAGATAACCTATGCAGCGTTTCAAACTCAGGGCCTTCGTAGTACTCAAAGTTCAGGGGACTCTAAAGTCCGTTAACATTTTACGAAGCAATACTTCACCAAATATTGGATGTAGAGGGGTAATAATTGACAAACGTGATTGGCATGACATAGGATTTTATTGACACCAAAATGATTAATAGTTGGCGCTAGACAGCAACATGTCAGCTACAAATCGCTACACATGCTTGACATGAAAATGGGTTCTATTGTCACCAACAAAGAGTGCAAAAACAGGCCAAGAGATGGCGATGGACAACAACATGTCAGTGATGCCACATGAGACACGTATACGGTATAAAACGAGCTGTCATGAGAGAGGGCGTCAGATGCGCCTGCATCGCGGCATGTTGACGTCACCATTGTTACAGAAGCTTTACTTATTTTATTTTGCTGTCAATCAAACCCCATGTCATGACAATACTATGTGTCAATTATTACCTCTCAACTTCCAATATTCCGTGAGTTATTGCCTCTTCAAGTGTTAACAGACTTCTGAGTCAACCTGTACGGAGCGCATTCTTTTTTTATCTACCTAGAACGTTTTATTGTACCTAATCTTCGTCTTATTGCTCGTCGCTTCTCTTTCAGTTAAATATTCCAGTTGTCTACGAGCTGGCATCATGAGAGGCTATTAACTTAGATATTCCTGATTGGTGGATACAAATTTAACAGTTATCTTTTCAACTCTCTCATGCAGTTTCTTGTTTGACCTCAGGGGGAAGACAAAACCCTCGGACAAGTTCTCAGACCGAAAGTCGTTCTGAGGAACTTCCTTTTCTCAGTAACATACCTTCCATTTCTGCCATGTTTTATTATTTTTCTTCTTTCCGATGAGGCCTGCTAAGGACCACGTGGCAATTTCAGTTCAGTTCTTTATACTTTGTTGTTTTCTATTCCGTCCCTTCCAATATTCTTTCATCCTTTCACTATGCTGTTTCTTTCTGTCCTCGGGCCACTTCGTACCAGGTTTCTTGTTCAAGCTTCCTTGGAATCCTTCAATACTTACAGTAATACCCTCTTTCTAAAAATCTCTCTGTCCATAGTTTCTTCTTCTCTTATGTTGTTTCTTTCAAAATCTATCTTTACTTCTTAAATCTAGCTACTTGTTGCCATTTTGTCACAAAGCTAGTTGAAAATCCTTTTTGTTAATCTGTACTAATCCATTCTGTAAATATTCCAAAAAAATTTGCAGTCTAATTTTTCCTATGGTTTCTGTTATGTTTTCTATCTTCCTGTATATTTCATCATTGGTTCTTGATTTCCATACTTCTGTTGCTTTCACAGGGCCTAGGATTTTTCCTCTGATTCTCTTTTCAAGTACCTCAAATTTACCTGATCTATAGTTTAGTACCAGGCATTCACTCACATACAGGCGTTCCGGTTTCACTGTAGTGTAGAGCCTAATTTTAAGATTTTTAGATAGACACTTTTTGTTATAAAATTCTTTGTGATTATTATTAATATTATTATTGTGTTTTTGAATATTATTATTATTATTATTATTATTATTATTATTATTATTATTATTATTATTATTATTATTATTATTATTATCTATATATAATAAAAGTTTACAAAAACAGCTTTGGAAAATTCGTCTGTCCATTCTATTGGACCGATTTACTTCATTGTTGTTTTATTTTCTTCGGAATAACCTGCCGGTGAGTCATAAGACATCGATAGGTCTCTAAGTTCAGGCAAATCTATATATATTCATAAAATTATTGCAGGCGAAGGATTGCCCTAACCCTCAACACGTAATGTGTATAGCGGTTGCTAAGCGACACATAATTACATTAATATTCTGATATATGTTATTTTCATAATTAGTAATGTCATTCCTTTGCAACCTATGTTGATTACTACCTGTCAAGTCAGCATACACTTCATCTGATCACGGAATAATATTATTCCCTGCAAGATACTCTGATTCTCTAACTATTCCCAGTTTCCAAATATATTCAGCAAATGGCAGAGCATGCCTAATAACGTACAGTGCCGGACAGAATTTCCGGACAAGCATTGAGCGATTAAAGAATGGACTGAGATTAAAAGAAAATGACATAAGTATGCAAGAAATCGACAAATATATTTTCTAAAACTAATACTTTACAATAAAACTAAGTTTTTACATTACATCTGAGCAAGAAATAGAAAATATGTACATATTTATTCCCACAGATACCCAGAACTCATCAAACACTCTTCTCATGAAAGAAACCCCGCTTTGCTGCTAGTACACTTTGATGTATTCCTGGCATTCTCAGAACAAGTGTTTCTAACACTGAAGCAGGTATACTTTGACAGGCAGTCTGCAAGAAACCCACAGCTTTTCCGATGAAGAAGAACACCCTTTTCGGTCTTGCCGACAGAAACTCCTCCCACAGCAGCTCAATTGGAATTAAGTCCGGGGATTTGGGAGAGGGGCATTCCATTAAACATTATTCCCCATAGTGTTGTTTGTTTTGCAGGTAATTCGTGCAATAGCGAGACGTGTATCTGGGGTCATTGTCTTCTTGGAGGACAAACCCATGTTGCTGTCCAGACGAAAGAGCATAATGAGATAGAATGGAATGGTAGCTGTTTTTGTCCAGTGTTTCTTGAATTCGATGCAGTCTACCAACTCCACTTAATGTGAAACAACCCCAAACCATCAGAGAGCAATTCACTGTAGGTGTTATACAGTAGGATGCATTTTTCCCGATGCTGAACGTCGAACCTAAACTCGTCGTCGTTGCCCGTAAACCTTCTGAATTTGGTTATATTAATATAATCTGTCATTAAACATATTCGTGCGGGTACATATGTTTTGTCCGGAAACATTTGGCCAGCAGTTTTCATGCTGCTAAGAGAAAAATGTCTACGTACAAACAGATCCCATCATGACATATGCCTTATATATTATCTGGGAACACCGCTCGAAAGATAATATATCTATACTAGAAAGAGTGAAGACCACATACCTTAAAATTTCTCTGCCTGGCAAAAAACGCTCCTTTGAGACTAACCTATGAGCTTACAAGACAACCGCTCTATATAGAAGAACTGCGATTAAAAAACCATTGCCTTCTACGACACAGTACCAAGCGTTACATGAACAATTGCACGATAAAAAGTGATTATATGGATTGAATTTTAACCAAACAGATGGCATGTTGGTGTCAAAAATGTATGAATTCTGACTGCGGACTGCGGTATACCATAAAAACGCTTCCTACAATACGACTATGACAGGCATATCAAGATGAGTTATCTGACCTACTTATTCGTAATGCTGCTGAGCATCACTAAGCATTATTATTATTATTATTATTATTATTATTATTATTATTATTATTATTATTATTATTATTATTATTATTATTATTATTATTATTATTATTTATTTATTTATTTATTTATTTATTTATTTATTTATTTATTTATTTATTTATTTATTTATTTATTTATTTATTTATTTATTTATTTATTTATTTCCACACATTTTAGAGAGGTAGCGTGTCTGTCTCTTACCCAGGGGCCCCTGATTCGATTCCCGAGCTGATCAGAGATTTCTTTACCCGGATCTGAAGACTGATGCGAGGCCCACACAGGGTTCTTGATTAAAGCCCAGGAGCTATGTGAGTGGGAGATGCTGGTCTCAGTTTAGAGAACCAAAAATTTGTTACCCTTCGTAATCTGCAGGCTTTTGAGTTAAGCATAAGAACAAGACCCTTCAGAGTTCTAGTGTCATTGAATTTTGTTTGTTTGAATGCGGAAAGGGCATGTACATCAATGTGCCACCATTCCCACTCAGATGAGTGACTCAGACGGTTGATGCGCTGGCCTACTGACCTACGTTGCCGTTGTTTATCCGGGCGTAGGTACAGGGGTATCTAATTGTGGGATGTAAGAGGGAACAGCTGCTGAGAATAATTTCACAAAATCCTCCAGGAGCATGGAGTCCTACTATAAATCACAAAACTAAATTTAGGTGGGCAATTACTTTGTGCACGTTTCCAGGATAGCACATTTTTCGTAGAGCAACAACATAATAGGTTCTCTGCTTATCAGCAGGTTTACACCTGCATTTTCCAAGTGTTTTTATTCCGAGACTTCGGTAATGAAGATCCTTGAAAGGACTTCGCTCTGTTGGTGATGGAAAACACATTGACCAGTTCCGATAAATCGAAATAAATATGTAGTATCAAGATCTACGTCCAGCAATATGGCAGCTGATCCAGCAGACAGCATTCTCATGGCAAGTCACAAAATAGCCCTACCTATCAAGATCTACAGTACGTCCAACAATATGGCAGCTGCTCTAGCAGACAGCATTCTCATGTCATGTCACAAGATCTCCCTACCTATCAAGATGTACAGTACGTCCAGCAATATGGCAGCTGCTCTAGCACACAGCATTCTCATGCCATGTCACAAGACAGCAGCAGCTATCAGTATCTACGTCCAACAGTATGGCAGCTGCTCTAGCACAGAACATTCCTATGCCATGTCACAATATAGCAGCACCTATCAATATCTACGTCTAACAATATGCCAGCTGCTATAGCACACAGCATTCTCATGTCATGTCACAAGATAGCAGTACCTATCAGTATCTACGTCCAACAATATGGCAGCTGATCCAGCACAGAACATTCCCGTGTCAAGACACAATATAAGAACATCTACCAAGATCTACATCCAGCAGTATGGCAGCTGATCCAGCACACCGTATTCTCATGTCATGCCACAAGATACCAGAAACTATCAGTATCTACGTCCAACAATATGGCAGCTGATCCAGCACAGAACATTCCCGTGTCATGACACAATATAAGAACATCTACCAAGATCTACATCCAGCAATATGGCAGCTGATCAAGCACACAGCTTTCTCGTAAGATAGCAGTACCTATCAGTATCTACGTCCAACAATATGCCAGCTGCTCTAGCACACAACATTCTCATACCATGTCACAAGATAGCAGCACGTATCAGTATCTACGTCCAACAATATGGCAGCTGATCAAACAAAGAACATTCCCGTGTCATGACACAATATAACAACATCTACCAACATATACATCCAGCAATATGGCAGCTGATCCAGCAGACAGCATTCTCATGTCATGTCACAAGGTAGCCCTACCTATCAAGATCTACAGTACGTCCAACAATATGGCAGCTGCTCTAGCACAGAGCATTCTCATGCCATGTCACAAGATAGCAGCAACTATCAATAACTACGTCCAACAATATGGCAGCTGATCCAGCACAGACATTCCCATGCCATGTCACAAGATAACATTACTTACTGAACAGCTCCCATCCATATAAAAATATGTTAGGCTATGTCGGAGAGCTTGTGGTACGTTCGTTAAAAATTTGGGCCTTAATACTAATAACTTCCAAAGAAGTAAATATCAATGGTACATGAATGGGAACAGTGTCACTAATATTGTGAATAAGAAGCAAATTCGGGTGAAAAATAGATTTATTGAACTAAACACATGATAAATTATTCATACTGAACTGTAAAATGAAATTCATAAAAAATAAAATTGACTCAAACTGTCAATAAAATTACAACCACGTGCCGAGCACATCTGAAACTTAATTACAATAAGAAAACAACGACAGACGGAACAAATGCCGAATAAATGAAAACAAATAAAAAACGTAATTATCTTGGTAAGAGACTACATCTTGCATTGATCGACGCCGATAAGTAAATATGCCACAAGCTGAAAATTCACATAAATGCGGGATTTTTTTCAAATTTTAAAATCCGCATATTCACATAAATTGTAATTCATAAATTACAAATTTGTGAGTCACTGCGCAATACCATCGTTAACAATCTCCCTGCCAACTTCCAAAAGCAAATTGGGTGTGGTCAGTGCCTGGATAGGCGACCAGCCATGACTACCACATGTTGATGTCCACAAATTACCGTGCCAGCCAACAAAAGAATTACAGTAGATCCCGGTTATACACACATACACACACACAAACACATTACACAAAAGCACAAACTAAATAACACAAAATTATAAATACAACTATACTGATACAAACTACCTATACTGATTAAAATACACACATTCATTACAGACCGACAGAGGAGCGCGATAAAGCGCACCAGTATCGGTACTTCACAAACCACCTATCTCCCTGGAGATACAAAATCATACGGTCAACCAGGGCCGGTAATAACGTGAGGAAGGAGATGACGAACACCTGTTGCCTAGTTACAACACTGTCGGTTCTCTGCCCACGCTAAGCAATCTCGCGCTAACTTCAGATGGACACCCAGAGCAGAAATATATCCATGTTAGGGGATTAGTAAAATAAAAGGGATATTCTAAAAAATGTAACAACCCAATTATTATTTTAACACAACTTTATGTCTGCTAGTTCAAATGCAGGAAAAGCAGCTCGCGCTTTCTGGGAACTCAACAGAAGATGTATGTCTGTAAGAACTGTAGGGACCAGACGGCCGGTGAGGACAATGTTTTGCCACAGCGACGTGTTTACCAGTGGATTGAACAGTTCAAAAGGGGTCGCACGTGTGTGAAGGATGAGGAAAGATCCGGGCATCCATCTGCAGGCGTAACTGATGCCAACATTGAACAAGTGAATAATATGATTCTGAATAACAGATGAGTGTCTTTTCTATGAATTTCCACACCTGGTACACCCTCAGGTAACAAAAAATGGATTATAGTACGCTGTTCTACCTTGGTGCATACAGAGAGTGGTGTGGCCATTTTTACGTCGCAACGGCGTAAGCCTTACCGATCTGATAAAGTTCAAACCTACCACAGACATAGACAACAGTGCCATCTAGCGGCTGGTGGGCACACAATGCCATAGAGCTAACCTAAAGAAAATTGGAGCAAAATTGCCGATAATTACTGACTTGACCTCGTAGAAAGAGGTAGGTCGCTGACGGATCCACAACCATGCGCTTCGTCATCCGATTGAAACCGACGTCCACGAATGTTTTTTTTTTTTTTCTGGGCACCGAAAATGTGAAAATCACAAGCTGGACGGAGGATTTCGAAGTGTTTCCCAACTAAATCGCTTCGCCTGATTGGAAGTATGGGGCAGTGATTTGTGTACTTCTTTGAATTTCCTGTGCCACTCGTGCACACCCGTCATGGACATGCGACGATGAGTTTCGCGTACTCCTGCACCCTCAGTCACCGGCAAAGAAACCACACTCCCCTCCTCTTCTTTGGTTGCCTCCATTTCTACAGCTGGATCGAAACACTAGACCAGACCGCACAAGTAAGAGTGGCGGATTCGTGCGGATTCCGGAAGCTAATAGTAATCATCATCATCATCATCATCATCATCATCATCATCATCATCATCATCATCATCATCATCATCTTCTTCTTCTTCTTCTTCTTCTTCTTCTTCCGTTTTCCTACATATGTGGGGTCACGGGTGCGAACTGCGTCGCACATGTTAACTTGGCCCTGTTTTACGGCCGGATGCTCTTCCCGACGCCAACCCGATATGGGGGATGTAATCACTGTTGTATGTTTCTTTGAGACTTGGTGGTGTAGTATGTTATCTGAATATGAAGAGGAAAATGTTGGGACAAAACCAAGTCCCCAAACCAGAATATAAATACGGTAATTTTATTATAATAATGGTCATGTGATAAGCTATAAAGAAGTGACATTTTATACGATTAATGCGGAAACACACACATACATGTCGAATAAAGGTTTCTCGCCCTTCTCCATGGCTAGATGTTGAAACCAAGAGAATGATGGCCCACCGTGACTCGTTATTTCGACATTATAAACAAGTCTTAGATGACACAGACTTCGAATCTTACCGCATCTTAAGAAATCGCACAAAACAGTTAATCAGAAATTAAAAATGTGCATATTTCCGGAATTTAGCTAACAACTTTAATTCCAATCACGCATGGGACCAATTTAGAGCTCTGGGAATAGGAAAACATCAACAGAGCCAGACAACTCCTGACATTCTACTTGACGAACTGAACGATTACTCTAGTAGAATAAATATTCAACCTACCCCAATTAACTGCACCGAATCACCGCCCTCTCCTCCAGCCAATCCACCATTCACATATCACAGTGTCACAGAAAATCAGGTTAAAAAGGCTTTGTACTCGATTAAATCAAAGGCCACGCGTGTTGATTATATTCCTGTTACTTTTATACATAACATTATTGGTGCTGTCCTGCCTATACTGACGCACATACTGAACTACTGTTTACTAAACGGAATTTTCCCTACTGTCTGGAAAACAGAAAATATTGAATATTATACTGGTACCTAAGAGTTTAGACCCACAATCTCTCCTGTGTTCATACTCCCTGCGCTTTCTAAAGTCTTTGAACGTTTAGTATATGAGCAAGTTCTGGAATACCTAAATAAAAATGCTCCTTTGGACCCTTTGCATTCTGGATTTAAGAAGGGTCACAGTACCGCGACAGTACTTTTGAAGGTAAGAAGAAACGCTATAGACAAACGACTACTGCTCACTAAACTTATCATTCTTGACTTCAGTAGCACCTTTGACAGTATAGAAATTCCGACTGTGATAAAGTAAATGGAACAGCTAAATTTCGACCTGCCTGCGCTTAAGTTTTTTAGTTATTATTTGAGTAACCATCAACAGTGTGTAACAATAAACGACAAGACCTCTAAATGGAAAATGAAACTTAGTGGTGCCCCGCAGGGCAGTATTCTAGGGCCCTTACTTTTCTGTATTTATATCAATGACATACCATCCGTGACAGGAAATAACATATCGACACTGCAAGACAAGATATTAACAATGACCTCTGATGACTCAGTATATATGCACAACGAAATTTTCTTATACTAAACTCCACAAAATCTCAGGCAATCATAATTGGACCACGAAAATTACTGAGCTGCTCAAACAATGTCGCAATCCCGCCTATCCTACTGAATGGGAACATTATTCCCCACAGTAAAACGGTTAAAAATCTCGGCGTAATTATGAATGAAACACTTGATTGTTCTGGTCACACGAAAGAAATACGTAAAAAGACTTTTGGAGTGCTTCACCCTCTTAAACGGCAGAGGAATATATTTCCATTTGAGCTAAAGGCAAAACTAACACATACACTCATTCTCCCTATTCTTGACTATTGTGACGTTGTTTTAGTTGACATGACGAGAGAAGAAACACTTAAACTTCAACGAGCACTGAATTCCTGCCTGCGATTTATTTACAACATCGGGTACGATGTTCATACCACCCCATACTATCAGGTTGTCTCATGGCTGAAGCCTGATAAACGTCGGCAGCTACACACTTTAACGATGGTGTTTAGGAGTATTAGCTGAAAGTCAGCCACTGTATATTTCTTCTCAATTCACCTTTTTATCATTTCACAGCTTAAATACACGTTCTAGATCCTTTCTTTCTATTCCACTGCACCGCACAAGTAAAATTAATAGATTATTTGTGGTGATCGGTGCCACATTATGGAATTCCCTGTCAGCTCAGGTCAGAGAAACTAGCTCTTTATTAAGATTTAAGGTCACCTGCCGAGACTATCTGCTGAGGACAGCTGACTGAATGGTTGAAGTGTGAATGTGTGCGTGCCTGAGGATGTCATTTTTAAGAGTTTTTAATGTTGAAATGAAATGGCGTATGGCTTTTAGTGCCGGGAGTGTCCGAGGACATGTTAGGCTCGCCAGGTGCAGGTATTTTTATTTGACTCCTGTAAGCGACCTGCGCCGTTATTCTAGGCTTTCTAGACCGGGGCCGCCATCTCACCGTCAGATAGCTCCTCAATTATAAGCTCGTGGGCTGAGTGTACCTCGAACCAGTCTTCAGATCCAGGTAAAAAACCCTGACCTGGCCGGGAATCGAACCCGGGGCCTCCGGTAAGAGGCAGGCAAGCTACCCCTACACCGCGGGTTCGGCTTGTTACTTTAGGTCTCCTTATTTTAGAATTAGACTTAAGGCATCCTGAATTCGATGCCCGCCACTGACAGAGTTAAGAAAGGCATAGGATCGGGAAGTACAGCCTTGTTTGTGGGTGCAATAGAGTTGGCCATGAGTCTCCCGTGATCCCCTTCACGGGGCGTAGTACCAAAGTGGGTTTTTTTTAGAAAATAAGTAAATGAAGATTCTACTTCCTCACAAACGAAGAACGATATTATCAATTTTACGAACAGTTTCAATAATGCCGCCGGTTTAGAGTACAGAAGCTATGATTTCGATTGTTGGATATAATTACATGGTAACAATCAAAACCATCAATATCTACAGAAGATTCGTCACCGCACTCGGTAGGACCGGCTTTCTTTTCATATCCACCGGGCGAGTTGGCCGTGCGGTTAAGGGCGCACAGCTGTGTGCTTGCATCCGCTTCGAACCCCACTGTCGGCAGCCCTAAAGATGGTTTTTCCGTGGTTTCCCATTTTCACACTTTAATGACAGGTGATGGCGGAGCTGTTGAGGATCCAACCAGCCTTAGGGCTGAAGATTGAACATACAACATACAATTAAGCCTACGGCCGCTTCCTTGCCACTCCTAACCCTTTACTTTCCCATCGTTGCCATAAGACCTACGGTGCGACGTAAAGCAAATTCTAAATACAAAATAAAACATCTTTTCACAACCCTTTCCATAGGAATGTTGTATCCACGCTACTGGCCTAGACTTGGCCATTGAAATTATTTCGTGGCTACGCCACTGCATCCACTCACCATTTAGGGTACAAGGTAAGCCCGAAGAATGGTTGATACACAAAATACACCATCATAAATGATGCGGTTATTACTCAAAAGTACTAAAGAAAGGTAAGGCACGCGACCTAGTGTTTTAAGTAGAATCTGTATCAATAGAACGTGACTTCCCATGTTAAAAATGTTTCATGCATCGACTGCGACTCAAGCCTCGGCCGTCTTGATGAGAAGATAGAAGCATTGGAACTGAATTATCACGTCCGCTAATTACAAGATAGTTGCATACAATTTTTATGGTGCCATTTGAAGTTCCAATCAGTCCCCGGGCATTTGACAAAATATATAGACCTACCTATAGAACTAAGGTACGCATCTGCGATCTGTCTTGCTACTGTTAGAATTTAAAAAAATCATAACTTACCGAGGATGCACATTATTTTGCCCTTAGTGACAAATGAAGTTATTATATGGCACAAAATGAGAAACTAACGTGCAGGTCACAATCCTGCCACAGTCTTCCGAACGCTGCAACTTAAACACAGCACATCTTTCAACCACGGTACAACCCCAGTTTCCTGGAACTGATCTGCAAAAGCTGACACGATGTTGTTCAACTGTTTCTGGCTGTGGACCCCGTTATCTCGGTGGTCACGTTCCGGCCCCCTACTGAGTAATCCCTGGCTAATTGCCCCTTTCCTCATCTTTTGGCATTTGTCAACACATTCCCAATACTGAGGCCTCTACAGTGAAATATCCCTGCGCATCACAATCCTAAGTGTCTTCCTTTCAATCAAGCAGTACAAATATGGAGAATTATGAATGGCCGTATTGAGCCCTGCTAGTAGATTCTTTGTCGCTACGTTAATTCATCATTTCGGCGTAAGTTTTAAGTTGTTCTTATCGTACGTAAAACAACGGCTGATCCTCGCTCTAGTTTCAGGAAACATTTTGGGGGGGCCCGGCCCCACTGGGCCCCCCCTTGGCTACGCCAGTGCCAGGAGAGACATAACCCAACAACTCCGTGCACCTGTTAGTTGTCATTGTTCAGTTCTTCTACCACAGCGATGACAGTATCGATACGTAACAACAGTGTTGCCACCTTTCGCGCCTCAAATGTGTGTTAAGGCGGGTGTTCGGTTCACATTTGACTGCTCCTTATAGAATGACATACAGAGAGTACCAGTAACGCGGCCAGGTCTTCTACGTTAATTCTTATAATTTAGAACGATACACAGCATGTAATAATAAAGTTGTAATGCTTTTGTCGTACCTTGTTTAGTGCCGGGAGCGTCCGAGGACATGTTCGCTTGTAGCCACTCTAAGGCAGACCCTCCAAGGAGGGTGGGCGTCATCTGCCGTGTACGGATACTGCATGCTTTTGTTGTGGAGGACAGTGTCGTGTGTGCTGTCTGAATTGCAGCAATGTTGGGGATAGTAAAAATACCAGGTCACCGCGACCTGCGAGGGAATTGATCCTGGATCTCTCTGAACCAAGTCGACTTTGTTGACAATTGAACGAAGGCTCCACAGCTGAGCACTCTGTGCGTAAAAACCTTTTAATACGAGGTTTTTCTGGCGGTGGGGGGATATAAGAAGTGTAACTTCTTGGCATCTTGTAACAGAGTGGTGAATAAGCTGTAAGTGGTCTAAAGTGGGGAGTTGTGTGTTATCTGTTAGGGATTTCCTAAGGAGGACTTCGCCTATTTGTTTACCCAATGAGTTCACTGTTGGCAATGACTGGCTCTGATTAAAGGGATGTGTTAGTTCATTAAACGTTCAATTCGGCGCTAGACACCTTCCACTTCTCTGGTAAGTTCCTTTGTCGCTGGTTACCGGGATGTATGGCTATCGAGTAGTATGGACCGCACGAGGGGAAATGTATACCGTTCAGAGGGCTTTACTTCTTCCTCGGAAGGGACGTCTACAGACAAAACCCAGTACTCTGTATGCCTACACCTTACATCCTCCACGTGCTTATTACATTGTAGATTATCCGCAATATGAATACCGAACTGTTTGATGAAGTTGGAAGGTGGCATTTGGTTATGAAGGTGTTTCAGGAAGAAAGATGCACCCGAAAATGCATGATATGTAATAGGACTGTACAACAAATGTTAAATGCGCATCAGGAATCACACAGTATTTTTCACTAAGGGTAGGAGTTCCCCAAGGATCAGCACAAAGTCCTTTGCTTCAATATTTTAATGGCTTGTGTTAACAGAAACAGTAAGGAAGGAAATGCCACATGAACGGTGATAATGATGTATGCGGATGATGTTATAACACGTGTTGCTGGAGGCTAGTTGTGCTAAGGTGAGCAAAAGTAGAACAGAGTTTATAAGCAGTGTTAGCCATGAACGATGTATAGCATTTAGAGGGGTGAGCATACCAGCGGAGAAAATTGTTTAATACCTGAGCTCAAACATAAGTGACTCAGACGATCTCGGATGTGAAATCGCAAGGATCATCCAGGCTGAGTGGAATGCTTGGAAAAGAGTCTCCAGTGTGCTGTGTGACAAGAGGATTCCATCCACATTGAAAGGATTAATACACAAGGTAGTAGTGAGACCAACACTTGTGTATGGAGTGGAAACCTGACTTGACAGTAGAGGACTGCTTCAAAGGATACGTCTTACACGGATGAAGATACTGAGATATTTGTGTGTGCTGACAGGAAGTGAGGAATGAGACGGTGAAAGGAATATTAGGTGTAGAGGAATTAAGCAATGAAGTGATGGAAGCGAGATTGACGTTGTTTGGCCATGTTAATAGGGGGACGGAAGATTGTGTAGGAAGGATGGTAATGGAGGTGGCTAGTCTGGTTAGAGGAGGAAGGGAAATCCAAAAGGAAAGAAGATAATTAGACTGTGTAAATCAGAACACGACAGAGCCCAGTCTACAGGAGAAACTGGTCGCAGAAAGCACAAAAAAGGAATCATAAGGCTGAAGAAGGAGAAGGAAGATGAAGTTTACATCTAATAATTTCTTCGAATTTTGTGTTTATGAATTCATGCCCTATTTAACTGAATTCTTGACACGTATTAAATAATAATAATAATAATAATAATAATAATAATAATAATAATAATAAACAAAGTGGTGAGAAGAACGGGAGAGGAAGAGGCAACACAGTCATTTCATGAAGAGATTTTGGAAGAATAGGAAGGCGAAAGTCATCAAGTCAATGAACAAGTTCCAACGCGCTCTATGAATGGGCATAACGAAAGAAGAATAGTATTAATAATATACTAATAATAATAATAATAATAATAATAATAATAATAATAATAATAATAATAATAATAATAATAACCATAATAGTAATATACATTATCAAAAGGAGAGGATGTCCAAATTACAAAAGGCCTATAGATTCACCTGAAGCAGATGTGACAAAAAATCTATATCCTGCAACGCAAAATTAAGACTTACAACTCAGTTATCAAACCTGAAGCACTATAGGCCTCTGAAACCTTAATTATTGGAGCAAGATCACTTATTAAGGATATAGATAAACAGGAGAGGAAAATATTGAGGAAAATTTTTCCTCCAACCTATTCAGAGTGTATCTGGAGGAAACAGAAGTCTCGGGAACTTTATCGGAATTCTGAAAAGATCACCGACACCATCACGAAAAGTCGATTAAAGTTATATGGCCACATTCTCAGAATGAGCAATGACGGATTCACCAAAAGTATTCTCAACTTGCTCTCTCAATGAAAGTCAAGGACAAATGGTTTAGTGAAATAGAAAAGAACCTTCAGGAAATTGTTCAAGATCGACTCCAGTTCAAAAAGCAATCAACAACCATAATTTTGCTGAGATAACCAATACCAGGACCAATATATCATGGACTGAAGAACGGACGAAAATGTTCAGTGCGCAGATGAAGAGATTTTGGGAGGAAAAAGTCAACATCATCTAAATACTGTAAGTTCTATCGCGCTCCACAGATGGGAATAACGCTTTACATTTTATAAAGACCATTATTTATTATCTGAAACTGATAAGTAAGGACATTGTGGTGGCCTTTATTGACTTCCGGAATGCTTATGACTCAAGTGATCGAGGTACCTTAAACCTGATCCTTAAGGAATAGAGCTTGGATAACAAGACGAGAGCAATCATTCAACAGACCCTGTTAAACAAGACCTTCAAAGTGAAATTTTGAGCGGAAATTTCTGATAGTTTTCAAACTAAGACAGGAGTAGATGGAATCTCTCTCCTCTACTACTCAAATGTGTTCTGGATAGTTGAACGAGAATGGAGGAAAAATCTGAGTAATGAAGATGTTGAGAATCGGGTCAGACTAGTTTGTAAGAGCAATAACCTAATAACTGATTGTTTTGACTTCGCGGGCGATCTTGCAATTTTTTTCTGATTCACTTGATACAGTAAAAACCAAATGAAGCAACTACAGATGCAAGCCTAAAGAAACATCAAGACGGGCAGAAAAGTTCAAATACCTAGGCGAGTGGATGGAACCTAACATTTCTGAGAAAGGCATTCAAATCAAGAATCAACAAGATTGACATGGCCTACCACCTCACAAACAAAAGGTATGTATAAAAAACGGTCATTATAATTCAAATAGAAACTTAGACATTACTGTACGGTAATTCGACCTACCGGGCGAGTTGGCCGTGCGCGTAGAGGCAGCGCGGCTGTGAGCTTGCATCCGGGAGATAGTAGGTTCGAATCCCACTATCGGCAGCCCTGAAGGTGGTTTTCCGTGGTTTCCCATTTTCACACCAGGCAAATGCTGGGGCTGTACCTTAATTAAGGCCACGGCCGCTTCCTTCCAACTCCTAGGCCTTTCCTATCCCATCGTCGCCATAAGACCTATCTGTGTCGGTGCGACGTAAAGCCCCTAGCAAAAAAAAACAAAAAAAGTAATTCGACCTGAAGCAGAGGCTGCCTCTCAGTGGATAAGAACGAACATAATCCAATGAAAAGAAGATTCTGAGGACGATCTTGATCCCAGTAAAGGAAAATGGGGAATATAGGAGAAGGCACACTCTGCATATGGAGAAAATAACGGACACTATAAGGAAAAGAAGGATTTCCTTCTATGGCCATTAACAAGAATGAGACCCGAAGGACTGTGCACTAGCATCCGTGCCTACTTCCTGAAAAAAAACCGACGTAGAAGATGATTTACATGAATTGGGGATATTCTTGCAACGTGACACTTTAAAGAGGAAACTTGAAGGCCTACACAGTTTTGGAACAAAAGCTAAAATGAAGAGAGGCAAGACGTGGATCGAAGAACGGAAAGCTCACCGAAGAAGCGCGCGGGAATAGTGGGCGAGTGTTAAACTTCACGATAGAAAACGGTTACAATATCTGGCCGAAACGAAAGGACAATAATAGTATTTTTTTACAGCACTGGAGAAATAAGAAGCATTGGGAAAAAATAACGGAAATTCATAGTGAAGGTTAAAGGTCCAAAGCACTCAGGAGAATATTACAGACTCAGAAACACGCAATAGTGAATAAATCCCTCCACGTAGGGTTAGCGTCAGGAAGGGCAACTGGCCGTAGCACAGGACCAAATCTACATTTCTGACACAGTTCACACCCGAGATCCCACAAATCTGGGAAAAGCGGTAGAAGAAGAGTAAAGGAGGTACTGAGAGGTGTATCGAAACATCGCATGGGCTGATGAACCTAATAATAATAATAATAATAATAATAATAATAATAATAATAATAATAATAATAATAATAATAATAATTCCATGTAATAGCAGCCAAAATAGGACTCCAAGTATCTTATGAAAACGCAAAGTATATGGAAGGGACTAGATAAGGTTTCAACAGTCAGCCGATAATCACCAAATATGGAAATATCGCTCAATTAGACAAATTGAAGTACCGAGGTGAAATTATTGAACCAGTAGGGTTAAATCAACAAGATAACAATAAGATAACAATGAGTACTGCAAAACTTCAAATACCATACGAAATTACCTGGAAACCGATACAATAAAGAACTATATCATCAAAGGCGAAATTACGACATATTGACACAGTATTTAGGCACATTATGCACCTGAAACTATTATAATTGGTGGAAAATCTCGAATAAAGGGGAACAAAAATCAAGAAAACAAAATCGTCAAGAAGATCTTCGAACCAATACGCGAAAATGGAATTTGAATGAAAAAGAAATCACATGAAATCTATCAAGTTACAGATAAAATCACAGATGTAATAAGGAAACGGCGATTGCAATTTTATGGTCACTTATATAGAATGGATAATAACAGGTTCACGAAGAAAAATTTCAACTTAGTCTTACCTTTTCCGAGGACTGTATGGAACGCAGAGGTCAAAGAAGGTGCTGGCATGAATGGGTGGATATAGAAAAGTCAGAAGGTTAATTTAAAACTTTATATTTAGAGCTATGTTTCTTTCTCTTTTTTATTCCCTTTCAAAAGTTGGACTTGACAAATTCAGGTACCAAAATTTAGCTCACAAACTAGGTAATAACTTTAGAAAATCAGTACAATAACTAATAACAAATTAGGATGCTTGAGCTTGCAGCTCCTTAATTACCAGTTTTACATGAGCACAACTGCAAACAGTCAAGAAGGCGCGTCTCGCAATTTCTTTTACATCAACAAGGAGAGCGTTATTGCTCTATTAATTTACACTTAGGAATCTACTTTCAAAAATTTCCAGGTGTATCAAAGGCACAACCTATATCTTACGAAAGCAAACGGTATTCACTGTCTTAAACGCTCAACAGTCTGATATCTTTACGATGAAAATAATGAAACAGAGTCTAACAGGGGTAGCGAGTACCCATTCTGCAAGGCCTTTGGTAAAAAAAGGTTAATGTAACTGGCCGAAATATCAAAATGGTGAGGAGGCGGACGCTTGCACTCCTTAAAATTTACATTAGATGCATAAAAGCCTATTTGAGCTTGTAGCCCGACTTAACACACGCCAAGCCTATACTACGAAGGTGACTAGGGAGAGAAAAATATTCAAGTTGCAGAAATTACAAGAATAAAATGTTACAAAGTCATAGTCACCTCAAAACCAAGTTGATAAGCAATACGAGAGAGTACATCATTCTCTATTCCCTGATATCGGAAAACTTCTTTTGAGTAATTTGAAATTACATTTAGAGTTTGAAGTTTACATTTAAAAAACAAAGTTACAGCACTAAATTTTGAAGCATTCCCCTCGAGCTAGCTTTGAGATGCTGTCAGATTTTAATCAGTATCTGCCATTACCTTGAGCCGGTGGATCTCTCGAAGGTGGAAGAGGCGCCCTCGCCTCCTTTATAAACACGTTATAAACTGGAGCGATCATTAAGACAACTTGGTCCATGGTAGAGAGGAAAGTTCCAGAAAACTCTGGGCTAAGGCCTGACACACTCCCAATTCTCATTGGGTAATCAAATAAATACCTGAAAATTTTGATTGGTAGAAAAATAAATGAACAAAACTTTTCATCGACCAACGCCTGAAGTTGGCGGGAAGATATAGAAATGTTGTAATCTTTTGAAAATCAAATAACAAACGCTAAACATTCCAATTGAGGAAACCTTTACATACAAAATTACTCTAGAATTTTAATAGTTCATCGTCACACCAGACGGCACAATCTAGTAGCGACATCTGTTAAGAAATGTTCAAATATCTTGCACTAGCTGTTCAAGTTTGATACTTTAGATGGCATTCTCCAAGTCGCTTAATTTAAATGCGCGGGCCGGGTGTACCTCCGGTACATTATCAATGGAATATCACAATAATTGGCTAAAAGAAAACAATGAACGCCTAAATTCAAATGGCAATAATGAATATACAATTCAAGACAGAGTAAATATACTAAATACAGGATGTACTGAAAAACGTAAAAAATGAACACATCGTGAGGATGAAGGGATACTGGTAACAGAAGAAGAAAAACCAAAGCAAAAATGCTAATAGGTTAAAATGCACTCCTCAGTTGGGCATAACGAATTAATAGTAATAAATTTTGGCGTTGGTAAAAATCCCAACGTCCGTTGAATTATTTAATATAAAATATGTTGTGAAATAAATAAAGAATCATCATCATCATCATCTGTTTACCCTCCAGGTTCGGCTTTTACCTCGGACTCGGCGAGGGATCCCACCTCTACCGCCTCAAGGGCAGTGTCCTGGAGCTTCAGACTCTTGGTCGGGGATACAACTGGGGAGTATGACCAGTACCTCGCCCAGGCGGCCTCACCTGCTGTGGTGAACAGGGGCCTTGTAGGGGGATGGGAAGATTGGAAGGGATAGGCAAGGATGAGGGAAGGAAGCGGCCGTGGCCTTAAGTTAGGTACCATCCCGGCATTCGCCTGGAGGTGAAGTGGGAAACCACGGAAAACCACTTCGAGGATGGCTGAGGTGGGAATCGAACCCGCCTCTACTCAGTTGACCTCCCGAGGCTGAGTGGACCCCGTTCCAGCCCTCGTGCCACTTTTCAAATTTCGTGGCAGAGCCGGGAATCGAACCCGGGCCTCCGGGGGTGGCAGCTAATCACGCTAACCACTACACCACAGAGGCGGACATAAATAAAGAATACGATTTTATATGAATGAATGTCCTAATTATTACATGTCTACAAGTCTTCACTGGCTGTTGATGAACCTAAAATATGAGAAACACTTTTATAAAACAGAATCCTTTTCAGTGTTTCGCAGTCAAGCTGTAACTTTTTGAGACCAGTGTTCTGTTTGTCGTCCACTTTTGGGGTTATAGCTGCCTTAAGGGCATGTCGCAGATGCAGTACATTGCTCTCGAACGAAACCGATCAGCAAGGCTGTGAAGTGTCTACCGTCATTACAGCCCGGTATAAAGAGGAAGGACAGGGAACTGATCCCTGGGGTACACCAGCCTGTGTTTACGTTCGTCTGTTCCAATAATACGTGCCGGGTTCGTTCTCTCTGCTCTCATGAAGACGCGCAGCCTGAGGCCGTTGACGCCTATAGGGTCTCCACAATTATAAGGTGTGTGACAGGATTCGTAATTTTCCTGTATAACTCTCTTGCTCAAGTTTCGACAATATAAATATGATATTGTATAAACCAGATCGTATTTAAGACAATGAAAATTTTATATAATAATAATAATAATATTTTGATGGCCCGGAATCAATCAATCAACCAATCAATTAATCAGTCACTCACCATTAAAGCGATCGCCCAAGTGGCAGATTTTCTAACAATTATTTTCCGACTCTTTTCTGAAAAATCTAAAATATCAATTTTTTTTTAACATCTTTCTTGGTAAATTATTCCAATCCCTAACTCCCGTTCCTATAAACGAATATTTGCCCCAATTTGTCCTCTCGAATTTGAGCTTTATCTTCATATTGTGATCTTTCCTACTTTTGAAAACACCGCTCACCACTAATATCAATCCACTCCATTTCTTCATTGACAACTTGGAACATACCCCTTAGACGAACAGCTCGTATCCTTTCTCCAAAGTCTTACGGGCCCAAAGTTTGCGACGTTTTCGTAACGCTGGTATTTAGTTGGAAATCAGCCAGAAAAAATCGAGCTGCTTTCCTTTGGACTTTTTCCAGGTCTAGAATCAAGTAATTCGGTTTGGGGTCCTATGCGCTGGAACCATACCCTACCTGTGGTCAGAGACTTAAACGCCCTATCATTTCCACCCTTACAACAACTCGTAAATACCTCCATGTGAAGAGATCTATAATATTTATTTACAATCATGTTTATGTGATTATATATTAATTCCTAGGTTCCCGATGAGGCACTATCACCACATCAACACGGTAATTAAAAGCGAGACGACCTGTTCTCTTTGTAAAACTCATAGCCTGAATATTCGATCCATTTATCGTCATCTCACAACGTTGTCGAAGTCTTTTTGCAGTCTCTCACAATATTGTACATTATTTATTACTCTATACAGTAAAATGTCATCCGCAAAATTCTTTATCTTTGATTGCATTTCTTTGTTACTATCATCTATATATATAAAATAAGAGTTTTGTCTGTACATTGCTCAGAATTTGAAAATAATGGTATTTCTGTATCGGTCATGTCCATAGTAACAAGAAAATGCACTTTTTACTTTTCCGTAATTTCTGTCTGTCTGTCTGTCTGTCTGTCTGTCTGTCTGTCTGTCTGTCTGTCTGTCTGTCTGTCTGTCTGTCTGTCTGTCTGTCTGTCTGTCTGTCTGTCTGTCTGTCTGTCTGTATGTATGTACACGCATCACGAGAAAACGGTTGAAGAGAATTTAATGAAAATCGGTATGTGAAGTCGGGGGATGAGCCTCTACAATCTAGGCTATAAATCATTTTACTCACGCTGAGTGAAATGGTAGTTTAGGGGAAGGCCTAAAATTGAATTCTCAACTATTTATGTTATTAGTGATCTAATGAAAATCGGTATGTGAAGTCGGGGGATGAGCCGCTACAATCTAGGCTATAAATCATTTTACTCACGCTGAGTGAAATGGTAGTTTAGGGGAAGGCCTAAAATTTAACTTCTCAAATATTGTTGTTATTAGTAGTCTTATCTTGATGATAATCGGTATGCAAAGTCAGGAAATAAGTCGCTATAGTCTAGGCTGTAAATTATTTTATTCACGCTGAGTGAAATGGTAGTTTAAGGGAAGGCCTAAAATGTAATTCTCAAATATTTCTTATTAGAAGTGTAGTCGATGAATGCTAGATAACTAAGGTTAGTATTAAATTTCCTATTATTCATGTCTTATACATTGTTACCGTACTGGCTATGATCACCAAGATATTAATGAATTTGGATTTTTGTTACTAAGTCCACATCAGCGGCGAGTAACGAGAAAATCGGTAAACAGTATTTAATGAAAATCGGTATGTAAAGTCGGAGAATAAGAAACTACAGTTTACGGTATAAAATATTTTACAAATCACAGAGTCGAAAGAAAACTAAATGTGTAGGCCTACAATCTAGAAAGCTCATAACATTGATCAACAATAACATTACATTGACCATTGTTTGTCGTGATGTGCTTTGTGTCTTTTGTTGCCCCTCATCTCCGGTAGATAGGATTACTGCTGCGTACAGAGTATTTTTTATTTGATTTCCGTCGCACCGACATAGATAGGTTTTAGGCGACGATGGGATAGGAAAGGGCTAGGAGTGCCTTAGGCCTTAATTAAGGTACAGGCCCAGCATTTGACTGGTGTGAATGTGGGAAACCACGGAATACCATCTTCAGCGCTGCCGACAATGGGGTTCGAATCTACTATCTCTCGGATACAAGCTCACAGCTGCGAACCGCTAACCACACGGTCAACTCGCCCAGTCGGACAGAGTGTAACAGCCTGCCTGAATAATGATGGGAAGTAGCTGGGGAGTTAGATAACTTTCTTCTTTAGCATGCCATTCCCCTGGTTTATAAATTTTCTGATACTACTGGTACGTAACGCACTGGATCAGCATAGCATTGGGGGTATTCAATCCCTACTCTGAGGCACTGATTGGAATGAACAGTGTGCATATTTAGCGGAATAATGACAGATGAGTGTTCATGGCAATCTGCGGCCTGGTCATTCCAGCTCTGGAACTTTGGACTATTAGATTGGCACCGCAATCTAACCGCAGCACTGTTCGTTAAAAGTGATAAAACGTGCGGCTTTCCAATTGATCAAGTATTTTATATGATAGCATTGCTTTCAATCGCTATATTCATACTTACGTTTTTGTAATGACCTATGTTGATTTCAGTTAGGAAAACCACACAGTCAGTCTTTCTGAGAATCCCGTAGCGAAGCACGGGTACATCAGCTAGTATATATATAAAACAATAAGATCCAATATTGCCTTGATGTTTCGTAGCAGGAATTTGTGTTCATCTTATTTCAAAAACCCGAGCTGCTTTTAGAAAGTGAGAATTCGCTTTGCCTTGTCACTGCAACCACTGATCTCTTCTCTCTGCGATCCTTTTCTTCTCTTCATAACCTTGGCATGTAACCAGAAGTATGTATCATTTCAGATGATATGATCCCAAAAGGCTTATATTTCTCTAGAGTCACTTTAACTTTGCTTGATCCTATCCCACCTTCTCTCTCAGTGATGCCAGTCCTGACGTTTCCTTGTATTATTATTATTATTATTATTATTATTATTATTATTATTAACAAATATATCGCAATTGGGAAATACACCACTGGCAACGATCACTTACAGTAGTGTGATAATAAAGTTAAAAATATAATGATCTAACAACTAAAACAACAAGAGAACCCCTGTGAGTGGGGTTGCTAGAATAATACCACCGGTATCCCCTGCCTGTCGTAAGAGGCGACTAAAAGGGGCCCCGAGGACTCTTAACTTGGGAGCGTGGGTTGGCGACCACGGAGTCCTCAGCTGAGTCCTGGCATTCCTTCCACTTACGTGTGCCAGGCTCCTCACTTTAATCCATCCTTTTTGACCTCCCTTGGTCAACTCTTGTTCTTTTTCGACCTCCACGCTATTAGGTTTGTGAGCGATAGGTAGGATAGGTAGTCTTTCATTTTCACGCCCTTCTTGCCCCTTGTCCTCCTTTGGCCGATACCTTCATTTTTTGAAATGTCGGACCCCATCCATTTTTTCTCTCTCATTAATGCTATATAAATATGGTTGCCAAGATGTACTTCCTCTTAAAGCAATAATCACCACCACCACCACCACTAAAACAACACGAGTACAACAAGCAATTTCATGGAAGGAAAATATTACAAGAAATACTACTAGTTTAACATTCTAAATCCAACATCATCATATACAAATTCACACACAATTTAAGTGTTTCCATTGCTTAATACTAGGACTTATATTGCTATAGGATGGGCTTACTACTAGGTTAACATTTCTAGTGATAATAACGTAAACACAACTACCCAATAAGAAGAAGAGTATAACAAGCAATGCCATGGAAATAAAATATTACACAAAATATTATAATAGGTCATTCCGTGTTAAGAAAACAGTATTGGCCTTATGACAGCAGGGTTGCCATATCAAACGGCTCTGCTCAACACCATCACGGGAATATGGCGACACATACATTTGTGAAATTCAGAATCCAAGTTCAAGACAAAAAGCGGAAGATTTTAAGCTACGAACTAAAGGGGACGGGGTGTGACGGGGTATAGAGGGGCTATTTTTGGTTTGTACAGAATCAGAGGTAGACTACGGCGCATAAGAAACCTCAGCATTGATGTGTAAGACAAATTAGGGGAGAAAATCATCATCAATATCTAAAGGCTTTGCCTTGTCGCTGCAACCATTGATCGCATCTCTCTGCGATCCTTTTAATCTCTCCATAACCTTGGAATCCCATCGTGTCAACTAAATCTTCAACGATCTCCTTCCGTGGTTTCCCTCTGCCTTTCTTCCCCATCATCTTGCCTTCGAACAAGTTCTTTATGAAGTAATTATGCCGGAGAACATGACCAAAAACTGACGCTTTTCTCATTTTTATCGCTGTTATTAAATATCTCTGGGTTTTTATTTCTCTAAGCACTGCTTCATTAGTTTTATTCTCAATCCAGCTAGTTTTCGCCATCTTCCTCCATAGCCACATTTCCAATGCATCTAGTTGTTGTACGTCCTCCATCAATAGAGTCCATCCTCCACAGCCATATAGCAGCACACTCCAAATGAATGTTTTGATAAACAATGTCCTTTGTTTAGTATCTAAGGATTTATTAATTAAGAGCTGCTTCTTCTCCTCAAAGGCTTTCTTACTCAGGGACATTCTTCTTCTTATTTCCACAGTGCATCTGTTGTTAAGGGTAATAACTGATCTGAAGTAGCAGAACTTGGGCACCTGTTTTATTAAAATATTTCCAATTCTTACATGTGCTACTGGCTTCATTTCAGATATGATTATTACCACAACATTAGTTTTATTTACATTTAATGTTAAGTTGGAAATCATTTAAGATGGATGTTAATTTGTTAAGCATGATCTGCATGTTCTCCTCATTGTCAGCCAGAAGTGCAATGTCGTCGGCAAATCTAATACAGTGTACAGTTGCTCCATTTATTTTAATGCCAGGCGTTTCTGATTTTAAAATGTTCATAGCTTCTTCAATGTACAGATTAAATATAAATGGTGATAAGGAACACTCCATTCCTGATCCTCACATTGCATACTGTTTCATTAATTTCAATGTTTATTATTTGATTGATGTTCAGGTTCAGTAGTGCTTTTCTCTCTTTACAGTCCAAATTAATATACTTCATAATTCTGAACAGTCTTTTCCACTGAACACTGTCAAAAGCTTTTTCCAGGCCTACAAGAGCTATATATGTATTTCTGTTAACCTCTAGCCTTCTCTCCAAGAAGGTTTTAAATGCTATCATAGCTTCTCTCGTTCCTACTCCTTTCCTGAACCCAAAGTGATCATCATCTACATTCTGCTAAATTTTCATTTTGATTCTGTTTTTAATATGCATGGGATTATTTTTGCTGCATGTGAAACGAGGCTTAGTATTCTGTAATTGTAACATTCTGTTGAATCTCATTTTTATTGCAGAAGTACTGCTTAGCTTTCTACAAAATCCTCTGGCATATCTCCTCTTTCATAGAAGTACTTGATGATTTTGAAGAGTTCATCCTTAGGCTTTTTTCGAGAGTTTTTCCACAGTTCAGCAGGCAGGTTGTCTGGTCCAGAAGCCTGTTTTTTCTTTTTCAGCTGTTGCAGTGCTGTTTCGAATTCACTTCACACTATGGGAGGACCTAGTTCATCTTGTGAAACCTGCTCTAGTTTTATGATGTACTCATCTACATTGTCAATTTCTTCTCCATTATATAATCTTCCCATCTCTTCATTACATCCTCATATTCTATCAACAGAATATAATAGACATACTAGAAAATAGGCAAATAATGTTATGTCCTCGAGGGGAGCATTTAATTGCATTTAATAAATGTATACAGGCAATAAAGCTAGAAAACCGACGCAACAAATAAATACTGAAGATAACTCTACGAAAGATCACAGTATTAGGTTAACGAAGGAAATCACACACGAAGACTTATCGCATAACTCTCATTCAACACAAGACAAATACGCACTGATTTAAAGCCTGGAAACACCCACGCACAAATAATTACTGTAGTTGACTTCACTAGAGAAGTGAGCTACCGGCGGTTCACAGAGTGAGGGACTACACGAGGCTTGTACCAGAGCAACACAGAAGAATGCAAATGAAGGAAGGCGACGAAGCGATGGCTGTTCCTGCCATTGTGCTTCCTCCCTACAAATGTATATATGGAAAAGGAAATATTATGTAGTTATTTTAACAACTCATTGGCAACATGCCTTATCATTTTTATCTATCGTTCATAATACATTGCCAACGGCCGTAGCCGTGTTAAAACACCGGATCCCGTAAGATCCCCGAAGTTAAGCAACATTGGGCGTGGTCAGGAGTTGGATGGGTTGCCACGCGCTGTTGGTGGGGGTAAGGGAATGGAGGAGCGGAAAGTAACTGGCCACCCTACCGCACGTAAACTCCGGCTCAGGAACACCTCTGCGGAGGTTCGGACCTCCTTTCGGGCAGAACAACCCTTGCCTATATAATACATTACAAAGTACAGTAGAATATCCCTTAATCACGAGGAATTATCGTTGTCTCACAGGGGCGTGTTCATTCCTTGTAGGTCCATAAGACCAATACTGTTTTCTTAACGTGGAATGAGCTATAGTTTAACATTCTAAATCTAGCAAAATTATATAGAAATTCACAGACAACTTAAGTATTTCCAGTGCTTAAAACTACGGCTTACATCACTACAAGATGAGCTTACTATTAGCTTAACATTACAGCACCGTCTTATATAAATTCACACATACCTTAAGTATTTCGAAATTTTAGACTATACTTCTTCTTCCTTATATTCTGGTGCCATCGACATCCGTACTACCAACACTTTAGCTATATAGTTATCCATTGCTTCTCGTAAAATTCCGTAGAAATGTAGTCTTCTCTCTTTGAAGTTTGGAAATTTCTACTACGTGGGTATTCTTTCGTTTCCTGTCATTTCTATTTTTTGCCCATTCTGGTGACACTACAAATTAGTCTCATTTTCCTCTCTGCATCTTACTTTCTCCCCCTCTACACTGTCTTATTCTCCCATACCTCTGCTGTGTACAAGATTGAGGATCTATCTCACAACTGATGTATACACCAAAATAAAGTAAATGATGATGAGTGCCTTTACTGGTAACGTGAACATGCAGCGCTCTCTCTCACGACAGCTCCTTTTATACCCTAAACGGGTCTCATGCGCCATCACTGAGGTGTTGCTGTCCAGCGCCATCTGTTGGCCTGCTTTTGCACTCGTTCGTGTCAACACAACCCCCATGTCATGCCAATCATGTGTGCCAATTATCACCTATCTGCCTCAATATTCCGTGATGTATTGCCTCGTCCAATGTTAACGGAAAACAGGTAAAGAATTTACTCATCCCCACGCGACAATTGTGCAACAGGAGCCGGCAATCACATCGGGAATTATGCATGAGAAAATCGCGTATTTTGAGTAGAAACCATCGGATGTGCAGCTAAGCCGGCACCTTTGGTTTCCTTCACTTGAAAGTAAGTAATGATTTGGCTGACCAGACTTGGTTCGTTAATTCCCGTCACTTGTCCATAAAAGGTGGGTTCTATAATTCGTCTTCTCTATTTACAATTTTTTTAGAGGGCCCGAGATTTTTCTCAAAATATTTCCTTGCTTGGTCTGTAGATTTTCAACCAACCCTTTCTTATTCGTTAAGAGACGTACCACAGAGCATAAGCTCTGGCCACCAGCTTGGTATTCATTAAAAAAATATGTTTACTCAAAGCAGATCTGAAGTTCTACCTTCTCTATTTGTGCCGTCAGCTGATAAATTTGTTTTATGTCTATTTCTATGGAGTCAGAAAATATTACGATATCATCTACAAAGGCCAGACCAACAATACAAGGTTTAAGTTTCCGGAGCCGACTCTGATCCATCTTTCGCCTCGTTCGTTAGCAACTTCTTTGCCTCATGACTTTCTCCAGGAAGAATAAGGGTAAAATCCCATATATTTTACAGTTTGCTTTACAGCGCTCCAACACGGATACGATGGGATAGGAACAGACTGGGAAGGAAGCGACCTTTGTTTAAACTTAGACAGTGATTAGTAGAGTGGTAAATGGCAATTTGTCACTCAAGTCAGTTGATTCAGTCGTTCATGCGTCATCATCTAGATCAGAGATAAGATGAATGGCCATCAACACCGAATAATTAAACTTGTTAGGGACGTTATTCGTTGCGTGTCAGATGACATTTTAGAGAATGTTGAGGATTGGATGACTAAAGTTAGGATAAAAAAGAGAATGAAAGTGAAAGTATATAACCAGAAGGAATAATCTAAGGGTACGAACATACCGAAGATGCATCGCAGCTCGCGGTCGCGGTTTACATCGCGGTCGATGCCTCGATGTCACCTCCTGCTAACACAAACACACAGTTTTAAATGGAACAGTTCATGTCAAGGATGCTCGCTTCCATTCACCATCGCGATTTACCAGGAGGTCTAGCGCGATGACAAAAAAGTTTGTGTTCCCATCGCTGTAGAACGGGAAGCATCGATGTAGCTTGCTCGTGATTGGCTTGTCCGGATTGGGATCACGTGATAAATCTCCCCGTTCTACTGTGTCCTTGATCCAGGTGTTCACAGAGCTCGCGTGTGTATTCGTGTGGTAGTTACTGTACTTCACAGTATCAATTTTTGATTCCACATTGTTGTATATGTATTGGAACGTCTCATGTACGGATGGAATATGTCCGGGTGGTGTTTCAGTTCTTTAAATAAATTGTGATATTCCCCCAGCGCCTGCCTTCTTTGATTTATAGATGGGCTGACTGACTTGAAAGTAGCCACCATCGTGTGCTTATGCACAGTGAATCACTATCTCCAATGTCACTTGAATACATACTCTATACTTGTAAAAGCTCAGCAATAGAGGATAAATTAACTTGAACGCGGAGATCTAAATATAACGTCCACTCACTGTAAACATCTCAGAACACTGAAAGGTAAACCTTCCCGGTATGTTCACCCTCCATCGACCGCGACGTAAATCGCAACTGCGACGTAAACCTCGACCGCGACCGCGAGCTGCGATGCATCTTCGGCATGTTCGTACCCTAAGAACAAGTACAATTCTCTTTAAGTAATTAGCCGAGGAGGATTGACAAGAGTATTTGCTAACCGCCAGGCTGAGAGGTTCAGGCGGATGAAGCGCTAGCCTTCTCAACCCAGCTTGACAGCTTTTATCCTGGTTCAGTCTGGTGGTATTCGTAGGTGCTCAAATAGGTCAGCGTAGTGTCGGAATATTTACTGGCACGTAACAGAACACCTGATAGACAAAATTCCGGCACCTCGGCGTATCTGAAAACCGTTAAAGCAGTTGGTGGGACGTAATATGAATAGCATTATTTATTTGTTAACCTTGCGAATGTCAGAAGTAACATTTAGAGAGTTAACGCATAAAGTTGTGCCTTAGATACAAAAGAAAGGTACTATCATGCGTAATATAGATATTCGTGATTAACGTATTCACTGACGAATTTTAGAGTCTTACCTTCTGTCTATATTCTCATCAAATACAACGAACGATCCAAAGAAAAACGAACTCACAGCGAAGATCAACTCCGTAACTTCACCCATAATGTATAAACTTGACTAAATTGCACCTATTCGCAAGTGGTAAGTAGCAAGTACACAACACATTTGGGTGCGCGTGCGACTTGTGGGAGGTCTACTTGAAAGGATTCATAGACGGAATTCTATTCTACTTGACCAAATTGTTGCTTAATCGTTTACTTACAACTAAAATCGCAGTTCACACGCTGCAAGTCTTTAAAAGTAAGTTGAAAATTGAGTTACCACTAAATTACTCTCCGCGTGTAAACATTCCTTTAAGGAAAGTACTGGCATTGCTAACAATATGTCGATTTTTAACTTTTGTGGAAAATTATAATTTCGTGTCTTATATTTAAAATTTGACAAATGTATCATTCATTTTTGATGGCTGAAATTATTTATAAATTTAAAATTATTTGACTGCACAAACCATTTCTCTTCATTTCGTGACAATTCATTCAGTTAAGATAAGATATATTTGGAATTATTTGCTCTAGAAGTGGGTGATTTATCGCGTTAATTTATAGTAAACATCCTGCTCCATAAGTTGGCTACGTTGGTTGCTATTTCCATTTGCTGTTTATATGGTAAGCAACATAATAACATCTACGCTCTGTAAGTGGCATTAAACCTTCTGGTTTCTGTGATGAAAAACTATGTTTTCTTACGAATGTCCCCCTCTTTCTCAGAAACTAATTAAGCTAGAGATATGAAATATTTATCTCATATTAGCAGCATTATTTTTTGTATATGAATCTACACTGGTACAGATACGACTCGTAGTTTGATCATAAACAATATAAACATTGTACTAATCAATTTTTGATTTAAAAGTCCATATTTTGATTTCTAATAAAGGTAGAAACAAAACAATAGAGAGTAAAATTTATTACGTATAAATCTATATCCTAGAAATATTATGTTGGTCAATTCCAGAGAAACCTGGATGTTAAATTTAATATTACCAAGATCGGACTTTTATACTCCCCTTACTGAAGGTACAGCCGTAGATTTGTCTGACCGGGCGAGTTGCCAGGTTGCCAGCATTTCGAACCCACTATCTCCCGAATACAAGCTGTTAGCTACGTCACCCGAGCTGCACAGCCGCTAGCCCGACGTATTATTTATTTATTTATTTATTTATTTATTTATTTATTTATTTATTTATTTATTTATTTATTTATTTATTTATTTATTTATTTATTTATTTTTTACGAACCTCCATATGGTCTAATGTTCGCTGCAAGTACTAGCACCAACACGTCATTTCGGGTTTGGTCCATTTTAAGGTAAATATTTCAGTAGGCTCTTCCTTTAAGTTGTCATTTTAATGTATTATTTTATAATTAAATATGCCAATTAAAATTCTACAGTGTGTATAATAAGTTAACGAGTAAATTTCTCGGGAGTGGTTCCTGACTTCTTATTCACTTTATTTCAGGTAAGGTGTGTTCCGAAATTCAACGAATAGCAACTGCATAACGAGGTAATGTGGCTTCTTGCATGAGAGGGTTACACAGTTTAATTTTATCCCTAGAGTTACTTCAGTAATAACGTGCGGTTATCCCCAGGTCCAACGCCGGGACCTCGTTCCCTAGTACCGTATGACGCCAATTATGATATGAACTATAAAAGGGAGAAGACTTTTTCCTGAGGGCTGCGAATTTCGACGATATTCTTTTTTCATTGTTGCCAAATAAAAAAAAATAAAGCTACATGGAGACAGAAGGGAAACGAAATAGTTGAGTCCTTTACCTACAATTTACGCTTATTTCTCTTTAAATAGGTATGAACTTGAAATCTGAGACTTATCTTAAGGAGTCCTCCTTTCTCTCGACTCTACCGTACGTTTATAAATTTCTAAATATTTGAGTGTTATTTGATAGAATTTGATGATTTTCTTTTAAGAACGTAGTATTTTAAGTAAGTTAATGTGTTTATTTCTCATATGTAATTTTTTACCATATGTTTCTTTCTCGGGTAGATTTTGAGTTCAATTACTCAGAATTAGTTTCAGCAGACTGAAAAACCTGTTATAATAATTTTAAAAAATATAATACATTTCCCAATAGTTGCTCTGTCGTTGTTTGAAGTGGTAACGACTTATATGTGGGAAGATATGAAGTCACGTTGCACTGAGTTGATGTCTGAGTTGAGTGTGCCTCACTGAATGTCATTTATTGAATATCAAGTCACATCGGATCACTTTAGTACGTGTACTACTAAATACAACCGATGCAAGTTTTCCAGGTGTGTGCGTCAACATTTCTTTTTTTACAAAGATGGGAAAGAACTGGAGCGATTACACTTGCAGGTTTTTCTGTAGAGAAAGAAATACTGACAGATATTGAAATCAATAAGGCAGGTTGAATCATCTGCAATTTTGTGGTGACAAACTCATACTTACCAAGGAATCACTTTGATAGCTAGTTACGGCTCATACTACAGTAGCTTCATCTAACTTAGATTATTTTCGGTTCTCCTTAACTAATTTTCGAAATTTTATGTAATATAGAATTGGGAAATACGTACACAAACATGTAGTAATTATCAGTGAAATAATTAACATTCACAAAATATGTAATATTCATAGAATATATAATATTATTGCTGCAATCAATTTACAAATATTTTCGTATATTCCGCACGGTTACGATATGAAACAATAATATTGCTTCAAATACCTTCACATTTTATGACACAGTCTTCGTTGTTGCTTTAAATAATCTACATACACTGGCGGAAAAAATATCCAAACACCAAGAAGGGGTTGTGCCAGATTAACGAAGTTAGTAGGCGTCTTTATATATCCAAAAGGTGACGTTCATTCATATTTTCCGGAAATCGCATTGGCGTGGCGCAGTAGCGATCCCGTGACGCTTCAGATTAGGTTTTCTTTAAATAAGGGTTGTCCTGTGCGAGAGCGTTAGTTACCTTTGAGATTGGACGGAGTGGCTGTAAGTGGGTCATGAATGCCTTTACGACGACTAAGAAACCAGTATCAACAGCTCACTGCGTGCGGTTGAACGAGGCCGTGTAAGAGGCAACGTGAAGGTGGATTTTACTTCCGCGCTATTGCAGAGTGGAGGTCCCTTGTGTTCTGCCTTGGTGTCAGTGATAGCCGCGTGTTGGTTAGAATGAGGCCAGGTGAGCGCCTGCATTCCACTTGTCTGCGGCGTCGACACACTGCACGCATACCGAGTGTTCTGGTCTGGGGAACAATTTTCTGTGACAGCATGACCATTCTCCCTCACCCTGACTTCAGGTGATTCGACCTGTTGTGCTGCCATTCATGAACTGCATTCCCGGGGGTGTTTTCCGACAGGATAATGCACGCCCCCATGCTGCTGTTTTAACCCAATGAGCCCTACAGGGTATCGACATATTGCCTTGGCCTGATCCATCCCCCGATCTGTCCCTAATCGAGCACGTATGGGACATCATTTGAGGAAAACTCCAGCGTCATCCGCAACCGGCATTAACCGTCCCTGTATTGATCCACCGTGTGCAACAGGCATGGAACTCCATTCCACAATCTGACATCCGTCACCTGTACGATACAATGCATGCACATTTGCGAAGGCTTTTACCGCGCGGATATTAACGTGTAGTCTTGTACAATTAATCAATTAAATGTGTTTCCACAACAAATTTACTGCCAAGATTTCCGTATTCACTGTTCCTTATTTCATGGTGTTTGGATACCAGTATTTAATAATAAAATTAATGACTCAATCAAAATACTTCAAATTTTAAAAAATAATGTTATTCACTGTAAATCTCAGAGTATAACGAACATTGTACTGTTGCAGCTAATTTCCTGCTGCTCTCATGCCTTGAAAATTAAAGAAGTAAATGTTAGTAAGTAATATCGAGTTTGTTAGAAATTTTGATCAATGAAATGTACCTAGCTATCCCAGATTCTTCCTCGTAGCGTGTGACGATCTCTGTGGCCTGAGATGGAGCCTCGGTCTGCAGGAGACACTCTAACGCATTCCAGCCGATGACGCGACTGTTGATGATCTCCTCATTCGCTTTATGTGTGAGAGTGGTTCAGTCAAGGACTTGTAATTTTCTAATTTCATTTAGCTTTTCGGCACAATAAAATTAGTTTTATTGTTTGCTCTTTCTCTTCTTATTCTTTCCGATGAGAACCACCTGCCAATTTCAATTCATTTCTCCCTACTTTGTTGTTTTCTCTTCCATTCCTTCCTAAATTCCTTTATCCATTCACTATACTGTTTGTTTCTGTCCTCGGATCACTTCGCACCCAGTTTCTTGTTCAATCTTCCTTGGAATCCTTCCATATTTACTACCCTCTTTCTAAAAATATCTCTGTCCATAGTTTCTTCTCTTGTATTAATTATTCCTTAATCTTTCTTTATTTCTTGAATCCAGCTAGTTGTTGACTTATTTCTCAAAGGTACTTGAAAATTATTTTTGTTAATCTGGAGTCATCCATTCTTTAAATATGTCCAAAACTTGCAAACTCCTTTTTCTTATGGTTTCTGTTGTGTTTTCTATGTTCCTGTATATTTCATCATTAGATCTTAATCTCTGTACTTCTGTTGTTTTCACAGGGCCTGGGATTTTTCTCATGATTCTCCTTTCTAGTACCTCAAGTTTACATAATCTATAGTTTTGTACCTGGCATTCACTTGCATATAGGCATTCCGGAATCAGCACTGTGCTCCCTTACTTTAAGATTTTTAGATAGACACTTTTGGTTATAAGTATTCTTTGTGATACCATATGCTATTTCCATCTTTTCTACTCTCTATTCTACTGCAGATATGTCTAAACACTTTTCCTGAATTATTTATCCCAGATATTTGAATTTCATTATCCTTTCCAATGGACCAGTATTTGTTGCCAAAAACTTCGTAGCGTACTTGATGTTCGTAATAAATTGTGTTTTTCCGACGGAGATTCTCAAACCTCTCTTGTTGGTTATCAGAAGCACAATTCACCGATAATTTTCGTTTTCATTTGTCTACAATAAAAGAACTGAAATACGAAGAATGCGGCAGTAGTATAATAAGCGGGTTCGGCGGCCGCCGCCGCCGCACGCCTCCTCCTCCGCCGCCTCCTCCGCCGCCGCCGCCGCCCGCGGGAAATTTGAATTTTGGCGGGAAATTTGAGTTTTGGCGGGAGATTTGAATTTGTAAACAAAGCCACGTGCTTTTTGACAGCTGTCATCGACAACAACGCATCGCTAACCTCACTGCTGCCATCTTGACGGGCCTAAACCTCACTAGTGCCAACTTAACCTAACTAGCATGAGGTAAACAAAGCCACGTGTTTTTTGACAGCCACGTGCTTTTTGACAGACAACAACGCATCGCTAACCTCAGTACTGCCATCTTGACGGGCCTAAACCTCAGTAGTGCCAACTTAACCTCACTAGCATGAGGTAAACAAAGCCACGTGCTTTTTGACAGCCACGTGCTTTTTGACAGATTTGTAAACAAAGCCACGTGCTTTTTGACCGACAACAACGCATCGCTAACCTCAGTACTGCCATCTTGACGGACCGAAACCTTAGTGGTACCAACTTAACCTAACTAGCGCGAGGTAAACAAAGCCACGTGCTGTTTTGACAGCTGTCATCCGCCATCTTTAAACCACAAAGCACTGTGCTGCCCTCTATATCGCAGTAGCTGCAAAATTCGTCACCTGTCATCGGCAGTGCTGCCATCTTGACGGGTCTAAACCTTAGTGCTACCAACTTAACCTAACTAGCGCGAGGTAAACAAAGCCACGTGTTTTTTGACAGCTGTCATCCGCCATCTTTAATTCTATTGAGCACAGTGCTGCCCTCTTTAGCTACTTACCTTTGAAATGTGGTGGCGGATAATTTGAAAAATGCTTTTTGACAGCAGCCATCTTGCATCGCAAACCTCAGTGCTGCCCTCTATGTAGACAAATCCACGTGCTTTTTGACAGCCACGTGCTTTTTGACAGCTGTCATCCGCCATCTTTGAGCACTGTGCTGCCCTCTTTAGATGTTAAATTCTTCACCTATCATCGGCAGTGCTGCCATCTTGGCAGGCCTAAACCTTAGTGCTGCCAACTTAACCTTACTAGCGTGAGATAAACAAAGCCACGTGCAGCTGTCATCCGCCATCTTTAATCTATAGAGCACAGTGCTGCCCTCTTTAGCTACTTACCTTTGAAATGTGGTGGCGGATAATTTGAAAAATGCTTTTCGACAAGCAGCCATCTTTAATCCAGAGAGAACAGTGCTGCCCTCTATGTGGTGGCGGCAAATTGAAAAATTCCACGTGCTCTTGTTTGAAAACAAACTCACGTGCTTTTTTGACAGCTGTCATCTGCCATCTTTAATCAACAGAGCACAGTGCTGCCCTCTTTAGCGATTCCACATGAGAGCAGCCATCTTTAATCAAGAGAGCACCGTGCTGCCCTCTATGTGGTGGCGGCAAATTCCACGTGCTCTTGTTTGGAAACAAACTCACGTGCTTTTTTGACAGCTACTACCCACCATCTTTAATCAACAGAGTATAGTGCTGCCCTCTATGTGGTGGCGGTAAATTCCACGTGCTCTTGTTTGGTAGACAAAGCCACGTGCTTTTTTGACAGCTGTCATCTGCCATCTTTGAGCACCGTGCTGCGGGCAATTTCATCACCTATCACCCGCCTTTTTGACAGCCGTCATCCACCATCTTTAATCAACAGAGCACAGTGCTGCACTCTATGTGGTGGCGGCAATTTGAAAAAATCTATGTGCTCTTGTTGGGAAACAAAGCCACGTGCTTTTTTGACAGCTGTCATTCGCCATCTTTGAGCACTGTGCTGCGGGCAATTTCGTCAGCTGTCATCCGCCATCTTTAATCCAGAGAGAACAGTGCTGCACTCTATGTGGTGGTGGTAAATTCCACGTGCTTTACAAACCTATGCGCTTTTCTGACAGCTGTCATCCGCCATCTTTGAGAACAGTGCTGCCCTCTATGTAGCGGTGGCAAATTCCACGTGCTTTACAAACCTATGCGCTTTTCTGACAGCCGTCATCCGCCATCTTTGAGAACAGTGCTGCCCTCTATGTAGCGGGTAATTTGAAAAGTTCTGTTAGCTGTCATCCGCCATCTTTGAGAACAGTGCTGCCCTCTATGTGGTGGCGGCAAATTCCAAGTGCTTTACAAACCTATGTGCTTTTCTGACAGCTGTCATCCACCATCTTTAATCTAGAGAGCACCGTGCTGCACGGCGGTGGTAAATTCCACGTGCTTTACAAAGCTATGTGCAGCTGTCATCCGCCATCTTTAATCACCGTGCTGCCCTCTATGTGGTTGCGGTAAATTCTATGTGCTTTACAAACCTATATGCTTTTCAGACAGCTGTCATCCGCCATCTTTAAGCTGTAAATCCCCCGATTCTCGACAGATTCTTAATCCGAGTTGTCAGGAAGGGCAACCAGTCGAAAACAATAGTGTAAGAGGTTAGATACTGCCAGTTTTGCGTCAGGAAGGGCAACTCAACAAATTCTTGCGATTTAAAATCTTAGTCGGGAAGGGCATCCGGCTGTAAAACCCCTGATTCTCGACAGATTCTTAATCCGAGTTCTTTGACGTCAGGAAGGGCAACCGGTTGAAAACTATAGTGTATGATGTAAGAGGCTAGATACTACTAGTTTTGCGTCAGGAAAGGCAACTCAACAAATTCTTGCGATTTAAAAATCTTAGTCAGGAAGGGCATCCGGCCGTAAAACAATAGTTCGTGATTTAAAATCTAAGAAGTGCATCTAGCTGTAAATCCCCGATTCTCGACAGATTCTGAATCCGAGTTTTCAGGAAGGGCAACCGGTCGAAAACAATAGTGTAAGAGGCTAGATACTGCTAGTTTTGCATCAGGAAGGACAACTCAACAAATTCATGCGATTTAAACACATTTTTATTCCCAAGAGAATCGAACCCGAGACTACCGGGTGAGAGGTATGCACGCTAAACTAAACTGTAGGCTATAGGTTTGCTCTACAGTCCTTGAAGTATCGGCACAGTCATTCTGGGCGAGTTGTGGAATGCGTGTGTTAGCTGAAATTGTACACGTATCTTCCGGCTCAACCTTGAGCGAGGACACTGATAAGCGACTTGTAACTCGCGAACGTCTTCTTAGCTGAGTAGCATGTAAGCTCTTAAAACACAGTACCAATTAAGGTTGTAAAATATTCTGAAATAGTCCTCCTCTGTGGTGTAGTAGTTAGTGTGATTAACTGCTACCCTCGGAGGTCCGAGTTCGATTCCCGGCTCTGCCACGGAATGTGTAGCATTTAGCCTATGTAAGTTCCTAACGTAAAATATCATGATTGTACGGAGAGGTTAAAACACACACAGTGCCTACTCCTATTGAAAGAACCTGCACGGTACCGGCATGTAGGCTTCTCCTGATGAAGGAGCCTGCACAAGGTTTAACGCCTCCTATCAACAGCCCTTACTTAATGCTAGCTTTTGCACACCCCGCCTCACACCATAGTTTTATACGACCGGTTGCCCTTCCTGACTAGGATTTTAAATCGATATCCCGACATAGCCTACTCCTACTGAAGAAGCCAGCTTAACGCCTCCATCCGACAAATGAATCACCCTCAACACTCTTCAATCATTCTCACTACTTCGGAAGATAGCGGGTTCGAACTAGAAGCCGTAAATGCTAGGCGAGGGGCCTGCGCGATCGTCATTACATGATCTAGCTAGATGCCCTTCCCGACGGCATAAGTTGCCAGGATTTGAATCGCGTACCCTTCCTGACTAGGATTTTTAAATCGATAACTAGATGCCCTGACATAGCCTACTCCTACCGAAGAAGCCAGCTTAACGCCTCCATCCGACAAATGAATCACCCTCAACACTCTTCAATCATTCTCACTACTTCGGAAGATAGCGGGTTCGAACTAGAAGCCGTAAATGCTAGGCGAGGGGCCTGCGCGATCGTCATTACATGATCTAGCTTTAGCTCAATACCTACAGGTAAGGAATACCGCGTATGTACCCTCGAGAAGTCGAGGATCACACGCTAACTTTCCAAGGCTCGAACTCTTAAATTCTGACACCTCGGCATCAACAGGAGGTTCGAATACGTCAGCCTGCAGGACTATAGGTGGGAGCTCTTGTTGCATTCGTTCCGACTGTACCGCAGTTGTCAGCTCAGCGTTTTTTCCACATCCGCTTGGTAACAAGCAGAATATTTAGCCGCTGCAGTCTGCGCGAAGTGCTCACAGTTCTCTGTATGCGTTTATTACGTACACACACATCTCCCGTCTGCTGGGAATATTATTCTTCAGCCTTTATCTTAAGGTAAGGTAGAACTGTTAGTTACTTTTTTATTTGCAAAGCAACTTCTACGCTAGACATCTACATTCATATATGTTTATTCTTTTTTTTAGGTACCGTTCGAAAGTACGCAATTTTATTCATCCCAGTAACAGCCTGCAGCACGTGCATTTTTTTTAAAGGTATGTTTTCGAACTTTGAGTTGTAAAGATAATTAGGTTAGATGATGCACCCTACACTACATTCATATATGTTTCTTCTTTTTTTTAGGTACGACCAGAATATTATCATTCGAGTTTCAGGCTTGAACGCACGCATTTATACATCCGAGTAACAGTTTGCAGCGCGAAGATTTTAAGGTATGTCTGACCTCTATTCGTTGAAACTTGGTTTCTTCTAAAACATCGTAACTTTAGTCTATTGATAAATAGTTGTTCTCTTCAACCCGCATACTAAAGACGTGGTACGTACATAGCTATGTCCGCCCTCAACGGGTTGAAACTTGGTTTCTTCTAAAACATTGTAACTTTAAGCTATTCATAAATAGTTGTTCTCTTCAACCCGCATACTATAGACGTGGTATAATTTCAAACACGCACACATAGCTATGTCTGACCTCAACGGGTTGAAAGTTGGTTTCTTCCGAACATCGTAACTTTAGTCTATTGATAAATAGTTGTTCTCTTCAATCATCATGCTATAGACGTGGTATAATTTCAAACACGTACACATAGCTATGTCTGACCTCAACGGGTTGAAACTTGGTTTCTTCTAAAACATCGTTACTTTAGTCTATTGATAAATAGTTGTTCTCTTTAATCCTCACGCTATAGACGAGGTGTGCACATAGCTATGTCTATCCTCAACAGGCTGAAAGTTGGTTTCTTCTAAAACATCGTAACTTTAAGCTAATCATAAATAGTTGTTCTCTTCAATCCTCATGCTATAGACGTGGTATAATTTCAAACACATAGCTATGTCTGACCTCAACAGGCTGAAACTTGGTTTCTTCTGAAACATCGTAACTTTAGAGTATTGATAAATAGTTGTTCTCTTTAATCCTCACGCTATAGACGGGGTATAATTTCAAACAGGCACACATGGCTATGTCTGCCCTCAACAGGCTGAAACTTGGTTTCTTCTAAAACATTGTAACTTTAGTCTATTGATAAATAGTTGTTCTCTTTAATCCTCACGCTATAGACGAGGTATAATTTCAAACACGCACACATAGCTATGTCTGACCTCAACAGGCTGAAACATGGTTTCTTCTAAAACATTGTAACTTTAAGCTAATCATAAATAGTTGTTCTCTTCAACCCGCATACTATAGACGGGGGTATAATTTCAAACACGCACACATGGCTATGTCTGACCTCAACGGGTTGAAACTTGGTTTCTTCTAAAACATTGTAACTTTAAGCTAATCATAAATAGTTGTTCTCTTCAACCCGCATACTATAGACGGGGTATAATTTCAAACACGTGTACATAGCTATGTCCACCCTCAACGGGCTGAAACTTGGTTTCTTCCGAACATAGTAACTTTAGTCTATTGATAAATAGTTGTTCTTGCATACTATAGACGAGGTATAGCTATGTCTGCCCTCAACGGGCTGAAACTTCGTTTCTTCCGTAACTTTAGAGTATTGATAAATAGTTGTTCTCTTTAATCCTCACGCTATAGACGTGGTATAATTTCAAACACGTACACATGGCTATGTCTATCCTCAACGGGTTGAAACTTGGTTTCTTCTAAAACATCATAACTTTAGTCTATTGATAAATAGTTGTTCTCTTCAATCATCATACTATAGACGTGGTACGTACACATAGCTATGTCTAGTCTCAACGGGCTGAAACTTGGTTTCTTCCGAACATCATCTCTTCAATCCTCATGCTATAGGCCTAACTCACAGCCATGTCCAACCTCTATACGCTGAAACTTGGTTTCTTCCGTAACTTTCACCTAATCTCTATCGGTCGTTCTCTTTTCAGATGTTCCCCTGCTGCGAGGAATGTAATGTAACGTTTGCAAGGCGTGATAACTTCATGTGCCATATGAAATCAAAACACCCTAGCATAACATCTGCTTTATGTAATTTGTAGTGTGTATTTCGCTAACGTAGAGCGATATGAGGATCACTTAGCAGAGGTACATCAAATATCTACTCGCCCTCAGGTAGTAGTAGGGAAAAAGCGTGCAGCTACTGATGTAGCTGTAGCAAGTACTAGTAGTAAAAAACCTAGAAAAAATCATGAACAGATGTCCCCCTGCTGCGAGGAATGTAATGTAACGTTTGCAAGGCGTGATAACTTCACGCGCCATATGAAATCAAAACACCCTAGCATAACATCAGCTTTATGTAAAGTTTGTAGTGTGTATTTCGCTAACGTAGAGCGATATGAGGATCACTTAGCAGAGGTACATCAAATATCTACTTGCCCTCAGGTAGTAGTAGGGGAAAAGCGTGCAGCTACTGATGTAGCTGTAGAAAGTAGTAGTAGTAAAAAACCTAGAAAAAATCATGAACTTCAAACTATTCACTGCGAGCACTGTAACACTGATGTACCATCTTCGCATTTTCAGGGGCACTTACGGAGTAATGCGCATAAAAATAATGCGTGTAGAAGTGGTAGTAACGCAAACATCGAGGAAATTAATACAGCATTTAAAAGTAGGATTGCTATTTACCGAATTCGCACCAGTCAAAAGTTTCAGAGCACTTCAAACTTTTTAAATTGCGTTCAACCGGATGTACAACAGCTTCTTGCTAAATCTTTGTCCAATCATAGTTTATTTAAAGTTAATTTTGAACTTTTCGCCTTGTACATTAAAAGCACGGATGAATCCGAAATAACGGACATTAAATCATTTAATACGAAGAATTTTATCATAAGTCAGTCGACTAATTTTGGCGATGTACTTAGGGATGTCTCTAACATTATTTCAACTAAGAGCGAGGAATTTCAGGAAAAGGAATCAGGGTGGGCTTTAGTTGAGATAATGTATCTAGAAGTTAACATCAATAAGTACAATCCTATGCGTGGATCTTCGCACATTGAGCTGCCGACATGGATTCAGCGAAAAGAAGCTGTTGTAAACATCCAAAACAATGACGAAGCATGTTTTGCATGGGCGGTGATGTCAGCTTTAAATCCTGCGAAATCAGACGTAGCTAAGAGAACATCATCGTATCCACACTATTCAACGCAGCTAAATTTCGATAGTATAGAATTTCCCGTACAGTTAAAAGATATTAAGCGCTTTGAGGAACTAAATAACATTAGTATTAATGTGTATGGTGTAGAGAAAAAGTCTGTAGTAGGTCCTCTGTATTATACATGTCATAAGAAGAGTACTCATGTTAATTTACTCTATATTGAAAACAGTGAGAATAGCCACTTTTGCTGGATTAAAAATCTGAGTAGACTTGTTGGCAGTCAGTTGTCAAAAGATAAGTGTAAAAAGTGGCTATGTGATGGATGCTTGCAGTATTTTAGAACTGAAGATCAGTTAACGAAGCATTCCAAGAATGACTGCAATCATGTACGTACAGAGATACCTACTACAGGCAATAATGTTTTAAAATTTACAAATTTTCACAAGCAGATGTGGGTACCGTTCGTGATTTATGCAGACTTTGAAGCCATCCTCACGCCATGCAACACATGCTCACCTAATCCTGACAACTCTTTCACTAATACTACGCACATGCATGTCCCGTATAGCTTCGCGTATTACATCAAGTGTAGTTACGATAGTACGCTTAACAAGTTAGAGCTGTATCGAGGACATGATGCTGCTAAAGTATTTTTAGAAAGACTTGAAAGTGATGCAGTTCGTCTCGGTCGTATTCTGAATAGTAATATTCCTATGAAGCCACTCACCGACATTCAGTTAAATGATCATGAACGTGCTACAAAGTGTAGCATTTGTGGTGGGGAATTTTCCGAAAATGACCCTAAAGTTTTTGATCATGATCATTTAACTGGTTTCTACAGATGTGCCGCTCATTATAGCTGTAATCTTAAGTATAGAGTTCCTAAATTCATCCCTGTAATTTTTCATAACTTATCTGGTTACGACTCTCATTTCATCATTTCACAATTTGGAGCTTCAGATGAAAAAGTAGATATAATCCCTCAGAATAAAGAGCGGTACATTGCGTTTGCAAAGTCTGTAAAAGTAGATGCTGAGCATTCTATAAAACTGAGATTCCTTGACTCGTTTCGCTTTATGGCGAGTAGCCTCGATAAACTTTCTAGTCATTTACAGCCTGAACAATTTACAGAAATTCGACGCGTTTTCCCCGAAGAAGCGCAGTTTAATTTACTTCGGCGTAAGGGTGTTTTTTGTTACGAATATCTCGACTGCTTAGACCGCCTAGAAGAACGTGCCTTACCATCGAAACAATCCTTTTACAGCTCGCTGAATTCAGCAGATATTAGTGATGATGACTATTTACATGCACAACATATCTGGGAACAGTTCCACATTCAAACGCTGGGTGAATACTCCGATTTATATTTAAAGACAGATGTACTTTTGTTAGCTGATGTTTTTGAAAATTTTCGCTGTGTTTGCATGAACACCTACAGCCTTGACCCATGTCAGTATTTTACTGCACCTGGGTTAAGTTGGGACGCGATGTTAAAATACACGCGTGTGAATTTAGAACTGCTAACCGATATCGATATGGTGCACTTTATAAAAGCATCCATTCGAGGCGGTCTGAGTCAGTGCAGCGGACGATATTCGAGGGCTAATAATAAGTACATGCCGAGTTTCGATTCTAGTCAGGAATCTCAGTATATCGTTTATCTGGATGCTAATAATCAGTATGGGTGGGCGATGAGTCAGCATCTACCGGTGAGTGGTTTCCGCTGGCTGACGCAGTGCGAAATTGATGCTTTACAGCTACACGCCCTAGGCGATGAAGCTGATAAAGGTTATTTCCTCGAAGTTGACTTACAGTATCCTAAAGAGTTACACACTTCTCATAATGACCTACCGTTCTGCCCTGAAAATATGAAGCCCCCGTACATTGCATCAACGACGAAAATGCTCATTGCTAATTTATGCGATAAATCTAAGTATATCATTCATTACCGAAATTTAAAACAGTGTTTGCAGCATGGTTTGAAGTTATCCAAAATTCATCGCGTACTAGAATTTAATCAGTCACCGTGGCTAAAGCCATATATCGATCTGAACAATAATTTAAGAACGAATGCGGTTAACGAGTTTGAAAAAGATTTCTACAAGCTCATGAATAACAGTGTGTTTGGTAAGACTATGGAGAATGTTGACAAACGCGTTGATGTAAAATTGATTACAAACTGGGATAATATTAAGAAAAGGTATGGTGCTAACTATTTAATAAGTAAACCAAATTTCCACAGCTGCACCATCATACATGAGAATTTAGTTATTATACAGATGAATCGTGTCAAGGTTAAGTATGACAAACCTACCTACGTCGGCTTTGCAGTACTTGAATTGGCTAAAACACTCATGTATGAATTCCATTACGATTATATGATGAAGAAGTACGCGCATAATGCGCAATTGCTCTACACAGATACCGATTCGTTTATTTATCAAATCAAAACTGATGACTATTACAATGATATAAAGCCAGACTTCGGTAGGTTTGATACAAGTAACTATCCTGCAGATAATCAATATCATCTACCGCTAGTGAACAAAAAGGTTCTAGGTAAAATGAAAGATGAATGTGCTGGGAATATTATCGATTCATTTGTAGGTACTAAATCCAAGTCATATTGCATAAAACTCTTAAATGAATTACAAATAAAGAGATTGAAGGGGGTTAAAAAGAATGTCGTTCAGAATCAGCTAAGTTTTGAAAACTATAACAATTGCATTAAAAGTAATCCACCTGTTTTGCATAAGCAAATGTCTGTCATTAGAAGCAAGAAGCACCAGTTGTACACACATTTAATTAGTAAGGTAGCCCTTAATAGCGATGATTGTAAACGGTTTGTCATTCCAAATTCTACCAACACGCTAGCCTGGGGGCATTGTAGTATTGATAGGTACTACTTTACATAAACATTATGCTAGAGGTGTGTGTACTTACGTTACGCTGTCTTACATCACAATTCGGGAGAGGAACGCTGAGAGTGTAGCACGGCAAGTCTAAACTTGTACATTCAAGAATTGCATCGAGAAGTACGCAAAACATCACTAGGGTAAAATGATTCGAGATAAAACTTGTACATACAAGATGTAAATAAATAATGTAGAATTGGCATATTCTTTTATTTTAGGTTAGGTATTACCTTCCTCCCACTCCTTATTTGCAAGATAGAGTTTTTGTTTATTACTCATAGAAGAAGAAAGAAGGTGATGAGCAGTTTCGTAAGTATAGTATCGTCTTGTTCGGTAAGTGTCTCGAGAGCAGAATTTCTTTTTTGTCAAAAAAAGCACATAGCTTTGTAAAGCACGTGGAATTTGCCGCCACCGGGGCAGCACTGTTCTCTCTGGATTAAAAGCTTTGTTTCCAAACAAGAGCACGTAGAATTTACCGCCGCCACATAGAGTGCAGCACTGTTCTCAAAGATGGCGGATGACGGCTGTCAGAAAAGCGCATAGGTTTGTAAAGCACTTGGAATTTGCCACCGCTACATAGAGGGCAGCACTGTTCTCAAAGATGGCGGATGACGGCTGTCAGAAAAGCGCATAGGTTTGTAAAGCACGTGGAATTTGCCACCGCTACATAGAGGGCAGCACTGTTCTCAAAGATGGCGGATGACAGCTGTCAGAAAAGCGCATAGGTTTGTAAAGCACGTGGAATTTACCACCACCACATAGAGTGCAGCACTGTTCTCTCTGGATTAAAGATGGCGGATGACAGCTGACGAAATTGCCCGCAGCACAGTGCTCAAAGATGGCGAATGACAGCTGTCAAAAAAGCACGTGGCTTTGTTTCCCAACAAGAGCACATAGATTTTTTCAAATTGCCGCCACCACATAGAGTGCAGCACTGTGCTCTGTTGATTAAAGATGGTGGATGACGGCTGTCAAAAAGGCGGGTGATAGGTGATGAAATTGCCCGCAGCACGGTGCTCAAAGATGGCGGATGACAGCTGTCAAAAAAGCACGTGGCTTTGTCTACCAAACAAGAGCACGTGGAATTTACCGCCACCACATAGAGGGCAGCACTATACTCTGTTGATTAAAGATGGTGGGTAGTAGCTGTCAAAAAAGCACGTGAGTTTGTTTCCAAACAAGAGCACGTGGAATTTGCCGCCACCACATAGAGGGCAGCACGGTGCTCTCTTGATTAAAGATGGCTGCTCTCATGTGGAATCGCTAAAGAGGGCAGCACTGTGCTCTGTTGATTAAAGATGGCAGATGACAGCTGTCAAAAAAGCACGTGAGTTTGTTTTCAAACAAGAGCACGTGGAATTTTTCAATTTGCCGCCACCACATAGAGGGCAGCACTGTTCTCTCTGGATTAAAGATGGCTGCTTGTCGAAAAGCATTTTTCAAATTATCCGCCACCACATTTCAAAGGTAAGTAGCTAAAGAGGGCAGCACAGTGCTCAAAGATGGCGGATGACAGCTGTCAAAAAGCACGTGGCTGTCAAAAAGCACGTGGATTTGTCTACATAGAGGGCAGCACTGAGGTTTGCGATGCAAGATGGCTGCTGTCAAAAAGCATTTTTCAAATTATCCGCCACCACATTTCAAAGGTAAGTAGCTAAAGAGGGCAGCACTGTGCTCAATAGAATTAAAGATGGCGGATGACAGCTGTCAAAAAACACGTGGCTTTGTTTACCTCGCGCTAGTTAGGTTAAGTTGGTAGCACTAAGGTTTAGACCCGTCAAGATGGCAGCACTGCCGATGACAGGTGACGAATTTTGCAGCTACTGCGATATAGAGGGCAGCACAGTGCTTTGTGGTTTAAAGATGGCGGATGACAGCTGTCAAAACAGCACGTGGCTTTGTTTACCTCGCGCTAGTTAGGTTAAGTTGGTACCACTAAGGTTTCGGTCCGTCAAGATGGCAGTACTGAGGTTAGCGATGCGTTGTTGTCGGTCAAAAAGCACGTGGCTTTGTTTACAAATCTGTCAAAAAGCACGTGGCTGTCAAAAAGCACGTGGCTTTGTTTACCTCATGCTAGTGAGGTTAAGTTGGCACTACTGAGGTTTAGGCCCGTCAAGATGGCAGTACTGAGGTTAGCGATGCGTTGTTGTCTGTCAAAAAGCACGTGGCTGTCAAAAAACACGTGGCTTTGTTTACCTCATGCTAGTTAGGTTAAGTTGGCACTAGTGAGGTTTAGGCCCGTCAAGATGGCATCAGTGAGGTTAGCGATGCGTTGTTGTCGATGACAGCTGTCAAAAAGCACGTGGCTTTGTTTACAAATTCAAATCTCCCGCCAAAACTCAAATTTCCCGCCAAAATTCAAATTTCCCGCGGGCGGCGGCGGCGGCGGCGGAGGAGGCGGCGGAGGAGGAGGCGTGCGGCGGCGGCGGCCGCCGAACCCGCTTATTATACTACTTGCGGCCCCTAACTTGTACGTGATATAGAAATTTAAATTAATTATACCTGTCAAAAAGATTTTTGTGACTCGGTTTTCCTTATGCGCAACTAGTTCATTATGTCCCAAAAAGTGCCCTGCCTTGCATTTTGCGGTGAGGGAATTAAGTCCCACTACATTAAATAAAGGCATGGTATAATCGTCACGGTGCGGGAAATTTTCATAACATAAATTTTTGAAGGAAAGAAGGAAACAACCAAAGAGCATGATGGGAGATTGCACTTGGAGAATTCTACGAGGAAGTCCACAGGAATCCAAAGGACAGTCGAAGTCTCATACGAATGTTTACTTTTAAAACCATAGCGGCATTTCATTTCTCCCAAACTCTTTTATCTTAAATTTTGTTCTTCTGTATTTTTTCTTTCTTCGCAAGATGAATTGCTCATGGTATTCGATAATATTCAACTGCTGTAATGCATGTGGACGAAACACTTGTTTATTTTTTGGGAGTGGAACTACCGCTTTCTGATCAGACACTCCTCATATATCTCGAACTTCACTCAAATCTGTTCCTTGAATCACTGTGATAAGAATCTTAAAATAAACTAGAACCGTGTATTCTAATAAATGATCAGTTATTTGTAAATACTAATGTCACCTAGTTATAATACATTGGTGTTTGTCAATTAAAACGTAGTTTAGCCCACCATTCACAAATTTAAGGTAGCATAAACGTCTTTCGTTTACGGAAAGCGTAGGAAAAATATATAATGAGGCATTATTCTCAAGAAATTCATCTTCGTTCCATCGTGTTTCTACCGTTCCTTTGAGGCCCTCCTTCTGTCCTCCTAAGTTGCAGAGAAATGTTATTTGTGGTCCGGAATAACCCTTGCGCTAAAATGGGTGGGGGGAACAAAACGTTTTCCTTCGTCTTACCGACATACGCAGTCACGTACAATAAGTTAAAATTGGTTGCCCATTGTTATTCATTCACTATTTGTTCACTTATCCCGTAGAACCATAACTTACCATTACTCTTCTTGCCATCTCGTTATGAGTCTGTCGTATTTCTTGTGTCTATGCGTTTTGGATTTTCAAATTTCTTCCCGTCGGCTCTTTGGATATAAAGGCGTGCGAGTTGATTTTATGTCTGTATATAGTCCCTTTAGTTGCCAGTGGATCAATGATGTCTTCTGTGACATCATCTTTGGTGTCTAGTAGCCACTGTATTTTTATTTGTCGAGTTCCATCCCAGATTAAGTTTATCTTGGTCAGTCGCGAGTCCTCCATTCGTGCTTTATGTCCGTATAATAACAGTATTCCATGCTCTTCATTTATTTATACATGTTTCTGTGTCTTTAAATTGATACGGTTTTTGTCGTACTAACTCCTTGTTTTCTCCAGGCCATTTTTTCCCTTACTCTTCCCTCCAGACTTAAGTGAACAAGTCGTGTTTCTTCCAGAGCGTGACGGACCAACGTGTCCCTCCATCGAATCAAATATCTCCAAACCTTTCTCCTGAAACGTACTTAGATCAGCATCTCCTCGTTTGCGATCCGATCGACCCAAATAATTTTAATCCCTGAGAGGTAGCAGATGGAGTTTTGGTGCGGGATCGAAATACAGTAATTACGAATGTGTAATGTCATAGTATTGTGCTCATGGGCTGTGCCTCTCAGTAATGTGTCCTCAGACTGTTCGCTAGTGGTGAGGAAAGTTTCGTCTAGCAACTATCACGTCAGCGCGCCTAGAGCATTCGTACATGCGCGACGCCCGCGTTTCTCAGCGAGCGGAAGTTTTCATCCGTGTGTGACCTCTTCTGTTACGGAAATTACGCAAAAATTTATGATCAGTGTGAAAATGTTTCAACAGTGTAGTCCTTTCTGACATTTTGCGTTGACATGGAAGAATTAAGAAGCAGCTGTACTGTGTGGAACGTGAGGAGTGGCAAGAACTGCTAAATGCAAATAGCGAATGTTCATTTCGAAGACAGTTACTATATGAAAAAACAGAAGATACCCCATTTGATGGAGGAAATGATCTTGATGATGATGCCGATGTGTTGGAAGACGATTCCTGATCTGAAATTCCTGTTGTGAACTAGACGAGGACGTAAATCGAATAAATATGGTACGAAAATATTGGTTTAATGCAGACGTATGACAGCTATGAGTATTCATATTGCTCTAATATTCTAGATATAGAGAAATATCAGTTGTGGCACACATATATCATGAGTGACGCTATATTTGTCTTTATCATGATCACGGAGGTAAACTACGCGATTGGCACGTGAAGTTTGAAAATTCTACGCGCCCTCTCACGGGTTAAACTTCCTTCCGTAAACGCGCATTTTAAAGCCCATCATGCTCTTTCTTTCTGCAGTAGTTTCACTCCCACGCAGTACCACTTCTCCGACATGTTCATTTATGTTTGTGAAGACTAGACTTATTTTTATTCAGTTTTCTTTACATTACACCGACACAGGTAGGTCTTACGGAGACGATGGGATAGGAAAGGAATAGGTGTGGGAAGGAAGCGGAAGTGGCCTTGATTAGGGTAGAGCCTGCAGCATTTTCCTGGTGCGAAAATGGGAAACTACGGGAAACCATCTTCAGGGCTGCCGACAGTGGGGTTCAAACCCACTAACTCCCGGATACTGGATACTGGCCGCACATGTAAGCGACTGCAGCTTTATTTACTAATGCTAACCTCGAAAGTTTCGTTAGCAGTAGGCTAAAGTGCAAACTACTGTAACTTGGTTGTTTGTCGAGCCTGGATTTCGATGCAAATGCATGTTTTAAATAAGCTGGTTACACTTCTCAAACATTGCAAATATTCATTTTATTACTTAAATGATTCCAAATAACCGTCCTTTTTCCCTGCATGCTTGACCGTTTTTGCCTTTTTTGAGAGAAAATTCGTGCATAATGTATATTTTGAAGAGTTTGCGCATAATAGCGGATATTTGGACCTTTATGTTGCATAATATGTCTTTCCTTCTGACTTTGGCGCATATATAACTTGCATGCTGGTGCCTTTTTTGAATGTTACTTTGCGGAATTTGGGACCGTTTTACCACGTTATACAGTAGGTCTGTTATTGAGATATGGAGAAGGAATATATTCCTGGTATCCTAACTGACAAGCAAAGTTAATTAATAATAATTAACCTAGCACTTTCTTATCTGTTGCTTGAGTAAACATTGACGTAAGCCAGAAAGTCCCACGCCGATCTCTGTAATTCTTAGGAATAAGATATCCCAGTTATAAATTTCTAAACATTGAACCGTAAATTGTGCATTACTAAGTGACGGCTCATTTGCTTCTATGTCAGGTGAACAAAACAAACTATTATCACACTTCTGTGACGCTGCGTTACTGAGACAGCAGCTTACAAACCTTGCTTTTGCACTGAACCTTCCGTTGTTATCCTGAGATTTCCTATCCGGAACGTTCACTCGTCACACGTCTTTGTTATCTCAGCTTCAATCTCTAGCAGACCGGGCTTTGGCCGTGCGGCTGTGAGCTTACATCCGGGAGATAATGGGTTCGAATCCAACTGTCGGCAGCCCTGAAGACTGTTTTCCGTGGTTTTCCATTTTCACACCAGGCAAATGCTGGGGATGTACCTTAATTAAGGCTACGACCGCTTCCTTCCAACTCCTAGCCCTTTCCTAGCTCATCGTCGCCATTAGACCTGTCTGTGTCGGTGCGACGTAAAGCCACTAGCAAAAATAATCTCTAGCAGTTATTGAAGACATAATCAGTTGCAGTGATCCCACGGAGAAGTAGCTGCGGTAGCTAGAGATGAGCTGAACAAAATGATCCATTCAAGTCCTTATTTTGAATTCGCCAAGCTTATAAAAGTCGCATTGTTGTGAAAAAGCAAAAACGTACAGTTTGACCTCACTTAGTCCCAAATGACTTCATTTAAGTATGCTCCTGTCACTTCTTGAGACGTAGAAAAGTCATTTCTCTGCTTAAGAATGTGCTGCCAGACAAACGGAAGAGATTAAATCAAGATAATTTGTAGAAATTAGACATGTACAATGTTTCAAATGGATCAGGATTTTAATTGCGCATAATTTCCAGTTTATTATTGCATGTTTTGCCACATCATAGGACATGAATGAATGCATATTCTGTGATTTCATGCTGCATGGGGCTTTAGTTATTGGGGATTATCGACTAACACACTCTTCCATTATATAACGTGAGTAACATACATTTTCGGGGTTTTCATGAGCCGTACCCCTAATGTTTAAGCCATACACGCATCAAACCATCGTGCAAGCTAGAGCATCCTTGTTACGGGCTTCAGTAAGTTTGCGTTTTAACCTATTGGTGTTGTTGTTTAATTATCGGCCCATAGACTGGTTTGATGCAGCCTCCATCCCACCCTATCCTGTGCTAACCTTTACATTTCTACGTAGCTACTACATCTGTTCTAATCTGCTTGTCATATTCATACCTCTTTTTACCCCTAGCGTTCTTACCCCCTACACTTCCCTCAAAAACCAACTCACTGTGCGAGTTAAGGGCGCACAGCTGTGAGCTTGAATCCGGCAGATAGTGGGTTCAAACCCCAATGATGCCAGTCCTTAATATAGTTTCCCATTTTCACACCAGGCAAACGCTGGGCCCGTACCTTATTTAAGGCCACTCCTAGGCCTGTCCTATACCATCGTCGCCGTAAGGCCTATCTGAGTCGGTGCGACGTAAAGGAAAACAAGTGAACAAGTCCTTGGTGACTTCACTTCTGTCCTCTTCAATTCTGTCTTCTTCCGGTCAACTTTATCCAAACCACTTTCTCCCACTAAATGGATTCAGACTCTCTTCACTCTCACCATCCGCAGTGTCCGACACCATAGGTAAATGGTTAGCATGCTCACCTTTGATGCAAGTGCTCCCGGGTTCGATTCCCGGTTGGGTCGCCAATTTGAACTTTAATTAGTTAATTGGTATGGCTCGAGGGCTGGGTGTTTGTGACGTCTTTTGCATTAGATTTCATCATAGATAGGGCGCCATCCTCACAGACACGCAGGTCGCCCATTCGGTATCAAATCAAAAGACCTGCTTCAGGTCTCTCCGGAGGCCGCACACCATTATTATTACTACACCATAACCTTTCTTCTGTAACACCACATTTCAAAAGCTTCTATTCTCTTCCTTTCTGAGCTAGTTATTGTCCACCTTTCACTTCAATAAAATCGCACTCCAGGCGAAACAAACATCTTCCTTATTCCTATATCCATGTTCAAAGTGAGCACATTTCTTTTTTATTAAAAGATTTCTTACCTTGTGCTAGTCTGAATTTTATGTCCCCCTTATTGATGGTATCGTTAGTTATTTTATCCAGTTAACAATATCCATCTTCGTCCTTTTAGACTTTAATTCCTAATCTAAATATTCCTGCATCACCTGACTTCGTTCGACTGCACTCCATTACTTTTGATTTGAACTAATTTGTTTTTAGTCTTGTACTCCTTCTCCAAAACTCTTCCCATACTCTTCATCAAGTTCTCTAGCTTATTGCTGGCCTAAAATCCGGTCTCCACTGATTACTTTACTTCCACTATACAACAATCCTCTAATTCCTTAATAATTTGGGTTTCCAGATTTATATTAAGTGCTTCAAGAAATCTTAAACATTCCGTCATTTTTGTCTTTATATTCATAACTTTCCTCGTTGCCTCCCACAGTGTTATCCATACTCAGAACAGCAAACACATCCAATAACCAGTGCAGCGGTTTCCTAGCCAATTACGAGCCAACCAATGTCAATATCCAGGTGCAGCACTTGAGATGAGAACGCAGGCCCTGTGTGTATTACTGCTCACTCCCTGATGAGGTGGATAATGAACAATGTGAATATACTCTCAAAATGATGGCACTCTGCAACATTTAAATGTGAGATAAATATTTAATTTGTATACGAGCAGTAAAAATGTTCTCGCTCTCAAAGGGGTTTTGTACGTACTCTCTGTTTTAGCTAGAACATTAATGGACGCACGCTAATAGCGACAAAAATAGAACCAGATAATGCACCTTGGTACATGGAGTAAAAAGTTACGGAGTTCCATAACACAGAAGAAACGGGATTACTTCATTATGTAATTCAGTTACACCCTCTAATTACGCCAAGGTGCATTATCTAGCTTCTTTGACGCTATCAGCGTACGTCATTTAATATTCTTCGCTATAGGATGGAGAACGCGTTGAAGGAAATATTTTCAAATATCCGAAAATTGAAAATACCACGCAATTGGGAAGTCTTAATGATTTTTAGTCTGTGCCAGTGCTTAATGCTATCTCTCCCATGTACCTAGCAATTTTCCGAAACATTAATTTAACATTCAGCAGCTGTTAATTTGCGTAGGAGTTGTGAATATCCGGTAAATTCTCATGATATTTGAATATTGCGAGCAACATTCCCTTCGTAGGTAGCGAAGGTTATTAATATTTTAAATTCCCACTCTTATATTAGGTGCTTCAACTGATCATTCCACACTAGCATACTGAAGCGAGGAACATGTATAGTCTAGCCTGCACAACGGTTGTGCTATACTTCTTGCATAAACATTAGGGGTATGGCCCACCGGAACCTATGGAATGTATGCTACTCTCACTACATTACTGAAGAGCGGACTAGACAACAAAATTGGTTAGCAATCTTACCTATCACTGCCTAAAAAGTATATTCTTACTTATGGAGGCTTACCGAATGATGAGGACAGTACGAAAATCAGTGCATAAGTCGCTAGCAGTGTTACGAGTGCTCTCTGCCTTTCAAGAATTACAAATAGAACGCACCAACCCATGCATTGATTGTATCATTGAGATAAATGTGCTTTCCCACCACCATGCTCGCCTGACTTAGCCCCGGTATACAATCTTCTAATCTCCAACCTGAATTTCACCCTTAAATGGTGAAGATTTCTTAAAGTAGTACAAGTCTCATATGAATAACAATGTGTTGGTATTAAGATAGACGCGTAATCACACAGCTGTCTGAACTATCAGGATATGTTTGGCAGACGAGACGACCGAAGCTCACACGAGGCAAGAGAAGTGGATCCTAAAAATATCAGCTGAAGAACGGGAGAGAAGGTGAGAGAGGATGTAGAGATTCCGAGAGGAGATGAAGAAAAACCAATCCATGTAAAAGGTGCCCGTGGTACTACAGAGGCCGTACAGAAAGAAGAAGAAGGAGAAGAAGAAGGAGAAGAAGAACAAATTGCTCCTTGCCCTCAGTCGTCTTCGTCTTTTGAACTTAGACAATATTCATCTGAACTTTTTAAATCAGGCCATATGCTTGGAATGTTGTCTCCATTCATCAAGGTTTTTGACATCGACTCTCTACCAGATTAAAATCCATTGAATAAAATCTGTTGTGTTTACTAACCAGTTAATATCCGAGCCGTAACAACGGATATTCCCGTTGCTCTTCAGAGCCATGTCAGTACAGAACCAAGGGCCATTTGCTCCATAGATCAACGCTAAGCTCGTAGTGCATTGTTAATGCATATATCATGTGGAATGTCGCTGCTGGAACAACAGACATGTCTACACTGACTGACATAGTGATGGATGGTGGCCCCTCATTTTATTCTAACTCCGTACTCCAAGTAACTATACATCGGTTTTCACCTGCTGTCAGAAATCTCACATCTAACTGGAAGTATTCACCTTCGAGGCTCCAAATTTGCGAGTAACATTGTCATCGGTCCGCCATTTGCGGGATATATTATACTCACAATTTGTCACTACGTCCCAGGAATTGAAATTATTTTCAAGTTTACGGCATTTGACAATAATTCGTCATGTAATGCTGAACTCCAAGTACACAGTAGTGACAATTGATGGTTTTGAAAAATTAATTGATTCCGTTGAGAGAGAAGTCATAGATAAAATAATACGGGATTTGGGAGTGACATCTAAATTACTAAACGTACGAGGGTTGTTTATTTTTCAAAATTCAATGGTCTATAGAAAGACACACTGACATAACAAAATGATTCTTTCACCGAAAGTTTAGTAGTTTCACACTTACTTTTCAACATAATCGCCAAAATGATTTAGGCACTTTTATGTATCGTGACACCGATTTTCCTATGCCCCCTGCAAAGAAGTCTGTGAGGTATTGTGCTTCTGGATAGCCTCCTTCGCTTGTCTGCCATAAATGGAGGTTTACGATCAGTGAACTTTCTACAGCCATCCCAGACATTTCAGTGTCTTTTGTGTACACAACTGTGACTCAACACTAGGATACCGGAAACATTGTTAATGTTGGGTCTCAACAATGTTGACTGACGATCGCAAAACTCAGTGAAGGGCGTAATGTTTCACACGCGTTACCATAGTGAGGGGAAGAGTTTTTAAAGTTTATCGTTACTGGCAATGAAACCTGGGTCCTGTGTGACATTCCAGAAATCAAAGAAGAGTCTAAGAAGTGGATGCATGCTTCTTCTACAAACAAGGCGAAAGGAACCGGAAAACAATTGCTGTCATTTTTGGGACAATATATGTGTCTTGTTGATGGACTTTATGGACCAGAAAACTCTCCAGACGCACATTGCCTCACTGTCGGCGGAGGGCATCGGAAAGAAGATGTCACGATATGACAAATGCCTAAATGGCATTGACTATTATATGCAAAAATATGTATGAAACTTCAGAACTTTTAGTGATGAAGTGATTTTGTTATGTCAAGGTGTCTTTTAGTTACAGCCCATTGGAGGCTGAAAGACAAACAGCTTTCGTAGCATGGGAAACACTGAGACAGTTTCAAAAGTAACATTTTTGGCGAAATATCAAAACCTCTGAAGATAAATACAGGTGTACGGCAAGGTGACGCTTATGGCCAATTCTGTTCATCTGTATCCTAGATAATATTGTATTTGGAATGAAAAATTAAAACATAAACATATAATTTCGTCACTTACTTTGGGGAGGATCTCAAAAATGTTGAAATTGATTGCCAGAATGACGAACAAACTGTACGATTGTATTGCACTCAGCCAGGTAGAGTGCTGTGGCTTCGCCCTTGTCTCGACTAGACATATCGCCATCTAGTCTTTACAGCACAACATTATCAGAACTCAGCTGCTCTCGGCTCATACCGCACTCATGGCGGCAGCTCATGGAGCGGGATTCCATCACTGTCCGCATAGAGTTTAGATAAACATGAAGTACTAGAAAGAAGAATCATGAGAAAAATCATAGGTCCAACGAAAACAACCTAACAATGAAAAATTAAAAAGCGACTAGAGGACCCGCGCTGCTCCGCAGGTCAGATAACTCGTCTTGATATGCCTGTCACAGTCATATTGTTTTATGAACATTTGATAAGAAGCGCGTCATGGTAGGCGGCAGGTCGTAGACAGAATTAATGCATTCTGACATCATCATGTCGCTGTTTGGTAAAAATCTGTCCATATATACGTTTTTTATCCTGCCGTTCTTGATGTAAACCTTGGTATTATTTCGTAGCAGGCAATGGTACTTTTAATCGCAATTCTTCTATATATAACGGTAGTTTTGTGAGCTTATAGGTCAGTCTAGAAGGAGAGTTTTTGGCCAGGCAGAGAACTTTTTCAAGATGCATTGGCCTTCATTCTTTCTCTTGTATCTAGGTTATCCTCCGGTAGGTGTTCCTAGATAATGTCTAAGGAATATGCCATGATGGGGTCTCTTTGTTGGCAGACATTTTTCTCTGCTTGTTGTTTAAGGGGCCTAACATCGCAGGTCATCAGCCCCATTTTTCTCTAGCAGCATGTAAGTTATTAAGAACGCTCTGCCATCTGTTGAATATACTTGGAAGCTCTGAAAGAGTAGAAAAACAAAGGGTATCTAGCAGGGCATAGTTTTCTTTCGTGACCAGAGGATCGGAATATTAAAGAACAGTCGCTTATCAACGTGCAAAGTAAAGAATGTATTGCGTGTTAGGGCAAGCCGTCGCCTGCAATCATTGGAAATGAAAATGAAAATGAAAATCCACCGCCTGTTTCCAGTCATTGACCGGGTCTGGAATGGAATGAATGAAGCCCCCATCTAGCGGCGAGGATAGGAATTCTGCCGGATGCCGAAGACTGTCGCACTCACCTGGGGCAATTATTAATGGATGACTAGTGAAATGATATTGGAGGGTGTTGCTGGATTGAAATATGACAGGGCAAAGCGGAGTACCCGGAGAAAAGCCTTGCCCTGCCTCCGCTTTGTCCAGCACAAATCTCACATGGAGTGACCGGGATTTGAGTCACGGAATTGTAACGTGCTCCTGCGATAATCTTCGTACCTTTGTATGTATGTTTCTACATGCGCCTGCGATAATCTTCGTATCTACGTTTCTACGTATTCCTGCGATAATCTTCGAACCTTTGTATGTATGTTTCTACATGCTCCTGCGGTAATCTTCGTATCTATGCTTCTTCTTTTTTTTTTTTTTTTGCTAGTTGCTTTACGTCGCACCGACACAGATAGGCCTTATGGCGACGATGGGGGACTAGGAAGGGTTAGGAGTGGGAAGGAAGCGGCCGTGGCCTTAATTAAGGTACAGCCCCAGCATTTGCCTGGTGTGAAAATGGGAAACCACGGAAAACCATTTTCAGGGCTGCCGATAGTGGGGTTCGAACCTACTATCTCCCGAATACTGGATACTGGCCGCACTTAAGCGACTGCAGCTATCGAGCTCGGTTATCTACGCTTCTACAGGGTCATCTACTTTCTACTTTAATATTCCAACCCGCTTTCTTCATCTACGCTTCTACATGTAAATGGTTTGATGTTATTGACTAAACATGTTGTGCTCATCCGTCTCTCTGCTGCTGTAATACTGACTGTCTGCCTTCTACTACCTACGTCATCTGGTACGTCACCAAACCTTCTCGAATCTACTAGTCTCCGCTTCCTTACGTATATACAATAGACAGCCTCGCTCATCTGGTCAGCCTGGCATCGACCTTTGTACAGTGTGTGTGAGTGGAGAGGCTATTGACCTCGTGCGGCTTGCCGTACGATGCGTGTTATTTTCCTTCCAACTGGAACTCTAATATCGTCGTCTAGGGGTCTGAGTGAGCTAAAAATCCGTACACTATTCATTGGAACTCTCAATGAGCCCTTCGGGCATGCTGTTTATAATTTCTAGTTTTTGGAGGCCTTGATTTGTGCCTTAACAGTTCTTCCATTATTGGAGCTTCTGATTTACCATCTGCAGCTTATTTAAATTTTCACGACGTTTTGAAAAGTCTTAATGTGGACTAATAGTGACCATCGTGGACATAATGGCTTAATGCATTTTATAATGATAGTAATGAGTGGATGAACTTTCTTAAGTTACGCAGTTGGATTCGAAGTTTACTCTCCTCTCTTATCCCTGCCTATTACTATTCTCCTTTACCCTCCCCCTTCTTTCAGTTTGATGTTTTAGCTAAATTTTTAGGCTAGATCATTAAGGAGTGTTGTATTTCATACATGGCCAGATATTGTACTGTTATGGTATAATGTCATTCTTGAAAACTTTCCGTCTGTTTCCTAAAACGAATACTATAAACAGGATAATGTACACACAATTTTGAAAATTGGGAAATTTTGGCTAGTTCTTTCTTTTACTGCCTTTCTTATTGTACTTCCACCTTCATGGTGAATATCGTAACTTCTCTCCTCTTAAGGAAAAAGTACAGAAAGTAGGAAAAGAAATAATGGACTTCGTCCATGTTAATCTGTGGTATTTTCGGATCTTATATATATATATATCAGGGGCTGCTTGGCCGAGGAGGTAAAGGCGTGCTCGGTTCGCCCGGAAAGACGTGGGTTCGAACCCCCTTCAGAAAGTCGTAAAATTTAAGAAACGAGATTTCCACTTCCGGAGGTGCATATGGCCCTGAGTTTCACTCAGCCTACACCAAAAATGAGTATCAGGTTAATTCCTGGGGGCAAAGGCGGTCGGGCGGAAGCCTTCACCTTCCACTCCTCCAAGGGACATCATGGCCTGTACGGAGATGACATTGCTTTGCTTTGCTTTTATATATATACGTGTGTGTACCGCGCCAAGTCAATTATATTTATGTAACACAGTTATTTATCTGCGTTATCAAATGGTGGTCACCTTTTCCTTCAATGTGTACCTACCACGGACCTCTCGCTCTCTTCCTGTCACTCTGCTCGTTTCTAATTTTCTTTACATGAGATGTTTATGTGATTATCTGTTGCGTTTGAAACATCCTGTTTTCCAATCAACGGTGGTTATTGCATTGCTTGTAGAAAACATACAGTAACCAATCGCCACAGAACCCAGCTGTGAGAGACCGGTGAAATGCCACCTGAGCCACGGAGGCTCAATCAATGGAGTAATCATTTAATGATTTCATTTTATGATTACTGAAAGGTGGCTGAATTTAGAAACCTATCAAGTTCTCATGATTCACCGGCAGGTAATACCGAAGATAATAAAACAGGAATGAATCAAATCGGTTCAGTAGAACGGGCGGGCGGATTTACCAAAGCTGCTTTTAGTAGACTCTTTTAATGTATAGATAAGTAAATATAATATAACGTACAGAACATAACAAAAACCTTAAGAAAAGCGCACATCGCTATTTCTTAGACTCACGTATAGAATGGATGATAACAGATCGACAAAGCAGAGAGTAAATGGGTTACAGGCTGGTAAGCGACTGCAGGGGGACTTAAACAATGTTGTGAGATGAACAACAGACAATGGTATGAAGGTAAATCGGATGAAAAGTCGTAAGTTTCACCAAAAGGAAAAGTCCTCTAAGTTTTTATTATTGTGTTGGCGGTGTGTGATAGCACCTCATGGTGAACAATGAAAGTGCCGAGGTGTTAGCATAAGGAATGATCTTCACTGGGGCAATCACTTTAATAAGGTGGTTAAGAAAGTTTACAGATCTCCTCAGGTGGTTATTGGAGTATTTAGGGGTTCTAGTAGGAAAGTAAAGAAGAGGGCGAATAAGTCACTGGTAGGACCGCAGTTAGAGTATGGCTCCAGTGTATGTGATTCTCACCAGGACTACGAAAAATTCAAAGGGAAGCAGCACGATTTCTTCTGGGTGATAGTATTATATGAATGCTGCAATATTTAGGCTGCGAAGACTTGGCATTGAGGAGACAAGATGCTAGACTGTGCGGTATGTTTTGCACTGTCAGTGGTGGGTTGACGTGGAATGATTTCAGTAAACGAATAAGCTTGAGTGAAGCGTTTTAAACTAGAAAATATCATAATATTAAGATAAATTTGGAATAAAAGAGGACATATTGGGGAAAATATTCATTTATAAGATGAAGAGTAAAAAGCAAGAATGAATTATCAAGGGAAATGCTCGATAAACTTGCAAGTTCTTAAAAAAATGTTTAAGGTAGATCTACATAAACAATTGAAAGGGAATTTGCCACCTGGACGACAGACCTAAATGCATACCATTCATTGATTGCAAAAGTCAAGAACAATCTCGGTTCAAGAGGTACAGAAATATTCGGGGCAAAGGAATTAAGAGGAAAGGAAACTATGAAAAATCATATTTTTAAACGTATGGTTTTAGGAATGGAAGGATTCCTATGTAGCGTGAAAAGGAAACCTTGTCCAAAGTGGTCTGAGGAGAGAAGAATACAACATAGTGGAATAATGAAGAAATAGTGAAAGCAACGAAGGAGGAAAGAACAAGGAAGGATGTAATGAAATTGGCACGTGAAGCAGCTGTCGAAAGGTAGCCTTAGTGCAAGCCGGTGACAAATCCATACGTGATCCTTTTAGATGCTACTATTTCCACAAATGGACAAACTATTAGGAAACAAACCTACTGTCACACGCATGCATATACAGGATGTATAATAAATAGTAGCGAAAATTGAAACAGCTGTAAGCACATGAAACCAGAAGCAAAAGACTTTTAGTAAACATTGGTCCACAAAAAAGCCTTTTGTGAGATAATTTAGAATTTGTGGTTACCAGTCATCACTGACTTTACTCTATCTAAAGTTCATCCTAGTAAGGAAAAGGTACCAATACTAGATTCTGAATATATGTATTATATACTTAGGTAGGAGTGCAGTTCTATTTAATGAACAAGAAAACAGATCATTGATGATTGATTGAAAAAGTCAGAACCAAGCTGGATGTAAGAGATCAAGAAATATTTAGAGGAAATGAAGAGATAGTCATTGCAACATGTAAAGCTAACATACTACGTAAGGTTGTCGTCTTGTTCATTAAAAACAACTGCACTTATATCTAACTAGGATGAAGTTTACACACGATAAAGTCAGTGGTGGCTGGTAACCACGATTTCTAAATTATCTCGGAATTGGTTTGTTTGCGGACCCATTTTTACTAAAGTTTGTTTTTTCCTTCTAGTATCGTGTACTTACAGCTATTTCAATTCGCGCTATCAATTATGATACAACCTGTATTTATACAACACTTCTTACACAACCGATGAATAATATCAGCTAATACTCTAAAAATTTTACAGATAACTTGCTCTCCAATAAAGGGATTTTTCAGCATGAATGTGTTAGAATGTAAACGTATTGTACAAGGTGCAAGTATCATCTACCAGCCCTACAGTTATGTAGGCTAGTTGGATAAATGTAAGGGGTTCTGATAGTTCAGATCGCTAATATTTATGCACATCTCACTGCAGGATTGTTGTGCGCGTAGAAGACATATTAGGGGTTCTGATAGTTCAGTTCGCTGATATTTATGCAAACCTCACTACAGGATTGTTGTGCGGGTAGAAGATACTTCAGGAGTCTGATAGTTCAGATCGCTAATATTTATGCAAACCTCACTGCAGGATCGTGCGGGTACAAGGTACTTCCACCTTGTTCGAAATACGTTTACATTCCAACTTGTTCACTCCTAAAAATTATTTGCCTAGTTATGGCACAGTGACATCTTTTCTGATGAACGTCGGGACGCAGGTAATAATAAGGCATGTGAAAGTAGCCGCAGGTGACAGAAAGTAGGTAGGGAACAAAAATGTACAATGGAACTAGGTGATTTTTGGTAAGATTAAAACAGGTCCAATTTAGTACGCCGTATTTCAGTGCTGAAGGTGAATTTAGCTCGTAAAGTGGTCGGCCACAGAATGGTGCTTATAAAAGTTACCTGGTGATCTGTTAAGTGGCCGATGGAAATGAGTTCTCTACATCGGGTTTAATTAAAATTATACGATCTGACATTTATGATAACTGCAGATGACACAGGATGGTAATAGCACAGACTGCAGCCCAGGGGTATCCATGCTTTGTAGACTGCAGTATCGCCGCACTGCTCGTAGTGAAACTAGATCAAAGAACTCTAGCAAAACAACACGAGATTTGATATATGAACATGAAATGAATTATGTAGAATTCTATACAGAATGAAACAAGGAGCAGGCCAAGGAGAACCTCAAAAGACGGGAAAAAAAGATTTCACTATTGTATCCTAGACACAAAGTGGGAATCAGCATGGTATTCTTCTGTGTTGTAGGCTGAGGGAACCTTACGTCTATGTCTCTCTTCAGAATTAATTGGGAACCTCATTTTAATAATTTGGACATAAATATGTCTCATGGCTGGCGGGTCACCTCAAAAATTACATCATGAAATTAAGCGATACAAAGTGTGAGGGACCGTATTACTTAGCAACCGTACAGGCTGTGATGTCAAGTACTGATGGATGGCCATGATGGAGAGACATATAGGATGACCCAAAATTCCCTTAACATTTGACGATGCAAAACTTCATGGAATATTGGAGGTAGAGAGGTAATCATTGACAAACTTGATTGGCATGGCATGTGGTTTTTGGACACCAAAATAAAGTACTGCACACAAAGTTGGCCAGAAGATGGCGCTTCATACGATACACGAGCAATAATTAGCATATCAATCTACGTTTAGCAAAGACGATGTTCTTTATGAACCATGCTCAATACGTCGGCCATCATTCATCAACAATACCTGTAGTCGATGGACAATGTTGTGAACAGCACTGTACAGCATATCCGTAGGAATGGTGAGAAATTGCCATCAGATGTCGTCTATTAATATCCCTAATGAGGTAGGACGATCGCGGCAGACTTGCGACTTCAGGTAACCACACAACCAATAATCACACGGATTAAGGTCGGGAGACTGTGTAGGTCAAGCATGACATGCTGCGATTGCAGGCGCATCTGAAGCCCTCTTTCACGACAGCTCCTTTTATCCCATACACAGGTCTGATGCGGCATCACTGACTTGTTGCTGTCCAGCTCCATCTGTTGGCCTGTTTGCGCATTTGTGGTTGGTGTCAATAAAACCCTGTGTCATGTCAACCATTTGTGTCAATTATCACCTCTCTACGTCCAAAATTCGTTGAAGTATTGCTTCACCAATTGTTAACGGACTTTTGGGTCACCCTGTGTTATCAAATAGGGGCGTTAAAGTACAGATGATCGATGTGACCTTTCAGGCTGTGATGTGTAATATTGATGCGTGGCCATGACTGAAAGACATATAGAAGACTACCTTATCAAAGAGGCCTCATCTCAACACACCCTAGAGAACTGATTATTTCATTAGTGGTAGTTTCACAGGCCCTGAGACAGTTCCTTGTTTCGATTCACTGAATTCTATATTTGTCGTTAGACGCTAAAAAATTAACCAAAAGCAAAGCAAAGTCATCTCCGTACAGGTCATGAAGGCCCTTGGAGGGGTGGAAGGTAAAGGCTTCCACTATCCTTAACCTCGGCACTTGATTGGGTAGAGTGGTTAGCTCTACTCCCGGCCGCCTTTGCCGCCAGGAATTAACCTGGTACTCAATTTTGGTGTAGTCTGAGTGAACCTCAGGGCCATATGCACCTCCGGAAGTGGAAATCTCGTTTCTTAAATTTTACGACTTCCTGACGGCGATTGGAACCCACGTCCTTCCGGGCGAACCGAGCACGCCTTTATCGCCTCGGCCAGGCAGCCCCTGAATACATTAACCGAGTTTCATTTATCGAAAGACATATTTATGATCACTTGATATTCCCGAAGGGGGAACTTTGACGTCATTTTACGACTTAACTATAGTGAAGTGTATCCATGTCTTTCCGGATGAATCCAAACCAGTGTTAGATTAGATATCGTCACTTTTGATGGCGAATATAAATCTCTAGACACTTTACCACACTTAACCAGTAATTACAAGAAGATGAAAGTTATAATGTTGAACAAAGCACAACTGAGGCCTATATTATAAATTTTATTTTATTTAGTGTAATTTATTGCTTTTAGCTTCCTTTCGTAATTCTGCCTTCCCCTGCAGCTCATATCAGTCCTACGTAAAATATCACTTTCTATGGCAGTTGCGTACATAACTACTTTTTCATTCTGTGCTGAATTTACTTATTTGAAATAAAATTAATCTCCTTATTAATAATTTCGATTCGTCACGACGCAAATCGTCCTTGATTCATATGCATTAAAGTTTTCTTGTTTCTTGCTCGTGTCTTACAGTGAAAGATAATTATAACAGGTGCGTACATGGTTATGACGTAATAAAAGTGACAAAATAAAGCAACAAACACTCCACTGAGCTACCAGAGCCGTTGACATGGTCCTCTGATCCTGTATTAATGATGGTAATACGAACTTTGTGATATGTGGGATATTAATCTGCTGGAAATGGATTAACCTATACGTTAGTCACTGCTGTGATGGCGGCAGATTACTTGAGCTGGATCCAGCTCCATGGCTGAATGTTAAGCGTGCTGGCCTTTGGTCACAGGGTTCCCGGGTTCGATTCCCGGCAGGATCGGGGATTTAACCTGATGGAGAAACAATTCAACGAGGTGAAGTTTCGTTTTCCTTCGTACATGATCTCCATGATTATCCGTGTGAAGCGGAGTTCAATCAATCAGAGACGATGTGTAATAAAACACTACGGAAGTGTCATCTTCCGCACTCTTTGGAGTATGGAAAGAAGTCAATTACGTCATAGTATGAAGTAAATAAAACAGATGATGCTAATTCCACCCCGAAATCATATGTATGTTGAAATAACAAATGTAACTTTCGAGAATGTAATGTTAAGGGACAGTTCATTGTAGATTCAAATGGACTGTATTATGTTTGCTCATCCAGGGCGCTTGAAACAGTGGATCATGGGAGGTGGTGGTGATTACAGCTTTAAGAGGAAATGCACCTGGGCAACCTTTTATTAACACTAATCAGACAGGAAAACCATGAGTTCCCATATCTAGAAGTATGAAGGTATCGGCCAAATAAGAGACAAGAGCCACGAAGGGTATGAAAATAAACGACTCTCTAGGCCTCGATGCCTAATACCTTAGGGGTAGGGAAAGAACAAGAGTTTACTAAGCGAGTTCGGGCGGATACCGTAAACGAAATTGAGGAGCCTGGCACAAGCAAGTCGAAACAATGCCAGGACTCAGCTGAGAGTCATGTGGTCTTCAACGAACGCTCCCAAGACCTAAGGTCCTAGGTTCCCATTTAGTTGCCTATCAGGTTGTTTAACGTATGGCGCAGTTGTATTCTACCACCCCCACCAACTGGACAAGGTCGTGTTTCAATGGGTGACTACATTTCTAGAAATCTGTACGCAGAAGGTGCAGCATTGTAGGATGCGCTAATGATTAAGAAGGAAGTTCTATAAAGCCGTTTACAGGAAGAGGAATTCGGGATTAGGTTAATTAACTAAGGAAAATATTCGATCAATTTGAAATCATTTGACCTGGCAGTGCACTGAATACGTCTCTGATACGCATGTGTGTCTGTTTCCTAGAATGTATCAAAAATAGCAATAGTTGGTTTCTTGTTGTATACGCTACTTTCATGTTGAATAACACGACATAATTTTGACGAAGTGTTTGCTTTTGTTTGTGATCTAAGGGCCTGTTAGATTTAACCCATGCAGTCATGTAAGTACTTCCTTCCTGTGTTACTGCCTTTTACTTCCAAACTGCATACATAATTATAACTTTATGTTAGTTCTTGCAGCGAATTCAGAATGTGTAGCAGTGAATTTTGGGGGTTTTAGGAACGTGGGTATGAATTTTTTCTTTCGTAGGTCTGTTAAAAGGATTAATCATCTTGATAAGAAACTAGTTGCCGAACTCTAGGAGAAATCATCATCATATGATGATATTTTCAATGACGCAGATCCTGAAGGAGACCGAACGTTTGTTATTGGCAGTGATCATAATACTGACTCGGTTCATGATCGAGGAGCGTAAGAATTCATTTATGCTACAAGTCGCTTACAACCGGTGACAGCATAAATGCACAATACACAAAAGTACACAATAAATTGAAATGTATAAACTCCACTACACTGATTCTAGATGTCAAGCGAAGATAAAAGTAATAATATGAAACTGATATTAAAGATTTTCCCAATAATAATTTTGCTAAAGATAAATATGAAAATATTAATAGAGGCCTATATACTGTAATTTAGTAAATTCAGAATTAAAAGTAAATTACCGTATTTCCATAATAATAGTAATCATAATATTGCCCCAATGTCCCTTGATAGATTTGGCATAATTGAAAATCAAATATATTTGATATCAGAATTGGGCACTGCAAAGCTATTTCTCTGCTTAGTTTTGTCAGACCAGAACTTGACAGAACTTGAAGCCGGTGAAGTTCTTAAAGATCACGCTCAATTGAGACCATAAAAGAATTATGACGTAAAATGTGCACTTAAAGGAAAAAACAAGCCCTGCGTGGGCAGCTTTCTCTTGCCGCACCCACCAGAACCAGGAGTTCTCTTCAGCTGATCGAAAGAAATCATAGTAGAGGTAATTGACCTCCAATGATCCGCGTATATCAGTGTGCTCATATTTAGGTATTTGAAACTTAATTTGCAATTGCAAAACTTGTGTAATCTTTCTTGTGGAACAAATGGTAAATGATAAAGTTTAAGGTCATTCAAGGCCAGGTAATATAATAGTGTCATAAATAATAAGAAGGAACAGTGACTCTCCATCCAATGTGTGTTCGAAGGATAGATGTATTTTATTTGGGAGCAGTTCTAATGTGTGATTTTTTCATTTTTACAGTATTTGCAACAATTATTAGGTAACTTTCAGGATAAAATAGTGAACTGCTCAGTGTATTATTAAGCTCACGTAACAATGTAGAGTTGAGATTAATTATCAATTGGTTATAAAAATGTGAATTACTAACTTATCACAATTTAAGATAAATGACTTCCAATCATCTGAGGCATTTGCTGTTATATTTTAGTGAGAATCTGCCTTTGAGAATTATTGGAATCCAATTTAATATTGACTTTTATTATTGTATTTAATTATTCTCCTTTGCCTCAATTTTAATTATTTCCCTTTCATACCAGTCTGGCCAACCCTATTTCCATTAGTTAGAGCGTAGAGTAGTTACTCATATTCCATGAAACAAGAAGAGGACGACGACGAACTGATCGCGCCTGAGAAGAGAGTCCACACGCGTTTAGGTACTCTATGACTTCGAGGCAGGATCGACCACCAGGGACCACGAGACCTTACAAGGGTACAGTTTAAATATAATTAATAATAATAGTTATAATAGAAAACAAAATGGCTCAATGACTAATATATGTGCATATCAGTAAAATAACAATACTACTGATAGTTAGGATGAGATAGAACTGTATATATTCGATCGAATATATCAGTGGTCTGTATGCAGTAACAAGGCATGTAAATCCACTGTCATACAATTAAAATATTATATAATATAGTTTTATATCACGGCCTTGTGATGAGAAGCAGGAAGGAGGAGCCGATGGTGATTTAATGACGAATTGGCCTGTGTACAATAATCATGACAAATATATTCTTGATTATCTAATTTTCATACCCTGGAACAGTACAGTGGGGCACTTAATGCCCCAGAGAATTTTCGTTCCCCGTTCGTTATGTTGATATACCTGATAAGCGGCCACCTCCTGTAACTTTTACTTGAATTTGACTGTCTTTCAGTCAATGTGTGTACTTCTTATCAGTGACAGTTATTTATACCCAAAGCCGTGTCTCCGGGGCATTGAGTGCCCCACTGTACCGTTAATGTAACTTTTATTCTTCTGTCGCTAGTATTATTCTTGAAAGTTCTGAAATATAATCGTGTAATTCGTGATGTATGTTAACAAAATGGATTCTCTTCAAAGTGACGAACAAATTGTACGTGAATTAGACAGGTCAGAGTGTGAAAGTATAAATATTTTTGAGGACTCTTCTGATAGTGAAGGTGAAATAGACGGTGTCGAGGAAGACCACGTAGAGGAAGATGTTTTTGCTCCTGATCCATCATAGAATGAATGTGATCCTGAGTCAACGAGCGAAGAAGAAGATACTTTGATGCATAGTAAAAAAACTGAAAATTCTAAGCAAAGTGATACATCAATCAAATCGGAAGGTGCTCCATCTGCCCATGATCCAAGAACACCTAGACCACTGTGGTGTGCTCAGAATGCAAGAAGTATGTAAACATCATAGCTTGGTGTTTTGTCGTGAATGTGAGAAGTGAAAAACGGTGATAATTACCAAGGAAAGAATGTCTACAAAGGCATTGAACTATTGGTAATATTTTTGTTTTCTATTATATTTGCACAGTTATTTTCATTTTATAGCCTCAATAGTTATTTTTTCTGTGATGCAGATTTGACTTTACTCATTTGAACTCTTAGTTATGAGAAATACATAATTTTAATGGATCAGAGTTGTGTTTCTGTCCTGGGGTACTCAGTGCCCCAGGATACCGTTTCTGTCTCTAGAGAATAAGGGTGTTCCTGGGTTAAGTATGATACAAATTTGTACACTTACAGATCAAACCAAAAATGGATTGTAAAATAGGATATTGGTCTTTAAACATGTTGATATTGGTACAATAATGCTGCATTTATACAAGAATGAGACCGACGAGAATTAAATAACATTAAATACGTTTTTAAATCTTCTTATCAAAATCCACCAGTGAGATCCAACCCGGGATTGCGACTCGTTCACCGGCGGCTCAGTAAGCATCTATAATAATACTGTTATTGATTTTACATTCCATGGACCCCTTTTATAGCTTTATGAAACGCCTACGTGCCGGATTTTAGTTCCGAAGGAGTATTTTGAGGTGCCAGTAAATTTACCGACTCGAGGCTGACAAATTTGAAAACATTTAAATTCCACGGAAATGAGCCAAGATCGAAGCTTTCTAGTCGGGCTCAGAAGGCCAGTATCTCAATCCTCAAACTGGCGTAAGAACAAATTTAATTATAAGTAAACTATTTATAGGGAATCTTCACTACAGCCGCAAAATCATATCAGCGGTAAACTAAATGAAATGACAACTGAGGGTGAGTAGGTTTCGTGTTGCCATAATTTAGTAACCAGTTAAAGTACACGGGAACATAATAGTGTTTTAATACTGAAAACATTTCTTAGCAGAAAAAGTCGGAGTCCCCATATAAAAACGTAAAATTGAGCAAGTTTCTCATTTGTGCCCTAGGAGAGCCCTATTAAAATAAGAAGACAAATTTCGTTAAACACTTTCGGCCTAAATGCAGTTCCGGGAAAGCAGCCTAAATTCACTTGTTTCTTTACTCCTTTTTTATTCAAATCCTAGCAAAATTAACTTATTTACATAATTATTTCTGTAAAGTGTTTCTTGGTTTATTTTCATGAGACATTTTTAATTTTTTGAAAAATGTCCAAGGGCTTAAGTGAAACTCTGCACTGACTCACGTTAGCGTTCGTAGTGGTTCTTAAGTGAAACAATGCATTGACTCACATTAGTGCTCGTAGTGGTAGAAAAAGGCAAAGGGTTAATTTAATCGACAAGATAACTATTAAGAAGCGGACGCTAATTTTTAGGAATAGATAAATAATACATTCCAAAAATTTATTATATTTTTTTACCTAAAATTCGTAGCTCATATGCCTAGGATATGTTCAACATTGATTTGCTTACCCGAAGGGCTAGAACTGTCTATTTTTTGAATGAGTATGGTTCCCTATTCGAAGAAGTGAAAAAGCAAAAAAACTATTTATTTGATCAATTTTCATGTCCTGGCCCCTTCGATGAAGCGTTGCATGAGATGGACAATACCTGCACAGTATAATCTGCCACTAGATAGGATCTGATATTTATCTCTCGACATGAGAGCCTGAAGAACGAGTTTTGTCACCACAGTTATCAAGTGACGAAAGTTAATTCACCATCGGAATGAATTTCCTCAACATAGGTTTTTACCTCCATTCATGACAAGATTTTAAAGTCGTTCCATTTGCTTCCTGGAAGCCTGCCATGGCACTATTAAGAGCTGCAAGGGATAATTGTCTTACGTCAGCAAGAAGCTAGACTTAGTGTCTGAGGGGATGTTATAAATCTCTCGCTTGTTTACTTTGCTGATGCACCATTCTAAGATAAACGTATAAGTCACGCGAGTTACAATTAATCTTTCAGATTCAATGCCAGTTACAGCTTAGATATAGCTATCCCAATTACCTGTAAAGAGAATTTATTGGATGGCATTAAATGCTGTCAATACTCAAAACAGAAACATACATTTCACATCACATTTCTTCTCCTCCGTCAAGAAGTAAGTCTAGTTGAGAAATACTAAATCCGAAGTAATTCTGATTACGGTTGTTTACATCTGATGGGGACCTTATGTCCGTTCGCATTCCAATGAATGCCTCAGGAATATTCAGCCTGCGTAGGTCACAACCCGCTCTACAGCAGTGAAAACACAGGTGTCCTTCTACTGGAATGGCTAGGAGTTAAGGCGGCAACTTGTCCATCCAAGCCGTTAAGTGGCTGTGCATACATTCCAGGCGTTTTGGTTGGCCAGGCAAACGGACTTTTTTCCTCACCAGCTACACCGTGAACAAACCTCTACAAGAAAACATCTCTTAATATTTCAAGGGGTAACGCAAGCCTGTGTGAATCAAGTTACCAGCCGTGGCCTTACTAAGGTACAGTCCCAGTATTTGTTCGGTGTGAATAAAGGAAAGCATGGAAAACCACGACTGTCTGTGGTAAGAAAAATAATGAAGAAGTATCATAACCATGGGCTGTAAAATCAACATGCACATAAGGATATAGCTCACTACTACTTTCAATCATCAATGATCACGGCTATATACATACTGATTCACGCAATTCATATTACAATAATAATTCTATTATTTTACAAGGGATATGATATCTGGGCACTTGCAAGGAAATCTATTTATAGCGTTTTTCTATATATATATATACCGAGAACGAATAATTATGCACAATCTGTACAAAAATCAGTCTGCAGTAATAAGAATCGAGATCTTTGAAAAAGAAAGAGTAATAAAGTAAGGAGTGAAGCACGTTTTCAGTGTGCCTCCCTCTTTTACAATGTTTATATAAAACAGGCGGTAAGAGAAATGAAAGACGAATTTGGATAGATAAGCAATATATAACGAGAGGAAGTAAAAACGCTGGAATTTGCTGATGATAATGTTATTTTATCTGAGACTACAGAAGAACTGTAGAAATTGGTGAATAGTATGAACAGAATCTTGGGGAAGGTGTAGAAGTGTAATCGAGTGTAGTCGAACGAAGTCAGGTGATGCAGGGAACATTAGGTTAGGAAATGAAGTCTTAAAGGGAGTAGGTGAATATGGTTGTTACTTGGGTAGTGGAACAACAAATGATGGCAGAAGTAAGGAGGACATAAAATGCAGACTAACACAAGCAAGGAAGGCCTTTCTTAAAAGAAAAAAAGGTCATTTCGGACAATGATATAGGAATTAGAAAGATGATTTTGAACACTTCCGTCTGTAGCATGGCATTTTATGCAAGTGAAATATGGACAACAACTAGCTCAAAAAGAAGTAGAATAGAATCTTTTGAAATGTAGTGTTACAGAAGAATACTGAAGGTGAGATGGATAAATGGAATGACGAATGAAGGGGTACTGCATCTATTAGGTGAGAGGAGGTCGAGTTTGTTAAATTTGCAGATAAGAAGAGATAAAATGATAGGACACGTCTTAAGACAGCCATAACTTTCTCAGTTGTTTTTGTAAGAATGTGTAGGCGGGAAAAACGGTAGGGCATGGAGAGCTCAATCAAACCAGTCTATGGATTGATGACTCAAACTCCAACATATGTGTATTCATGAAAAGATATAAACATCGAAATAAATATAAATTAGTGAGGCACTTCGAGGTATCTCGGAAACAAAAAATCGTGGTACTAGAGAAGGTGATGTCCTCAGGATCCCTAGAAAAATCGAAAATTTTCACAATTCTTAAAGAGGTCCACGCTCGGTGGGTGTTTCAAACATAAGAACGCAGGTTTATTTCTTTCACCCAGTCGGATATATTTTTCCGAACCAATTGTTTTCATGATTTTAAAACCGAGGGAAGGTAATTTATTGAAATCAGGAGAAATTTTTTTTCTAAACTGGGCAATTTACATAACGCATTTCTTTAAATTTTAAATTAGTCTGAGATTTGTTTTAAATTTCATTCGAATTAACAATTCGTCAGTAATATTTCGGTTTGCTGGGAGATACAGCTTCATGTAACAATGGCATTGTTCTTGCAACCTTCAACAATCTCCTCATAAAACCTTTGTGCTTCTTCCTAAGATATCATAATATTATTTGCTTCACGGCGCACTAACAACTTTTAGCGTTTTCGAAGACACTGAGATGCCGGAATTTTGTCCCGCAGGATATTTATTGCAGGCAATTGTCATATACAAAGAATAAACAAAATCATTCAATGCAGAACTTAATTACAGGACTTTTCCATCCTTCACACCTTAGTACGTGGTAGCGATCACACTGCTTCCTTCATTTGGCGAGTGGTACTTCATCGTGGAGCATAGTTTGAAGTGAAAACCATGTACAGCAAGCCTTGTTGATACGTGCCGTAACTCGTAGTTGGCTTCCTTCCATTTGTCATTCATCATCGCTTCGGTATTGTAGAAGTCCAACCAGATTTGCGATTTCTTTCTCTGATGTTCGCGAAATAAACTTTGGTATGATGTACATGATGGGAGAGAGAATTTGTCCCGTATTTCCTCCGAAAGCATCATTTCCCTAGTTAGCTCATACGCCAGTCTCGAAGAGGTGAATTTCGACATACATAGGGCTATCTTTAAAAATGTTGCTTTTATCTTCTCCACATCTTTTAAGTTTCCGCCAGTGACACGAGTCTGACGTATTTGAGCAGGATCAAACCTGCCAAGTTGGAGTCAGAAGGCCATAGCCTCACCCGTCTGAGCCACTTAGTCGGGCCATCCAAAGTGATGTGAGAAAATTTGATTAGTATCTTATTAGCAGTGGCTGTATTTTCTGGTCTTACGATTAGTAAATTATTTCTGAAAAAATGGTCCTCTTCCTAAAGTACTAATCCGGTGTAGGGCTACCACATGCATTCTTACAGGTTTCTGAGTCTTCTAATGTTTAAATATATCGTTTTTCTCTTTGGCAAGCTGATACTCCAAACGGTTTGCCATATATTCTTCTTCATGTTATTGCTTTGTACACATCTACAACTGTAATAATTATAGAACTATCACTACGTCTTTCTCTAACCTAGGTGCTGGATCTAAATGGTGCAATATTGAGTCGTACCCTAAATCCTTGGACTTACCTTGTAATGTCCAATAAATTTCAAGTTCATACAAGAACTATGATTACCATGAAATCAGTTGAAGAACTTTATTACCCAGTAAATCATGTTTAGGAGCTCAGTGCTCTGGCACTCATCCAAGACGCTATTAGATCGCTCACTGAATACCGACTCACTTCCACAAGAGCAGATTTCTCTAATCCTTCTGATCCCATTATTCACGGGCCGCAGACTATCTGGAATTAGTAGCAACGTCCTTAATTGGAAGGTACGCGCAACTATCACGTTACTACAATTATTATTAAATTGTTCGTTTCGATCGCCATGGATGACGGTTGACAATCTTTCCAGTATTTTTGGCCTTCGGTGCCTTCACTTTCTGCAAGAATCTTTTCATTATTTGGCCTGCTTCCTTCTTCTGATCTTCTTCATAGTCCCTGACTTTTCTCGCTAGCTTTTCCCCAGTCTTCCGGAAACGGCGGAAAGTTCTGATGAGTTGTCTAAATCTGTTTCTGTCCATGGTGTAATCTTCCGGAACCAGCATCTTAGTCAATTCTAACCTGACTTCTGGAAACCATTTCAGCTCTATATTCCTCTCCTTCAGCAAGTGTCCAAAGAACTGTACCGGCTCTTCCTGATCAGTTCAAACACTCCTTCTGTTCTTTGATACACTTCTTTGTTCGATTTGAGTCTCCTTTCCCCATTTTATACATTTGGGTCCAGAATTTGTCTTATAACTTTTCTTTCTCTCTTCCGGATATTTTCAAGCCCACCTTTTTCCAGTTATGCCCAATGTCTCCACTGTATACAGACACTCACGTTTAATAACTGTGTCTAGATGCCTCTGTTTATCCCCATCACATAAAAGAATTTTTCTCACTCGCTCCTTAATGACATTCTTTTCCGACACATTCTACTCTAATGTTTCTACCAAATACTTAAACCTCTTAACTCTCCCGATCCTTGTGTCCTGTTATTATTATTATTACTATTATTATTATTATTATTATTATTATTATTATTATTATTATTATTATTATTATTATTATTATTATTATTATTATTATTATTATTATTATAAGACTTTATTAAAGCGACTACAATCTCGTATTCTCGAAGAACTATTATTTATCTCCATCGACCTTCAAAAATCAAATAATAAAATATCACCCCGCAAAACATGTCGTAATTCACTATCTGACGACTATCATCCCATTCACCATTAACTCATTATTATCATTTACAAACTTTTAGCGCCGACTATTATCATCCATAACTGTATATCACAAAATATGTGATCAGAAAAAGTCGCATAATATCACACAATAACAAGTCTTACTTTTATCAAATCAGTCTCGAAGATTAAATATACAATCCGAAATTTTATACTCCGATTCAAGTACTCCAAATAATTTAATTATTAAACCATGATATGATTCCAGAATTATCCTCATGACGCTATTCAATTGCCACGAGGTATGAGTGTAAGTTCCATATATTACCGAAATATAGAAAAAATATTGAAAATATTACCATAATAAATTCATACGACACAGATCAACTCACTAATATCATGAAATTAATTATATATGAAAGGATGGTTACCATAACACTCGGATAATATTTCAATGATCTATCATTATCAAGAGAATGTAAAAAGTGGTTAGGAATTTGACTCACATATTTGAACAAAGATCCGCATCTTAACTCATACATTTAGGAACAATTAAAAGGAGAAAGATAAGAAATAGACCAAATGATACGCTGGGAGACCACACCAAAAGATTAAAGAAAGAAAAAAATAACTACAGAGAACAGATATTAATAAAGACGTAGTCGATTTAACTTAAAATGTTGGCTTCATGTTGAGCTTGGGACGTCCTTAATTGATCAGTCTAGGGTCGAAATACCCGCATTTCTCATCCGTTGGCGATGGTCTTCTGAGTAGTGTAAATAGGACAGTTCGGCCACCACCTCCACCTCTGGCTCTCGGGAGAGCCCTCCACCTCCCGCGGGAAATTTGAATTTTGGCGGGAAATTTGAAATTTGGCGCGAGATTTGAATTTGTAAACAAAGCCACGTGCTTTTTGACAGCTGTCATCGACAACAACGCATCGCTAACCTCACTGCTGCCATCTTGAAGGGCCTAAACCTCAGTGGTACCAACTTAACCTTACTAGCGCGAGATTTGAATTTGTAAACAAATCCACGTGTTTTTCTACAGCCACGTGCTTTTTGACAGACAACGTATCTCAAACCTCAGTGCAGCCATCTTGACGGGCCTAAACCTCAGTGCTACCAACTTAACCTCACTAGCGCGAGATTTGAATTTGTAAACAAATCCACGTGCTTCTTGACGACTGTCATCCGCCGTCTTTAAACTACAGAGCACCGTGCTGCCCTCTTTATCGCAGTAGCAGCAAATTCGTCACCTGTCATCCGAGTGCTGCCATCTTGGCGGGCCTAAACCTCAGTGCTACCATTGACAGCTGTCATCCGCCATCTTCAATCTATAGAGCACAGTGCTGCCCTCTTTAGCTACTTACCTTTGAAATGTGGTGGCGGATAATTTGAAAAATGCTTTTTGACAGCAGCCATCTTTGAGCACCGTGCGGCCCTCTTTAGCTAGATAACATTGAAATGTGGTGGCAGGCAATTCCACGTGACAGCAGCCATCTTTAATCACCGTGCTGCCCTCTATGTGGTGGCGGCAAATTCCACGTCCTCTTGTTAGGAAACAAACCCATGTGCTTTTCTGACAGCTACCATCCGCCATTTTTAATCAATAGATTACCGTGCTGCACTCTGTAGTTGAAATGTGGTGGCGGCAAATTCCACGTGCTCTTGTTTGGAAACAAAGCCACGTGCTTTTTGTCATCCGCCATCTTTAATCTAGAGAGCACCGTGCTGCCCTCTTGCGTCAGCTGACATCCGCCATCTTTAAACTACAGAGCACTATGCTGCTCTCTGTAGTAGCGGGTAATTTGAAAAGTTCTGTCAGCTATCATCTGCCATCTTTAATCTAGGGAGCACCGTGCTGCCATCTTTGTGGTGGTGCGAATTCCACGTGCTTTACAAACCCACGTGCTTTATTGACAGCTGTCATCCGCCATCTTTAATCAAGAGAGCATCGTGCTGCTATCATGCGGGCAATTTGGAAAGCTGCCAAGAGAGCGTCGTGTTGGCATCCTTATTCTTTGACATGTGGTGGTGGCAAATTCCAGCGGTGATGCATGTTCAGTCTTGAACACACATACTACTGTTAGAAAACCTATTACAACTAGAATCGCATACTATAGTTCGATGTTGTAGAACACAGCATTTGCAAGACTGGAATCAAGAACTGTTTAGAAAGAAAAAAATTATCTTCTCAACATACTTACTGAGCTGCTCGTCCTGCTCTGTGATTGTAAAACATAACACGACTAGAATCGAACACTGCACTCGATGTTGTTAACTTCAACATATGATTAGAACAGTACATCAGATTAAAACATAGCAAGACTAGAATCAAGCTCTTCCTGCTCTTTCAAGGTACATCTCTATCGAACATGCATTGCAAAAGCAAGATTGTAAAACATAACAAGACTAGAAGCGAACACTGCACTCGATGTTGTTAACTTCAACATGTGATTAGAACATTAAAACATAGCAATACTAGAATCGAACACTGCACTCGATATTGTTAACCTTAAGATGCGGTCAGAACATTAATTGATGTGTTCAAAACACTAGATAAGTGATCAAGACTAGAATAGAACACGATACGACATGTTTGAGAATACCTTTATACATATCGCGTAACTGCAGTGATGCATGTTTAGACTTGAACACATACTGCTGTTTAAAACCTATTACAACTAGAATCGCGTACTATAGTTCGATGTTGCAGAACAGAGCATTGCAAGACTAGAATCAAGCACTGTTTAGGAAAACAAAAAATTCTCTTCTCAACATACTTACTGAGCTGCTCTTCCTGCTCAGTCAAGGTACATCTCTATCGAACGTGCATTGCAAAAGCAAGATTGTAAACCATAACAAGACTGGAATCGAACACTGCACTCGATGTTAACTTCAACATGTGATTAGAACATTAAATCAGGTTCAAACATAGCAACACTAGAATCGAACTCTCCCTACTCTTTCAAGGTATACCTCTATCGAAGATGCATTGCAAAAAAAAGATTGTAAAACATAAGAAGACTAGAATCAAACACTGCACTCGATGATGTTAACTTCAACATGTGATTAGAACATGAAATGAGATTAAAATATAGCAAGACTAGAATCGAACTCTGCACTCGATGTTGTTAACCTTAACATGTAATCAGAACATTAATTGATGTGCTCAAAACACTAGATAAGTGATCAAGAATAGATTCGAACACTGCACTCGATGTTGTTAACCTTAACATGTGATCAGAACATTAATTGATGTGTATAACTTCCTTTACCTTTACTTACTCTGCCAAGGTACATCTTTATCGAACACGCATTGCAAAAGCGAGAGTGTGCAAGTTTAGACTTGAACACATACTACCGTTCATAAAAACACACATATATATATATATATATACATACTATAGTGCGATGTTGTAGTACACTGCATTGCAAGACTAGAATCAAGCTCTGTTTAGAAAAAATCTCTTCTCAACATACTTACTGTGCTAGAGGATAACATACTTACGAATTTCATCAACACCTTCTTTCTTGCTCTTATTCTTCTTCGAGAGGAAGGAGTAGGAGGAGAAGGTAATACCTAATCTAAAATAAAATAATATGCCAATTCTACAGTATTTATTTACATCTTGTATGTACTAGTTTTATCATGAATGATTTTACTTGTAGTGATTTTTGCGTACTTTTGCCTTCTCGATGTAAATCTTGTATGTACATGATTTTCGCGTCAATAAAACTAATAACACAAGATTTGTTCTCTATCCCGCGATATATAATGAAAATAGAACGTTGATTTAGTTCTTCTATTTCTAAATCAGTTAGCACGCTAAATCTATTAGGTAAAACAACTTGAAAGTCTTTGCAGACGCACAAAATCCTTTCTCCAAATTTCGTTTTTAATCTTCGTAGTGAAATTACTTAAAATTGCTCATTTAGCGGTAGACTTGTTAGCGGCTTGGTAATTGGAGTTGAAATATGACCTAGCTGGTTAATCTTCTCCATGGTTTTTCTAAAAAGAACAAATATATAAATGTAGCGTTAGCACTTGCATCACACATAGTAATAATAGGATATAAAAGGGTAAGAGTTACGATGTTCGGAAGAAACCAAGTTTCAACCTATAGAGGTCAGACATTGCTGTAAGCTTGAAATTATAAGATAAACCTCTTCTACAGCATGAGGATTGAAGAGAATAACTATTTATCAGCGGAGATTAGCTTAAACTTACGATGTTCGGAAGAAACCAAGTTTCAACCTATAGAGGTCAGACATTGCTGTAAGTTTAAAATTATAAGATTAACCTCTTCTACAGCATGCGCATTGAAGAGAATAATTATTTATCAATAGAGATTAGCTTAAAGTTACAATGTTCGGAAGAAACCAAGTTTCAACCTATAGAGGTCAGACATTGCTGTACGTTTGAAATTATATGATTAACCTCTCCTATAGCATGCCGATAGAAGAGAACAACTATTTATCATTAGACTAAAGTTACGACGTTCGGAAGAAACCAAGTTTCAACCTATAGAGGTTAGACATTGCTGTAAGTTTGAAGTTATAAGATTAACCTCTTCTGCAGCATACGGATTGAAGAGAATAACTATTATCAGTGAAGATAAGCTTAAAGTTACGTTATTCGGAAGAAACCAAGTTTCAACCTATAGAGGTCAGACATTTCTGTAAGTTTAAAATTATAAGATTAACCTCTTCTACAGCGTGCGCATTGAAGAGAATAATTATTTATCAATAGAGATTAGCTTAAAGTTACAATGTTCGGAAGAAACCATGTTTCAACCTATAGAGGTCAGACATTGCTGTAAGTTTGAAATTATAAGATTAACATCTTCTATAGCATGCGGATAGAAGAGGGAAACTATTTACCAACAGACGTAAGTTACGATGTTCGGAAGAAACCAAGTTTCAACCTATAGAGGTCAGACATGGCTGTAAGTTTGAAATTATAAGATTAACCTCTTCTACAGCATGTGGATTGAAGAGAATAACTATTTATCAATAGACTAAAGATATGATGTTCGGAAGAAACCAAGTTTCAACGTATAGAGGTCGGACATTGCTGTGAGTTTGAAATTATAAGATTATCCTCTTCTATAGCATGAGGATTGAAGAGAACAACTATTTATCAATAGACTAATGTTGCTATGTTCGGGAAGAAACCAAGTTTCAACCTATAGAGGTCAGACATTGCTGTAGGTTTGATATTATAAGATTAACATCTTCTATAGCATGCGGATAGAAGAGGGAAACTATTTACCAATAGACTAAAGTTACGATGTTCGGAAGAAACCGAGTTTCAACCTATAGAGGTAAGCTGTAAGTTTGAAACTATAAGATTAACCTGTTCTACAGCATGTAGATTGAAGAGAATAACTATTTATCAATCGACTAAAGTTATGATGTTCAGAAGAAACCAAGTTTCAATGTATAGAGGTCGGACATTGCTGTGAGTTTGAAATTATAAAATTAACCTCTTCTATAGCATGAGGATTGAAGAGAACAACTATTTATCAATCGACTAAAGTTGCTATGTTCGGAAGAAACCAAGTTTGAACCTGTAGAGGTCAGACATCAAGTTTCAACCTATAGAGGTTAGACATTGCTGTAAGTTTCAGATTATAAGATTAACCTCTTCTATGGCATGCAGATTAAAGAAAATAACTATTTATCAATAGACTAATGTTACGATGTTCGGAAGAAACCAAGTTTCAATGTATAGAGGTCGAACATTGCTGTGAGTTTGAAATTATAAGATTAACCTCTTCTATAACATGAGGATTGAAGAGAACAACTATTTATCAATCGACTAAAGTTGCTATGTTCGGAAGAAACCAAGTTTGAACCTTTAGAGGTCAGACATCAAGTTTCAACCTATAGAGGTTAGACATTGCTGTAAGTTTGAAATTATAAGATTAACCTCTTCCATGGCATGAGGATTGAAGAGAACAACTATTTATCAATAGACTAAATTTACGATGTTCGGAAGAAACCAAGTTTGAACCTGTACAGTGCAGCCATTGCTGTGAGTTTGAAATTATAAGATTAACATCTTCTATAGCATGTGGATTAAAGCGAACAACTATTAACATTAGACTAATGTTACGATGTTCGGAAAAACCAAGCTTCAACCTATAGAGGTCAGACATTGCTGTAAGTTTGAAATTATAAGATTAACATCTTCTATAGCATGCGGATAGAAGAGGAAAACTATTTACCAATAGACTAAAGTTACGATGTTCGGAAGAAACGAAGTTTCAACCTATAGAGGTCAGACATGGCTGTAAGTTTGAAATTAGAAGATTAACCTCTTCTGCAGCATGTGGATTGAAGAGAATAACTATTTATCAATAGACTAAAGATATGATGTTCGGAAGAAACCAAGTTTCAACGTATTGAGGTCGGACATTGCTGTGAGGTTGAAATTATAAGATTAACCTCTTCTATAGCATGAGGATTGAAGAGAACAACTATTTATCAATAGACTAAAGAGGCTATGTTCGGAAGAAACCAAGTATGAACCTTTAGAGGTCAGACATTGTTGTGAGTTTGAAATTATAAGATTAACATCTTCTACAGCATGTGGATTGAAGAGAACCACTATTTATCAATAGACTAAAGTTACGATGTTCGGAAGAAACCAAGTTTGAACCTATGGAGGTCAGACATACCTTAAAATATTCGCGCTGCAAACTGTTACTCGGATGAATAAAATGCGTACTTTCAAGCCTGTAACTCGAACAAATATATTCTAGTTGTATATAAAAAGAAAAGAAAATATATATGTGAATGTAGATGTTTATTACCTAGCGTAGAAGTTGCTTTGCAAACACTAACCAACAGTTCAGGCTTACCTTAAGTTGAAGGCTGAAGAATAATATTCACAGCGGACAGTACTTAGACGGGGATGTGCACGTAATAAACACACACACAAAGAACTGTAAGCGCTTCACGCAGACTGCAGCGAGTAAATATGCTGCTTGTTACCAAGCGGATATCAGAGTCGCTGACATCTGCAGTACAGTTGGAACTAAATGTTTATGCAACAAGAGCTCTCCTGAGTGCCTTACGCTGAGTTCTGCAGGCTGATGTATTTAAGCACTAAGCCGGGATCGAACCTGCTGTCGATGCCGAGATGCTAGAATTTAGGAGTTCTGCAGCGGATCGAACCTGGGAAAATTAGCGCGCGATCCTCGACCTCTGAACTTAAACGGGAGGGTACTAAGCTAAGCAAAAAGCCGACATCTACGGTATTCCTTGCCTGTATGTACCGAGCTAAGATCACATCTACGGTATCCCCTACATGTACTTAGCAGGGTGCTGAGCTAAGTCTACATCTACGGTATTCCTTGCCTATAGGTACCGAGCTAAGACTGCATCTACGGTATTCCCTACCTGTACTTAGCAGGGTGCTGAGCTAAGCCTACATCTACGGTAGTCCTTACCTGTAGGTACTGTGCTAAGATCACATCTACGGTATCCCCTACCTGTACTTAGCAGCGTGCTGAGCTAAGATCGCATCTACAGTATCCCCTACCTGTACTTAGCAGGGTGCTGAGCTAAGCCTACATCTACGGTATTCCTTACCTGTAGGTACTGAGCTAAGATAACATCTACGGTATCCCCTACCTGTACTTAGCAGGGTGCTGAGCTAAGATCACATCTACGGTATCCCCTACCTGTACTTAGCAGGGGTGATGAGCTAAGCTTACATCTACGGTATTCCTTACCTGTAGGTACTGAGCTAAGATCACATCTACGGTATCCCCTGCCTGTAAGGGTGCTCAGCTAAGAAAAAAGCCAACATCTACGGTATTCCTTGCCTGTAGGTACCGAGCTAAGACTGCATCTACGGTATCCCCTACCTGTACTTAGCAGGGTGCTGAGTTAAGCCTACATCTACGGTATTCCTTACCTGTAGGTAATGAGCTAAGATCACATCTACGGTATCCCCTACCTGTACTTAGCAGGGTGCTGAGCTAAGATCACATCTACGGTATCCCCTACCTGTACTTAGCAGGGTGCTGAGCTAAGCCTACATCTACGCTATTCCTTACCTGTAGGCACTGAGCTAAGATCACATGTACGGTATCCCCTACCTGTACTTAGCAGGGTGCTGAGCTAAGATCGCATCTACGGTATCCCCTACCTGTACTTAGCAGGGGTGCTGCTACATCTACGGTATTCCTTACCTATAAGAACTGAGCTCAGATCACATCTACGTTATCCCCTGCCTGTAAGGGTGCTCAGCTAAGCAAAAAGCCGACATTTACGGTATTCCTTGCCTATAGGTACCGAGCTAAGACTGCATCTACGGTATTCCCTACCTGTACTAGGCAGGGTGCTGAGCTAAGCCTACATCTACGGCAGTCGTTACCTGTAGGTACTGAGCTAAGATCACATCTACGGTATCCCCTACCTGTACTTATCAGGGTGCTGAGCTAAGATCACATCTACGGTACCCCCTACCTGTACTTAGCAGGGGTGCTTAGCTAAGCCTACATCTACGGTATTCCTTACCTGTAAGTAGTGAGCTAAGATCACATCTACGTTATCCCCTGCCTGTAAGGGTGCTCAGCTAAGCAAAAATCCGACATCTACGGTATTCCTTGCCTGTAGGTACCGAGCTAAGGCTGCATCTACGGTATTCCCTACCTGTAAGTAGACAAAGAAGGGACTAGGCTAAGAAGCGATTTTCAAAGGCGCTAGGCTGAGAAGTAATCCTCAGGAGCACTAAGCTAAGCCTACATCCACAGTACCCCCTACCTGTTGGCTACAACACGAAACGCTGAGGTACCGAAATATACAAGTTCTACAAGCAGACGTATTTGTACTACTATTAAACGGGGTGGTTTGAGCTCAGCTCGACAAGCTGCTAATAATGTTAATGCGAACTGTACGCGTGCAGTGGACTTCGTACTCCGCTGAGGCAAACACATTCCAGGTAGGAGCTCGCTAGCCGGATGCAGCTTGCGCGCGCGTCTGCGTAGGCATGCTTCAAAAACACATCCCAGATATTTTTTTCTCGTTCTAGTGTCTGCTTATTCTAAATCCGGTGCTAGTACATAGCTACTCGTAAGGCATAACACCTGAAATGCACTAGGAAGCAGCTAGCTGCTGCTCTCCTCCTGTTTTACAAACGGTTGCCCCTTCCTAACATGAGATTTCAAGTTGTAAGAACCTATTTTACGGCTAGATGCCCTTCCTGACGCAATAATCTCTTTTTACAGCTAGAAATTTAAATCACAGTTTCTTGAACTATTGTTTTACCGCTAGATACCCTTCCTAGCGCTGAAAGACCACGATTTAGCCAGATAACATTCCTGATGTAACAACAAGCGTGTTAGGTGCAAGTTATGCTAAGCAAACAATCGCTATCTTACGCAAGCTATTCAAAACTGTAGTCTTGTTTTCTCTTAGAACAAATCGACGACCTGATCATATGTTGTATCGAGTACAGTGTTCGATTATATTCTTAATCGCTTCTTTTTAAATTGTCCGCTACTACGATCAAGAGCGCAGCACGGTGCTCTCAGATGGCGGATGTGGAATTTGCCGCCATCACATGTCAAAGAATAAAGCTGCCAACACGATGCTCTCTTAGCAGCTTTTCAAATTGCCCGCATGATAGCAGCACGATGCTCTCTTGATTAAAGATGGCGGATGACAGCTGTCAAAAAAGCACGTGGGTTTGTAAAGCACGTGGAATTCGACACCACCACAAAGATGGCAGCACGGTGCTCTCTAGATTAAAGATGGCGGATGATAGCTGACAGAACTTTTCAAATTACCCGCTACTACAGAGAGCAGCATAGTGCTCTGTAGTTTAAAGATGGCGGATGTCAGCTGACGCAAGAGGGCAGCACGGTGCTCTCTAGATTAAAGATGGTGGATGACAAAAAGCACGTGGCCGCCACCACATGTCAAAGAATAAAGATGCCAATACGATGCTCTCTTGGCAGCTTTTCAAATTGTCTGCCACCACAGAGTGCAGCGCGGTGCTCTCTAGATTAAAGATGGCGGATGATAGCTGTCGAAAAAAGCGCATAGGTTTGTTTCCAAACAAGAGAATGTAGAATTTTTCAAATTGCCGCCACCACATTTCAAAGGTATCTAGCTAAAGAGTGCAACACTGAGGTTTGTGATGCAAGATGGCGGATGACAGCTGTCAGAAAAAGCACGTGAGTTTGTTTCCAAACAAGAGCACGTGGAATTTCCCGCCACCACAAAGAGGGCAGCACTATGCTCAAAGATGGCTGCTGGCACGTGGAATTGTCTGCCACCACATTTCAAAGGTATCTAGCTAAAGAGGGCAGCACTGTGCTCTATAGATTGAAGATGGCGGATGACAGCTGTCAGAAAACCACGTGGATTTGTTTACCGATTCAAATCTCGCGCTAGTGAGGTTAAGTTGGTAGCACTAAGGTTTAGGCCCGTTATGATAGCAGCACTGCGGATGACAGGTGACGAATTTGCAGCTACTGCGATAAAGAGGGCAGCACGGTGCTCTGTAGTTTATAGATAGCGGATGACAGCTGTCAAAAAGCACGTGGATTTGTTTACAAATTCAAATCTCTCGCTAGTGAGGTTAAGTTGGTACCACTAAGGTTTAGACCCGTCAAGATGGCTGCACTGAGGTTTGCGATACGTTGTTGTCTGTCAAAAAGCACGTGGCTGTCAAAAAACACGTGGATTTGTTTACAAATTCAAATCTCGCGCTAGTTAGGTTAAGTTGGTACCACTGAGGTTTAGGCCCGTCAAGATGGCAGCAGTGAGGTTAGCGATGTGTTGTTGTCGATGACGGCTGTCAAAAAGTACGTGGCTTTGTTTACAAATTCAAATTTCCCGCGGGAGGTGGAGGCCTCTCCCGAGAGTCAGAGGTGTATGTGGCGGCCGAACTGTCCTATTTACACTACTCTTCTGGTTTAACAACCCATGGCGAAATATAGGTAGAACACAGTCATAAATTCCATCCCCTTGGTCTATTGAGGTCCTCTTCACGTCTGTACTCCCAGATGAGTTCACTGAAACTTGCACAGAATAATTAGTAATAATCCTAGGCAGAGTACCTTGAATTAAAAGAAGAAAATACGTACTTATTGCAAGTAATTCGAATACATTCGATGCCTGTTGGTCAAATAATTTTAATCTAATTGTTGAGGCAGGCACCATTTTCTAGGTTCTTGATAGACACTTGGATAGAAGTCTTTACTGTCCCTTGTGTCAGTCGGAAGTATAATGACGTTCCACAACGATGTGTAGCGAAGTTCTCGATGAGAAGAAGAATGAAATCAGAACAAGAACAGACTTAGAATGAACACGCGTATTGTCTCCTTTAAGTAGAACACATTTCCCCCACTAGTCGTGGGAAGTACAGGTCAGTTCAGATACTGACTTCTTGTAAGCTCCTTCGATTAATTATTACTGAAGCCCCACGTACACAGTTAAGGATTCGGATAGAAATTACATTCTTAATATTATAATTTACTGTAAATATAATAGCATTATCACTGTACGACCTAATTTCAAGTTTACACATACTTGTATGTACAGTAGATCGTGCCGTCAATATCTACCACTAATATTTTCTTGCAATTTTTAAGACGAAAGACAGCTGTGAGGGTGCATAGTCCATTTATTTCTTCTCATTTCCCTTTTTTCTTTTTGATTCGAACTAGTTCGTCCCCCTCTCGATTGAAACATGTTGTCGCCCCGCTACAGAATATTACACGTGCCGTGGCGACAAAGAGAGGCCGGGAATCTCGTCATACCACTCTATATTCAGCCATTCGGACAGACGCATACTGTCACAATATGAAAGAGCACAATTGCTCCGTACAGGTACACATTATAGAGTCTGAGCTCCAAAAACATAGACGCCAGCCTCAATAAAGCGATATGTCGCTTGTTACATTCTCAATTACGAAATTAACCAATTGGGTGACCCCACGTCGTAGTGTTCATACATAGGTTGCCCTATGACGGTCTTATCAAATACAAAATTTCACAACCAGGTTTAGTACTGTTCCCCAAGGGAACCTAAACGTAGACACGGTTACCCGCAATATCTTAAAGAATACACAGGAGCGTATTGCTCATTCTACGTGGCCATAAGAATGGAAAGGAAAAACAAGTTTTCAGAAAAAGTAGGCCATTTACAAAAGGAAAGGGGGCGAAACATGAGCACTCCTTAACTGAACAATCGGGAAAGAAAAGAGCCTAAGTGGGCTTAAGGGCAAGGACACAGAGGCTAATCCCAGGCTAAGAAAAGGTGACTACATGGGAACGTTTAAAGGCTGAAACAAATTTCCAAAATTTTAGAGATTGAAAATATTAAATCACCTAGCTCTAAAGTAGAAGAGAAGAGATCCGATTGTCACCACTCGTGCTCCCTTACATAAATATTTTCCCAGTAGGAATTATGATTCGAATCTTAAGACTGCGCGAAAGGTCCTACATTTGAGCAAAAACTAAAAGATTACATATCAGATTTTAAGGAACACTGCTAAATACTTCCCCTCCAAACACACGCAGGCACAATCACAAATTTAGGTAAATTCTGACATTACCTGTTAGGGGTGGATCTTCTTCAAGTCGGCTAACCTCTGCCTCTTGCCTCCTGTTCGCTCTAACCTCCATAAAGTCTCACTCTCAATCATCAGAGCAATTCAGATAAGACAGTCCTGAAGCGCTCGCCTTAAATACGTCCTCAGGGGAAATTTCTAGACTATATTAAAATCCAGAGCTCTGATGGGTTAAATTTCCAAACACGCCCCCGGATTCTGATCGGTTACAGAACTAGTTACAGGCATGTGATAGGCAGATTACATTAGAGAAGTATTGAGAACTTCGGCACATAAAAACAATAACCAGCAAGAGGTTTACCACCTACGAGAAATTACGTTTCTTTGTAAACTAATTTGGACTTACCACACCAGAAATCGCTAGAAAATAGATGATAGAGCCATCTAACCATCAAAGAAGAATTTTTTATAGAGTGTTAAATGTTCTCGATCGCTGTCAGAGATGTCCACAGTTTAAATAACCTTGGAAGGTATACACTGGTACATTATTATTATTATTATTATTATTATTATTATTATTATTATTATTATTATTATTATTATTGTCGTTGAGTAGAGCCTCGCTGGATTGCGTGATAACAACGAGTTTCATTTCTGTGTTTAATCATGTTCACCTCCCGGCTTTCGACATTCTTCAGTATTTCTTGAGCGTTCTTGTGCTTTTCGTGTGCTTTTCTCTCAGTCTTTTGGGTTACATACCATCTCAAAGCCTTCGTTTCTATTTATTATCTGTCTAAATTTGACACTGTCAATAATTTTGCGTTCTTGGATACCGATCTGTCTTTGATCCTTTACACAATCCGGTAAAAAGTGAAAAATTTACACCTTGTTACGGAAGGTTTGTAACATTATGAGGAAGTATAATTTACTGAAATATTACGTGTAATTAAATCTAGAGGAAAGAAGTGTTCGTTTCCATGTCAAGAGACTCACCAGTCGTCCCCTAGAAGTTCCTTTATTTTCATAACCTCACGAAGAGCAGTACACGGCGTTCTCCATTTGTTAAGTAGCTACTTGCATTCCTATTGGTCAACGAAAAATGGTATGTGAAGGTCTTCACGTAAATCATGATAATTAGATCCATTTCCATCCTCGGTGGAACAAAAGCACCACAACAGAGAAAATATGAAGGAAATACTGTGGAATACAGAGCAGTAATAATCAAGTGCACTGATCTAGCGCACATAAGAATGCACCGCTATCGGCGCAGGACAAAGAGAATGAGGTGTTATCGTGGTAGGACAATCACTGTCATGAAAAGAGTACTGAGGAAACTTGTATTTCACTTTTCCACCACTAGCCTACATAGAATGCGCTGCTACACTCATTTCGAGAGGCCTAATCCATGACCTGGGTGCCAGAAAGATAAAAGGTCGTATCAGATGTTGGCATCATTTTTAGGTTAATTTGTTGACTTCAGATGTAACATTTTATCTGCTATAATTAGCACTCAAGGAACAGTGAGTGTTTCGGGAGCTGCAATTTTTTTTACCTTTGCTTGTTAGCAAAGATAGTTCTTAGGAAGTGTCCAGAGCTACCCTTCGTGATTAGGTAAAATTGTTAATTCCAGTTTGACTTTTATCTTCACTTTCTACTTTCCTTTCAAGAAAATCCATTGGCTTATCATTGAGTGGCGCTTTAGTAGCGATGGCTTCATGCTGTTGTTTGAGAGTGTTTGGCTGCATATCACATATTAATCCTTACCTGATAAAAGACTTATGATAATATCAACATTTTACCTTCGTAAAAATTGCGGTAATTTGGTGACTTGCGTGAAATTAATCCCTCCTTCTCTGGTACTGGCAACACATTCAGGTACACGATCGATTTTATTCTTTGTATCACTCTCTCCCACTTTACGCTTTCTTTTTATAACACACCTATCCATAGTGACAACAACAAAACCACTCTCTTCTGATCCACAATACAAGACTAGATACTTCAACAACACGACACTCAGAATGGCAAACAGACACTGATTAAACATGTGTCTTTTTTACCTAAATATAAAATCCTCCAGAAAGCAATGACAAAGAAGTGGCAGATTGATAGGCCAATCCTTGCCGCCAGGTGAAGGCCGTTATTCTTCGGCGAGCTCGAACTGAGCAATATTTTTGACCGTGAGGAAGGGTTAGAAAAGGGTTAGTTAATCCCCAAGCACTATCTGAAACGTGGGAAAGAACGAGTTGAAGCGAGAAAAGAGAATGATGAAGGAATAAAAGAACTAAAACGAAAGTAAGATGTCACGCGAAAGCACTTTAATAAGTAAGTCTACGAAACCCTAAAAGCCCCGCGACCTTTACATTGGTGACAGTCTATCGCCAATTACTTGCTTAGACCATTTAGTTACATAGGATGGTGTGAACTTAATGGGCATGTTTACCGTTGCCTTCCGTATTTCTATCCCTTACATTATTCACATAATTTAAGAACCATGGAGCATCCATAACTCCATATTCACTTCCATTTGGAATGAAAGTGTCAAAATGGATTATTTTCCGTTTCAAATGTTACTAGAACACAACAGAACACTCATTTATTCCAATACGTTTATTTGATTATCTGCATTAAATTATCCCTGTCACAACTGTTTACCTATTACTATTATAAACTAACTAACACCAGGGCACTTCAGCCCTGAAAAGCCTTGGCCTACCAAGCCTGAAGACCTACATATTACGATGTGTCTTGTGCTCAGCACGATGGATCCTCTCGGCCGTTATTCCTGACTTTCTAGACCGGGGCCGCTACCTCACTGTCAGATAGCTCCTCAATTGTAATCACGTAGACTGAGTGGACCTCAAACCAGCCCTCATATCCATGTAAAGTCCCAGATATAGCCGGGAATCGAACCGGGGGCGTCCGGGTGAGAGGCAGGCGTAGGGGTATAACTACTATACTTATACTCAATACTAATAATATCAATTCAACATGTTATCACCACTTATTTCTATTTCTTTTAGATTTCGTGTGGCTATTGCTAGCCGAGTGCAGCCCTTGTAAGGCAGACCCTCCGATGAGGGTGGGCGGCATCTGCCATGTGTAGGTAACTGCTCGTTCTTGTGGTGGAGGACAGTGTTATGTGTGGTTTATGAGTTGCAGGGATGTTGGTGACAGCACAAACAGCCAGTTCCCAAGATAAGGGAATTGACCAGTTAAGGTTAAAATCTTCGAATCGGACAGGAATCGAACCGGGGACCCTCTGGACCAAATGCTAGCATAATTTAGCCATGGATGCGGACTCTAATTTCTATGTTCTACTACATGTAATACGATGTTAAATCTCTAAATGAAATGGAAATCTCAATATTCTTCAGTGATTTTACAGGAATGAAGTGATGATTCACCGCTGTAATCAATTGGGAGAGGCGACAGTCTTATCAAAATGTACCACATAACGTACAGTGACATGGCCTTGTTAAAAGAACGTAAGGTCTAACGAGTCCCAGAGAGACGGGCTGGAGTTACCGCTGCACATAGAGTGCCTCCCCCTCCCGTATCAACACAGTCAGGCTGAGCTGGCAATGAGTGCACACACCAGCCTGTGGCATGTGGTGAGGGGCTTAGTGATCAGTGAATATATATCATGATTCCAACTTCTCAGGATTGAATGAATGAATGAATGAATGAATGAATACTCTTCTTCCCGGTCGATGATGACCACCAACTCAGGACAGAGTGTTTTCTGTAATCGAAACTATTCCATGGAGTACTACAAAATACCAAAAAATTACAATTAGCGAAATGCAGGGGCAATGTTTAAAGTATATAACACGTACCCAGTAAATATTACTTAGATTTATCCTTAGACTTCTGAGTAATTTTCTAGTCCTTGACCAAGTTATAGAATCCAGGACACCTCCTCCTATATATTGTTACGAATAAAACTCCGTCATTTTTATTACTGTAATTTATATCAGCATGACCCAATAAATACACACACATATGAATGTACACAAAATTCTAGTCGAAGAATTGATGTATATTTACAAGTCTCTCTTCTGTATGGCACAGCAGGCGGTCAGGCCCGTTGCTATTACCAGGGGACGGCTAAACCTTACTTTCACTTCTCCAAATCCAGTTACCTCATACAGCAGCTGTATGAAGGTCGCTGGACCTGAACACAGGGCTACGGGTACACAACAAACGAAGAGTACTCTTTGATTTAACTCCACAGGCAGTCCAATAATTCCCAGAGTCACATGCAGTGAACCACAAAACAAAAATAGCTAAGCAGTACTCAACAGCAGGGCGGCACTCACAAAAGGGAATATTAACACAGGTACATTTAACTTCACACTCAGGAAAGCAGTTTCCCTCCCTGACTCACCGCGATCCTAAGTCCACATAGTACTCTCAGCTAGTGTAGTCTTCTGTTCAGTTTGCCGTCTGCAGCCCACGTACTCACTAGAGTCTCCGACACCACAACCACAGCTCCTGGTTCAAACTTCGATGGGACACTAGCGACAGCCAACACCACCATCGCCCTCAACCCAGCTACCGAATGCCAACACAGTGAGTCTCACACTGACTCCACCACGGAATCCAACACTGACTGATTATCCGCGGCTAGCCTCCCATTTTATAGCTCGGGTGATGTGAACCAGAAAATTTCTGACGTGGCTAGAAGAGGAACATTCCCGTTGAAACTTCATCAAACAGGTAAGCCAGCCGACGAGAACAATAACAGGGAAATGGCAGCCATGCCCTCCGGGCCGGTTGGGAGCTCCCTGATTGGTTGACTCACTAGTCCTCTCCAAGAAGTACCGAAATGCGCTATGACAGGGATGGCACGTAACAAAATTCTTACTGCACATCAATGAACGAAGGCAATGAACAGATTCCACTGCACCACTCACGGATGACAACCAGCTGCAGGAAAGGATATCCGCCCAACGCAATCACATGCAACTTGTTTTGTTACTGTTAAAGCATACTATTATTATTTCGACTAACAAAGTGTAACAACACATGATAAAAATGACATTTAGTGATACAGTACATATACAATGACGGTTATTTAGATAGATCTTTTCAGTTAGACAACCGTAGCTTTCCTAAGTATTTCCTGGACTTTATCTAAGTTATGTATTACTTCTTCCTTAACAAAAAAAATCTTTGTTTTAACTTTCTGTGCATATCTTTTTCCCGATATTTATCTAATGATATTATAAGTTTTCCTGTTCTTCCTGATTCCTACCATTCTTTGTTTAATACCTTAGCAAGTGTGTAAAGTTTAGGTTCATTTTCAATTTTACCTATCCCTTTACCATCTAAATATTTTTCATTTCGTTTACGTTCTCAGGATTGAACTCCACTGAATTACCTGATTTTGAAGGCTGATCAAAATATCTTCGGAATAAATTAACGTCACAGCTGGCACCAGTGTCTATCCTCAATGTATACGCTGGCTCAAAATGGATTATGTACGGAGTTTTAGGCTTGTATACAGGACTTGACAACTTCGAATAAACATCAAGTGCCCACCTGATATAATTCACGGAACAAGCTCCGGTATTACACAGTACGCATGTTGTGAAAAGTTATCAGAATCCTTAAAATTAAAAATTACTACACATATATAAATCCTGTTTTGATTTTATTGAACTAGTACTTACAGTAAAGAAAAATACCATTACAGTAGATAAGCTCGTGGACTGGCGCCTAAAGTGTGGGCAACACAGTATACAGATACGTACTGCAATTCGTGGATTAGCGCCTATAGTGTAGGCAACACAGCATACACTTGCGTACTACTGCCAATAAGTTAGTGGACTGGTGCCTACAATGTTGGCAACACAGTGTACACTTACGTACTGAAGTCAATAAGTTTGTGGACTAGCACCTACGGTGTAGGCAACACAGCGTACAATTGCATACTACTGTCAGTCAGATCTTGGACTGGCGCTGGTACCCACCAACTTGACTTTTGACGTAACTTTTCGCGACTCTTTCTCGTCAAGGTGATACGACCGATTTCACCTCCATCATCCCGAAGGTTTCGTTAGGGGATTTGCCTAATTTTTGGCAGAACTTGAAATTTTCCCATTGCTCAAAGTAGGATATTCTCAAGTTCCGCCGCTCACACTGAACTAACCCTTCATAGTTCCACTTAAACTGTATGTACACAACTACCTCCTTCTGGGACTAGCGAACACCTGTCATGACACTACTCTGTGGTGCTACCAATCCGCTGTAGTGCACCACAGCGACACAGGATGGCCAGTTCATAAACTTGATGGATCTAATACGTATATAACTATTCACCTTAGCCATTACAACAAAATGTGTCTTAAAGGAACCTTTAAGTAAAGTCACACATCAGGTACATGTTTTGGCCCCATTGATCCTTCTTCAGAATTCGAAACAAACATATAAAATCTACAGAACACTCTAAAATCAAAACACTGAAATATTTTCATATATTTTAACTTGCGTTTCGTTAAAGACGATAACCAAAAGACCATATAGAAGATCAAGCACTCAATTCTAGAAGGCTTGATGAAAAAGTTTATAGGTACCAAATTTTATGATAGCATCTAGAATAATCGCCATAAAGATAAGTATTGAGAAACAGACAATAATTAGAAAAATTGAAATATGCTGTCAATATGTAAAGCAAAAGAAAAGTAGCTAAACATGGGAGAGACCACCGAGCAGGTTACCTGTTAACTATGGTAAGAGAGGAGGAAGAGGAAATCATGGGATAGAAAAACTTTATAAAATATGAAAGACGAGATGAGTCATAGCTTTATGTTTCATCAAGGACTTTTAAAGTTTCGAAAAGAAGGTTTGATTGGGAATTTTTTCAGTTAAAAATTGAAATTCTTTGGTTTAAATGGATGAAAATGCTTTCATATACTCGTATTTTATATAATTTTCCTTTATTTTCTCTATCGAGAATCAATAAGTCGTTGCCAATTTACAACGTAAAAGAGAGTCAGAACATATTTTTCATTCAATTTAGAAGAGAACTATACAGGAGAACTTCGTAAACATTTTCCTGCATTTCCTGTTTTGTATTTTCTTAACTAGTTTATCAATATTAGGTCTAATAGCTGGGAAGTTTGCAATCTACTACACGTTACTACAACGTACTTCGGGATTTGGACTTAGCATAGTTTCATAAAACCGTGCAGAAGTGCATGTAGCCTCGGATATCTCGTCTTGGAGACATTGTTTTAAAAATCTGCCAAGTCTTCCGGGTGCTTACATTTGTCCTTCAACAAATCTTCACGTTATAAATTTAACAGCTCCATTTGATACGAGCTAAGAACATTGTTTATATCGACTGATTATGGGGTTGCAAAAAGCTGAAACGTAGTCGAAACTGTTTCTACATCCTGACAGCTAGACTCAGGTGAAGGTATTTCTTATTTCTACTCCAAAAAAATTGGCTCACAGGGGTGCTAACTAATTAAGAAATAAATTCAAATGCGTGTTTTAATGCTGTCGCGCTGTTAAACCTCTAGCATGTATATATAATTGTTGCTCATCCCAGTCAAAGATTTTGAATTAATAGACACATTAAATAAATAGAACACAATAAATGTTGTGAAGTGTTGGCGGGATAAATAAAGCCAAAGACATTCTTACGAAAATAATACAGAAAGATTGAAATAAACACTTAAATCTAAAAGTGTACTATAAAGATGAATTTCATAATTTATTCCATGGGCGAGAGAAAATTTCGCCACGCGCCCTGTGCAGGTTTAATGTGTATTTTTATAATCTATACGGTACAAATAAAATAGTAACGACCGTCTGTTACGATTGACTATTTTTGCGAAATTTTCACTCGTTTGTCCGTTTCAGGTGAAACAATGACCATCTGCAGCTTTTTTTCGCTTTGGTGTCTGTTTATCTGTTTGTTTGTCGGTTTGCTTATCTGAGTTCTTATGAATTCACATTTAGAATCCGCCTGCCCTTGGGTAGGCTTTAGGGCTAATATTGTTTCTGAATCCTCGAAATGACTGCCTGTTTATACGAAAGCGAAACCGTGATCTTGCACTCCCACAAAATATACACAACAAACTTAATGGAAATTACCTGCATTAGCGGTAATCAATTTCTAAATCATTTTCTCCCAGGCATCATACAAATGTATACGAAGATTAGTAAGGGAGATTCTGTAACGGAGCGTTTTTCAGTCTAACTTCGAGCGGATGGTTTTTAAGCTTTTTTGTTGATTTTTCTGTTCGTCCGTTTCTTGAGTTATTATAACAGAGAAACTACTCAATATATTTCTAACAAAGTTTACATCCGTCTTTGTGTAGTTAAGAAGGTCGATATTATTTCTAAATCCCAGATTGTTTTGGTGATTTTACTCTCCCATAAAATGTAAATGACCAAACTTAATGGAAAACTACCATCCTCAATTTCTAAAAGTGTTCTTCTCATTTGAACCTTTTCGGTCTGAGGATAACAAGAGAGTTATCATTAAATGACTCTCTTACAGGCCGTCATTTCATTTCAAGTTGTGCTCCTCCTTAGAACACCGCAGGTATACAAAAATGCAGAGACAGATGTGTATCATATTCAAGGGGGCCAAGCTCCAATAGTGCCCTGTTAATAGGACAACAAGAAACTACATCAACTCCCAGGCTCAACAGATTCAACGTAAAGGCCTCTATCGTTCGGTCGTCCTTCGTGAAGTTCACGGAAAATTGATGAGTGTGTTAATTGGCAGAACATGCTCCGTGCACTGTTTTATCTGTTATGTTATAAGAAGATTTTCAGTTTCTAACCTGAGTACTACCAAAATGTGTTGATCTCATTTTACAGGCCTGAATGCTGCACTAAAAAAAGAATATATCCGAAATGACCGAGATTGTGGATGTATGTGTGGTTGTTCCAGCATAGCTCTAAAACAAACATGACACCTACACTGCAGCCTTGCCTCACTGCTTTCAAAAATCAAGGAAGCTGTCTCGCGATCACTGCCGCATAATATGTGCCGCCTGGCAGAGATTATCAAGGTAAAATATTAGTGTGAAATGTTAGTTTTCACATATTTTTACTTAATAATAAACAAGTTCAAAACAGACGATAAGGGAATAAACACGCATATAGAAACAGTTTGCCGTTAATATTATGCGAGCAAAGAAGGGAGCAAAGAAGGGAAAATAATTCAGACTGAAATTAATTTTCATCAAGCTTAGAGTGTGTAAGTTCAGTTTGACATCGATATTTAAATCTACAACTAGTATGAAGGGTATATGTGCGTCAACATAAAAGTTTTTAATGACAGTTCTTGTAGTCTTAAATTAACTCATACGTTTTGAACATAAATCATTCACTTGATTAGGTAACATTTATTAGAACGCACCGCACTTATACAATACAGAATATTGGCCACTGTGGGCAGGTGCACTCGATAACGGCAAGTCACATCCTGCCATTTCATCTTGCTAGGCGCACCCAAATCTACCATCATTCATCCCCTGCCATCCAAACCACTTCCGGGTGGGAACTTCAAAATGCACATGCAATGAGTTGCCCTGCCATCTGTCGTAAATTTTTAGCGAGCAATTAGGCAGGACTAGCTACGGCTAGGCCGGAACGTGCTCGTTCCTACATACAACAATATTTACAAATCACAGCCAGACTGAGACCCCGGTAGCGTGGAGTGTGCTTCACGAAACTATGGGACCAGAGATTTGAGACGATCCCAGTAAGAGTTTTGACATTCCCCATGGGAGATTTTGAACTATGTAGAATTTTAAAATTCCGTTCTACACCCCAGAATAGGTATTCGATATTTCGAAGCCATTTATTCTCTATATGTCACACCATTTTTCGAAACTAGCAAACCGTGCGGGCTGTGATATGAAGTATTGATGGATGCCCATGATTGAGAGACATATTATCAAAAGGGAACATTAGAGTACGTATGGTCGATGTGCTCTTGCAGGCTGTGATGTGAAGTATTGATGGATGGCCAAGACTGAGAGGCATCAACTCATCATACTCTAGAAGACTGACTATTTCATATGCGGTAGTTTCATAGGCCCTGAGTCAGTCTCTCCCCTTTCGATTCACTCGATCGAACACTTGTTGACTCCAGATTCCATACAGTTGTCTCTCGAAAACGATTCGTTATTTGCAAATAAATTAATCGTGTTCAGTCTGAATTCCAGTTACTGAAAGACACATTTACGATCACTTGATTTTTCCTAAGGAAAAAAATTGACTTCATTTTATACTAAATTTGTTCCTACCCAGCGGCCATGAGTTGCACAGACGGCTTTGATCCGTCTTATGACAGGCAATAGAAAAGCTTTTATATCGCTTTAGTTTAAAACACTAAAATATTGAATTAAATTCCGTACCTAAATTACCTGATTCAAAGAAGTAGTTCAGGTGACATAACCCATTTTAAATTATTGTATAAATTGGATTAATGTTATTCTTAATTAAAGGAAAATAATAGTCGAAATCACTCTTAGAGCATGGAAATGAAACTTACTAAGAATAAAAACTCGTAATAAGTGAAATAGTGTGTGTGATTACAAGACGAAATAAAAATATTCTAGTTGATGGCATTTATTCCAATAATGTCCACACCTATATTTTCGGGATACGAATATCGGGAAAGATTACGAATGCACGTCGACATCTCAACTGGCGTGTTCTTTTTAAGGGGAGTTTGTAAGCCCTGTCCCTGCCTTGTTTAAGGCTTTGACCAGAGTCCGAATTTTTACGCATAAATAGTTTCCTTGAACAAGGGTTGCATGAACATTAGGAGCATGGCCCATCAGAACCCCTAAAATGTATGGTTCTGTCTCTTCATCAAGGATGAGCGGGCTAGGCGATACTTGTTAATAAACAAACTAGCTTACATTCTAACGTGTTACTGCCTAGAAATTCGGAGTGAAGCTATGAACTGAGTAGAAAATTAATGTTCATTTTACTTCTTTTTGACTGCTGTAAAATCAGACTGCAGTAAAACATCATTGGCACGAACTCGCTAAAGATGTACAAAGATTTTGGATTTTCGATATTATCGGTTAACATGAATTTTGGGCATTGCAAGTTACGAACTGGTCTTCTGTGTCTTGTGCTATTTATATCGTTTGTAAGGCGAATTCTGTTTCTAATCGTCCTAAGTATTTTAAGTCCAAGTTCGCAACATCTCTCGGGGAGCAAACATTCCAAAATACAGCAGGCAAGAGTGAAACACTCACCTCTATGGTCATATTTCACGTGCCTACTAAGAAATCTCCTCGTATACTCGGTAGTGCTATTCCCGCTAGTTAACTCTCACGATTAATAAAGCTCAACGGGCCTCAAAGAATTAAACATTCCTGAGGTGTGCGGTTCTAAACAATGATTCAGTGAAATTGAATCGAGAATTAAAAATGATACTGTGTAAATAACATTTTTGATATGCAGTATGTACCTTTCAGTAGCGAACGTTCATCTTCAGAAAACTACAGTACTACGTACTAACAATTTTTATTGTTGATTGTACATGTAAGAGTAAGCCTTCCCTTTTCCCTTAAATTTTAGGTTGTTCATACGGAGTACAGTATGTAACACTGTAGGGATTTTAATATTGTCCGGAACAGCAAATAAGAACAAATCAACGGTTTTTCGGTCACTTCAAGTTTGTGTTAAATAGACTTTACAGTATTTCAAATCTCCATTGACTCTATTACATCTTCTAGGTGTTTTCGAGCTTAGCGGCATCTGGGTGGAAACAGTAGAATATAGAACCTAATTGTTCTACACCCATTCTGTATCAGCCTGCGACAAGCTGGTTTCTGCTTCTTAACTTCCTCAGGAGGACGGTTTTCAACTACATTGTGGATTGTTGTGTTGGGCCGCCTCAATTACCGTACCTTAACCATTGGATTACTTTTAACCTACCTCAGATATCCTTGACTTGTTCTCTTTTCTTTGGCCCATTATTTCCATTTGTTTCAGTTTGCAGCAGGCTTAGACCTTCTTAGATTAAGAAAATGAGATATTTTCAGAAATGTTTACAAATTTTTCATTATTTTTGACGCACTCTATCAAGTGCTCTCACAAATAGTAATACATATATCGACGGAATTCGCATAGGCTCTTCATGGTTATGAGTGACACTAACTTAACCGGATATTCCCATCTCCATGAAAAAGTATATGCGCACGTCCGCTCACTTTAAAGCTAGTTGAGTATTACCTTTATTGTATCTTCCTCTTCTGACGTAAGTTATTACCTTTTTTGCTACCCTTTATAAATTTGTAACTGTCTAGTATACATTTCATTGAGACACACGTCCGTCCGTCCCTCTGAACCTTGTATCATGTGGAGATGGTGGTAATTTTTGTTCGAAGAGGAAGTACAAATAGGCAATTGGTGGGTAATGGGGAAACATAAAAATAAGGGTCAGAGAGATAGAGAGAGAGAAACTTCACAGAAAAAACGTAGCTAATTTTGTGGATAATTCATAGAAGAAAAATTTATAGTATTAACGCAGAGTTGACGTACGTAGAGTTAAATGTTTGGGTAATGAATATAACACAAAAACAGTAAGAATTATAAACAATTTTAAATTATGAGACAAGGAATGGATTACACCAGAAATTTAAGAATTACTTTTGTATATTTGTTTAAAGGAAATCAGAAAAGAATGCCAGTAGGCTGTACTGTTGTAGCGTCCGCAGGGTTGTAAGAGTTTAGTAGACTTACTTAGTAGACTTATTAGAAATGAAGGACGAGTATGCGTGTGACGTCACATATTTAACCCAAATTTTGCCTTACATTGAAGCGCTATTTCATGAAAAATACGTTTCACCTTTCAATATTTTTTATCTATCAACTGAGTCATTAAACATAATTGTAAACTAAATACTCTTGGGCAAATACGCGTTATACCCTATCACTAAAATCACCTTAAAATCGTTCTTTCCATGAACCAGTTTTCGGGGAACGTAAGTCTACGTTAATATAAAAGAAGCAAATGAAGATAATTGAGGGTAGGATACGTGTTTTCCGTGGAATATGTAACACCGCAGTACATCTAGGACGAAATGGAAGTAAAAGGAATATGAAAAGGGGCCGATAATTTATGGAATAACATAATTAGGATTAAGTATATTATTTAATGCAGTAATTATCAAATAACCGTAGGGAGGATAGTTAAATGCATGTATCGAACAAATGAATTTCTAGAAATTAATTCTCTTTCTGCAGTTTCAGGCCGTCCGGAAGTAGAGGAGTTACAAAATTATTTAATTATTTAGCAATTATATGGAACTGTTGATCTCTTTTTTATTTTTGTTTTATATTCACTCTCCACATATTTAAACCTAAGCGAGTCAGTCGGCATACATGCTCTCAATAGATGAGCCTCTTGCATTGATTTCTCCACAGAATAAACAGCGATTTTCGACATGTTTCTGTTCGTCTAAACCCAATAATATAAGAGAGGGTCCACCATCCATTTGTTCCTGAACCGTTTGGTTAATCGCCAGGATGCTGTACACGGAATTCGCAACAGAACGTTGTAGGGAAGAGTGTTAATATTAGCATTCAAAATTCCCAACGAAAATGCATGGGGTACGCTGAAATTGTGAGAACCTTTACTAGCGAACGGAGTACATATATGAGCACGTGACTGAAGAGCACACGGTATCGGCTGTTTGTGTGTTGTGTGAATTTCTCAAGTAAGGCAGTATAGTGTAGTGCGTGACTAAGTACATATAGGCAAGAGGAGTGGAAAAAACGAGGCATCGGAGAAGAGAAATTAAAGCCGTCATTTCCTGTAAGTCTTCTTGCTTGTGCCCGGCGTCATGTGAAACATTATATAAAAATACTTATGTTCACAGTATGTACGATACATTCATAATAAACAGAAATCGATCAATACCGAGCATTTTTCCTGAGTGGCCTAAGTACTCTAAAGTCTGGTTGTAAAGACCCGGCCTGTTATGTCTGGCTGTACATTTCTGATATCCTACGGAGCTATATCGTAGGATACTCTGTTCTAAACAGCCTTTAATACCTGTCAATATCACAGGATGTTCATGAAACGTTTACTTTTATTACATAACATATGTTACGTGGGTATGTCATTCAGTAATTATTTTCCAGTGTGATTAAGTGTGAGATGCCCCAAATGTACTCTGTTTAATGCTACGCTTCATGAAACCAAGGAAATGTTCTCGCTCTAAATCGGGAGAACTTTTACTGCTAGGATTTAAATTGGTACGCCAGTCGGTTCAGGATGCCTTAGCGTATAATAATCGGTATCCGTGTATGATGATCAGATGCTACTTTATGGCATACAGCCAATGCTAGCAAGATTGCATGCGAGCGAGTGACACGTCAATGTGCTATGGTAGCGCACCGTCCAAGGTTACCGTACGAGATAATTTGGCAGGCCACACGCTGAACTTACATTTCTTTGTCGATATTCTGATGATCTTTCTCTAGGAGAAAATAAAATACGCTATACATCGATTTTGGAGCCGGAACACTACATCCTCTTACAATTTTCGTAACTTACTTTCAGACACTCTATACCGCAAGTCTTTCCTTCTTTATTAACAATTTTTAATAATATTTCAGGATTTTAATAATGTTATTTTAATCATATATTCTGCCATTATTATCTTTTTCTCAGTATCTTTCACTCGAAGCGTAAAGTTTCTTATCTTTGTGCTAAACCTCCTTATGGCAGTACCATCCTTTTAACATTCATCAGCCAGCAATCATCATGAAAAATTCAATATTTCCCTCCGTTTCCCATTTTTAACATTTCAGTTCTCGCGCCGAGTAAGGTATTACGCCATTTTTCGTCAACATTTATCAGGATGTAAAAATAAAATGATGTTATTTTCAGGTCCTTTTTTATGAATAAGGACACTATAAATGCACAAAATACAATTGAAATAACTCCTAGTATTGCCTTTTAACAATAGGCCATACAGAAAGTTGATATCCTGCATAACTTCAAGGCAGACAAATATCGTCCATAATAACGCTTGAGTTCTTGCATTGGTAAAAACTAGAACTATAAAAATCTATCTCACTTCATTAGTTTGAAATCTAAAGTTTAGATTGTTTTACTCACTTTCGGTTTTCTGCTTGAGGAATACTTCACACACAGTGTTGAAATGGTCTTGGCGGACATAATTTTCACACAGCACACAAGAGTTTTTGATTTCCTTTCCGGATTTCTAGGACATCGTTCAGATGATACTGGTGTTTTTCTTCAAGACTACTGTAGCATTGGAGGGATTGGTAAATTTCTTCTTTGCCCTTTGAACTCATTCGCAATGTTTTCTCTTTGATATTGCGAATCAAACTTGTTTGCGTCGCTTCAAATGCTATCTGAGGTTTCACCAACTCTACTTCAATTGATGTTAGAAAGATTCTTCTAGGGGGAACATTTTCAAGGCTGTCTCCAACACAAACTACATAGCTATCGATACTTTCTCAGAATAAAAACACACGCAAGACTGGGAAATGATAAACCACGAGTGTTCCAAATTAATTTCGCCGGTGCTCGCATGGGGTAAGATCAGATTTTTCTCATTGCTGAAAAGGTACTGACATCCGAAGATTTATGAAAAACAACTCGGGAGGTGCCGCACGGTGTTCTTGAAAGGTACAAAGCAGCTCGGTGATAGAAATAAAAATTCAGTAGTTTTCCAAGAGGTGGGATAATTTATTACACCACGTGACTACAGGAGGATTAATCAAAGCCGATAAGTTTTTACCTACCTAGTTATATCTGCTTGTACACCTATATCTTTACAGACCGAAGAAATACCTGGAACAAGCTGAAGGAAGTTTGTATTCAATGAAGGAGACAGACTAGGGGTATGATTATTATTATTGCATAAACCCAGCATATTAAAAGAGAAGCTCACACGTTTCGTGTATTTCAGTCCAAGAATGTTCGTTAGTGGAATTGCTCGGTGTTTTGACTTGGCGTATGCCAAGTTGGGAGTCATGTATCACGCTTCATGTAAACAAGGCACGGGGCTCTGCTCGGTGTAGTGGGACTTGTTAACAAGTTTACGGTGGTCGGAATGTTAAACTCATTCTGAAGGGATAGCTTGGAGAGAGCTCCCTCTCCTGAATGAGGGAATTAATTATTTAGAGGGGTGGAAGAGCGGCCGTTCATTGCCGTCATTTAAGCCCAAAGATGCCACGAATTTAGATGCGTGGAGTCTCAGGAGATCTCGGAGGTAAGGTCAATGGACTGACGTCAATGCTGGGATGGGAAATAATTTGCAGACACTGGGCAGCTCATAGGCTTAATTATTTACTGTCCGGCTGAATAGCTCATACGGTGGAGTGTTGTCCATATGAGTTTAAGTTGGCTAATTTGTTCCCAGTTCACTGCGGTAGAATTTAAGAATTATATATTGGTCGAAAAAATTTCACTATCAGAATGTTGGCCGGTAGGGTAGGAGAGGTGGTGGTATACAATTTATAATCACTAAATAGCGTGCGAAAATTCTGGATTAAATTAGCAACCTCTCAACAGTATTCATATATGGAATGAATGCATATGACGCTGTTGATGGTGATTCGTCTGTCGGATGGAGACGTTAAGCCTTGAGCAGACTCCTTGGTGCTATTTGACAGCAGTAGACTATGTGGCGTCGTCGGGTTTCACACTCACACTTCCGACTACTGTGTCACATACCTCGTCATTCATTTCATCCCATTAACACCTCTACAGGAAAAGCATCCTTTCATAAGAAAACCACCATGATAGATTCAACTCACCTGAGTAGAAAGGGAAAGTATGCTCTAAAACAATGGGTGCTGAGACAGCATTTTCCCCACGCATATTTGAGTAGTAAAGCTATGTAGTTTCTAGTCCAATGACCTAGTAGTAAAGCTATGTAGGTTTCTACCCGGGGTCAATGACCACTCGGTGCGGTAAAGACACGGAATAACGTCATAACCATGCGCACGAACGCTAACCTAAGCTCACACAGGCTCTTTATCAGCTCCCCATGGAGGAGTCCAATCGGTTAGGTGACTGGTACTTGAGGCTATGACGCCATGATAATGTGTTAATCTAATCTACTACTAGAGAAGCTAACCTAACCTCACACAAGCCGTTTTACCTTGGAGGAGTGATGGAACTGTGACGTAATAAGCGCGGGCGATTTAAAATACATAACCGAACGCGCAGGCCTTCTCCTGACAGCTGTGACGTCACAGCGTGGGTGATTTGAAATTAGACTGCTGGCTAAGCGTGCATGATGTTAGAACCTAATGTCTGCCCATTCCTTGTCCCGTTTCTGTACGGTATTGGGTTTGTGGTGAGATGAATCTGTGAAGATAGATTTTTTACAACGGGATGCCTTCCATGACGTCAACCTCATCTGGGAAGGTAATAAGATGAAATGAATGACATGATATATGATAGTTGGAAGTGAGAGGGTAAAACCAGGTAGCGGCACATAGCCTCCTCCTGTCGAATAGCGTCTCCATCCGAAGGACAAATCGCTATCAACAGCGTCATATGCCCTCACTACATATGAGCACAGCGGAGAGGGAATTCAATCGAAGCATTTTGGCACATTAATAATAATAATAATAATAATAATAATAATAATAATAATAATAATAATAATAATAATAATAATAATAATAAGTCTACCACTTTTCCCATACCTGACGTGTCACGTGTGCGAAATCTCTAGCGCATGTGGATTTGGCCCTGTTTTAGGGTCGGAGGAAGACTATGAGGAGGAGAATAAGCTTGTAATACGCTACTAGTTTTATTAGCAGGTGGAGGAGGTAGAGATGAGGAGGAGGATTAGGAGGAGGAGTTCTTCCCTCCCCCTCCTTATACAGTAGAACTACTGTAAGTCTATAAGGGGAAATAGGAGGAAGACTTTAAGGAGGAAAATGTTGATATGCGCTACTAGGTTCATTAGGAGGAGGATGGGGAGAATAAAGTAGTATTGTTTGAATTATGTTACATTTACACTTACCTTGTATACATTTATACATAATCTTTCGAAATATGTTTGTATGATATTGAACCCTTTGGTCCATACTGAGGGATACCTACCTTTCTTACCTATCAGCAAAGTTCATGAGATCTGTCTCTTGGGTCGTATCGGGTTCTTCGTCACTTGCTGAGGTAAAGGTAGGGTTCAGTAATTCTAATCTGTCTACTGGAATGAAAGGTCTGTTTAAAAGATTCCTATTTATTCAGGAAAATTCTGAAGCAATCTGATATGTCAACGGTATCATAGAAGTCAATTGTGTCCACTGGACACCACAATCATTTTTACATAAACGTCAGAACACTGGTGTGAGACTTTAATGTAACTGCCTGACGGGCATTCTTACTAGAAACCATTGTCTCAATTATTAATCATTTAAGAAAGGAAAGTCTGGAAATCCTTAAATTCGGCTTCCATGTGAGACCACATGTACCATCATAGTGATTCGTTATGGTCCAGCCCTCGTAACACGAACTCTGGACTCTGGGCATAATTAAGGCCGTCCAATCGGTGTGTGCCACACAGTGGTTCTACGACATGGACACTTAATTGAATCGATGTGACGTGCGTCTATGTCACGGACCGACATCTAAACTTCTAAGTTACTTTAAAGTCATTGTGGTTGATGACCGCAAGGAAAATTATGCTACAGTGACATATGGCCCTAATCTAAGTCACTGAGGTTGATGACCTCCTGACCATCCAAGTTTCTAGGCTGAAGGCTAAACACAATTAAGTTACATCGGTTGATGACCAAAGTTTCCACTTTACTATCCCCAGCACATTCACTGCTCCATCAATCAAAGTTCAATAATTACAACAATAGCAATGCTCACAAATTGTGTGGCAGTAAAATCCATTTCCTTCGGATATGTCCCCTTAATCGTTACTTTACATTTAAATATTTCCCAGAAAACAAACTAAAATTTCCAGAATGCATCTCCAAGTTATTCGCTTGATTAAAGTTATTTCAAAATGCGGTTTCACTGAATTTAATAATTAAATAAATTTAAATGATTTAACGAAATGTTAAAGAACAGTAAATTTTATCTCCGCGGACCCTGGTTTCTTCACATATTCCTACGCAGCTGTGATGTGAACTCAATCTTGTGATATTTATCTGGCTGGAAAAGAATTGTTACATAAGTCATGTCCAGTTATATCTTGTCTCATGATCTCACACTTTAAAATCTAATCTAGTCCTAACCGTTATTAACACTTGGATATCCTAATAATCTACGTACAAACCAAACAACTCGCCATATAATTACGATGTCATATCTCGTCATACCATTTATGAATTTTGCACACCCCTCACAGACAAACCAATCATCACAACCATCGCTCTATATTATGAACAACCCTGAATTTGGTTACTCTGTTCCTTATACTCGAAGTTCGTGATTTCAAATGTTCATTACGTCCCCAATTAAACAAATTTTACAGTATTCCACAATACTCAGATTATTACCGGCTATGAATTTCAACTAAATCGAGCATTTTAACGTTCTCCCCGGCCGAGAATACAATCTCAATTCCTCGCCTGTCCCGTTATCATATGGTGTAACCCTCTCAGCTGAGGCCTCTCGTCCCCAAGTTCGCTTGGCAGTAACATGAAACACCTGGTTTATTCCAGTTGACTGGCTTCTCAAAATGCTCTCTTTTAAACTCTGCCGACATAATTAAACAAATACGATATTCTAACCAACAAAATGCACAGATTATGCTTCAAGATGCCCACACTAATTATACGCGTCGCAAATTAATACCGCTATGGATTTCTATGTATTTCTTTCCATTCCCAACATTATAAAATATACCTCGGGCTATCGTGTCCCGGCTTCAATGACAGGACTCTAACTTGATTCGCACATCTCATCTCAACTCATATAAAACATTCCTCGGGCTTCCATGTCCCGGCTTCAATGACAGGTCCAACCTGATTCACAAATCTCATATCAACAAAACTAACCTCTGTTTCCCAGCTCCACAATTATCATCGACAAAGAACTGGAATAAAATCCTTACTAGAAATCTCGACGTATAATATCGCACAATGCATTAATCATGAATAACTTCGCATAAATGATATCGTATTTAATAACTTGATTTTTACGAAAAATGACTGAAACATTCTACTAGATCTTTTTATTGTCAGTCAGACACAGTTTAAAATGGGCCTAGAAAAACGTTTCTCTCCGTGACCAAATTCATCACCCTAGATTCTCACCCGACAGCTCGCTTCCACTCGATTGAAAATGAGTAACCATGGATTCCCACATTATTAACGTCAAATTGCAGACAGAAAAATTTTACGTCGAATGAACATCTTAATTTGACATCACAAAATATAGGCAGTACACTCACACGGATGACGATCTACATTGGACGTGATATCACTTCGAAATCCTATTCAATAACTTTTTACAACATTATACGGCACTCGCAAGACTTCAAAAATTTATCCAAGTGGAAAATAAAACAAATGACTCTTTTAGTCGTATTCTCACATTTACAAAACTTAGTAGGGGTGACCACTGCGTCGTATATCCCCATTCAAATACACTTTTAGAGATCATGAAACAAGATATAATAGGTAGTAAGATGGAAAGTAGTCACACCATTGTTCGTCATAGGGCTCACCTGCGACCCTGGCATTTTATTTAGCCATTTTTACATTCATGGCTTTACAGATCATTATTATATTTCTTCAGGTTTCCTGGAATAAAGCATAAAAAAAGAAAATACCCTTCACTTGTTTGCTGAGCGCACACGATGGACTATAATTATTTCCGCACACGAATTACTTAATCACATTAGAATTTATTCAGTACTTTGACCGTCCTATCTGGTACAATTATTTCACTCAAGAAAACTATCTCCTCATGGAGTCAAGACCTAGCCACAATGGCTAAAATCTGCAGTTGAACTCAGTCTACTTTTGTTGTTTGATTTCGCAGAGCAGCTCAACAATTTTTCGTCCGCTTTGTATCACAAATGCCGGAAAAGGAGACTTCGTCATGGCGTCCCTTCATATTTATAGCAGTTACCCCCTCTCTTCGGATATCTCCCTTTGCCGCCAAGAAAATTTCTATAAATTTTCTGACTTAACTAAACTGTAATTTCAAGTGTTTTGAAAGTGACTACATGCTTGCTACATTTCTGGCGGTAGTGTTCATGGTCATTTAAAATTTATACGTGTTCGATTTGTGAGATGATTGACCCCCTTTGATAGGCACTATATTTCTTTGACTTGGCTTGGGTCACGCCATCTACACGCGCTTTGAAATAGTTCACAAAAATGACTTGAGATTCTTCCGCCGTCGACACGTGTGGCTGACGTCACGTACCCCAGAGCGTGGGACCGAAGGTAATCACCCCCTCGTCACGTGTCAAATCCATGCTATCAAGAATCCAACTTTTAATTTAATTGTTAATTTATGCATAATGATCTTAGGGCACAAAGGTCATGGATTCAATATACAAAATTCACTTTTTTAGCTTGTTAAGTACCAACAATTTTTGGTCATATAATAATAATAATAATAATAATAATAATAATAATAATAATAATTGTTACGGGGATACCCGTGGAGCGGAAAGAGGTTAAAGGAGGTGCCGGGGTGAATGGGTCTATCTACAATAAACAAAATTAATTTAAAACTTGAACTGAAAGTTATATTTCTTCAAAAAACAAGAACTTAACAAATTTTCACTTAGTGAACATAACAACATGTCAGGTACAAAAGCAATCTTGAAACCAGACTAGGAAAATCCAAGATTAGTGAATTGTACAGATTCTGGGCTTCGAGCCCGTAGTTTACAACTTTAATTCAAAACAAGGATTCAGTTATTCAAGGGCAGAAATCCCCTAATTCAAGAGCACTTGCTCCTAAAATACAATATCTAGCCTTCCAGAGGCACTTGTTACTCTTACAAAACTTTGAAAAGAGCTAACAGACTCTCAGTTTCTTGCGGCCCACTCAAGGCAACATTACATCAAAATTTACAATCTTTGGCCTCTCAGGACACAATTTACAATTTGTATTGGTTTTTACACAGGGGTATCTAGTACCCGACCTACAAGGGCCTTTGCGAAAAAGAACAGGTTAAATAAATGGTCCGAACACAAACTGAATGGAGGCGTACCCTGCACTCCAGATAATGACATATAAAATCCTACAGGGCTCTTTGGCGATGAAACTGGGGCTGTTCCCACACTACTGAGGTGGCTCGGACGGAAATGACTTTAATACATTACGGAAGCGAAAGGTTGCGAAAACGTAGCCACCTCAAACTAAGATGAAGGGGAGCTCGAGAGGGTAACTCACGCTCTGTCCCCGATTTACAGATAAAAATTCAGGAAATCTTTACATTAGCCGGAAGAAGATTTACATTTTAAAAAGGTATTATTGAATAGTTAAATTTTTGGACCTTCCCTTCAGATAAAGTTGCGAAGACAGCAAGAAAGAATTTTATGTGGAAATTACCTTATAGATGTTCTGACTGCCGACGAAAGCGGTGCCCCGCCTCCTGCCTTAACACACACACTCAGAAAGACGACGATCAATTGGCAAGGAAACACTAAAAGCCGAAATTTATATACCCTCAGGGAAGGTCCGAGAGAATTCAAGACTAAACCGCCACACCCTCAATTTAATTGGTTAATCTCAAAAGTTACACTAAGAATTGAACAAGAGGTTTCTGATAGGTTGAAAATTAATTACAGAAATTCCTGATTAGCTAGATTCAAAACTGGCGGATAGAAGAAGAAGTGTTGCCAACCCAAAAATATATGAACATAGAATCAGATAGTGGACAACCTAGAAATACAAAACTACTATAAGTTATAAGTTATTTCACCTTGCACCAGAGTGCATGATCAGAGTTTTTGCGTAGCGTCATCTGTGGAAAAATGTCCAACCTTCTTGATGTACAACGAAACAAAATAAGGAGAAATTCAGTCAGTTTAGTAAACTTCACAATAACAAAATTACTTAATATTTCAGTGGTGTCATCTTCCGATAAAAGTTCCAAGTTAAGGTATTATCAGTTTCACCGGTTAATCGATAGGAGAGTTTATAAATGCGCTTTATTGAATGAGCGGTGTCGAGGTGTACCTCCCGGTTCAGTAATAATAATAATAATAATAATAGTAATAATAATAATAATAATAATAATAATAATAATCTTCTTTCTTTCTTTCTTTCTTTCTTTCTTTCTTTCTTTCTTTCTTTCTTTCTCTCTCTTTTTTCCTTCTTTCTTTCTTTTTCTTCATTTTTCAATATATTTTCCAGGTAGGGTTGGTTTATTCTCCTAACGCTGCTAATCTTATGAACCACTACATTGTAGCACAGATTAAGAAAGAGAGTGTGTTTATACCGTTTATATTCTCATGTTAAGGGAGAAAATATATGGTCACTGCTTAGGTCTATCATTAAAATATAAGCTTGAAACAATGTCAGTAGGAAGGGAAGTCACCTCGCATGCTTACAAGCTCTAATCTAGAGGGACATAACTTGCTTCGGGGAATCTGGCAGAATTCGTATCTTCGCTGTTAGATAGGGCTTCATTCTATTTCGAATCTAGTTAAGTGACTAGAAACAGGCTGTAGAATTTTTTTCACTTCTAACATATAAATCAGAGACTACCAAAGTGGCTTTCGACAGGGTAGATCAACAACAGATCACATCTTCATTGTCAGGCAAATAATGGAGAAATGTGGATGTGCATCAGCTGTTTGTAGATTTTCGGCAGGCTTATGATAGTGTGAAAAGGCGAAAACTGTATCAAACAATGATGGACATGGAGTTCCCAAATAAATTGATAAGAATGGTACAAATGGCCCTAACGAGTACTAAATGCATGATTAATGTAGAAAGAAATCTTACTAAAGAGTTACTAAGGTTTGCAGCAAGGGGATGTGTTATCTACCCTCTTCTTCATTGTGGTTTTGGAGCGTGTAATGAGAAAGGTGAAGGTCAGTAATCCAGACGGTGCCCTGTTCAACCGTGTAACACAAAATCTGATGATGATTATATACTTTCTAAAAGATTGAAAGACCTAGAGGAAAGACTGGATACATAAGAAAAGAAGCAGGAGAAATGGACCTAAGAGTAAATAACGCCAAAACTCGTTATCTGTTTGTGCCTAGGAGGACCGTAGTTAGCGAAGGTAAGTGCATACAATTAAATGGCATTAACTACGAGAGATGTGAAATGTTTAGGTATTTAAGAGTGTTGGTGACGAAATACAATGACATGAAAGAAGAAATAAAACGAGGAATGTTGCAGGCAATAGCGCTTACTTAGCATTACTGAAAGTGTTTAGATCACGCAACCTTGGCAGAAGATTAAAGTTGACAGTCTATCGAACAGTATTACGACCAGTAGTAATCTATGGTTCTGAGACATCGACAATGACCAAAGTAGATGAAGAACTGTTGAACAGATGGGAGAGAAAAATACTGAGAGAGATTTTGGCCCAGTGAAGGAAAGGGAATTGTAGAGAATAAGGAAAAACAAGGTATTGGAAGAACTCTATGGACATCCAAGTATCGTAAGCGAAATAAAAAGCAACAGGTTAAGGTGGTTGGGACATGTGGTGAGAATGCCAGGTAATACCGCTGTCAAGAATATCTACAAACTAAATCCAGGCGGTAGAAGATGGAAAGAAAGGCCTCAGAAGAGATGGCTGGATGATATGGAGAAGGATCTAAGAAAGATGGGAATAAAAAGATGGCGGAGGTGTGAAGAAGATCATCAAGATTGTGCTACAATCGTCAGAGAGTCCAGGGCCCTGCAAGGGCTGAAGCCCCAAGAAGTAAAGTAGTAAAACATATAAATTATATATTCCGAGTAATTTAATAGCAATATTAATAATGTTATCTAACTATACTTGACGGTTTTCGAAGACTCCGTGTTGCCAGAATTTTGTCCCGGAAGTGTTCTATTACATGCCAGTAAATCTACGGAGACAAGGCTGACCTATTTGAGCACCTTCAAATACTACTGGATTGAGCCAAGATCGAACCTGCAAAGTTTGCGACGCAATATCAGCGTGTGAGCGTCTCAGTAGCAGGGGTGGAAGCGGACTATCTAATTACTGCAACGTCGGTAACTGCAACATACAAAATGAAATTCCATTGAGCCACCTTGATTCAATTTAACTTGTTTCACTAAATATTGAGAGAGTATATAGATATTAAATACTTTAAATGTGTAAAACGTGTTTGTGTTCAAATGATAGTGAGTTCGAATCCCCATTGTCAACACATATTTTAGACGAAGGAAATGCTGAGGGGTGATTTTCCTCTTCATTTTCAGACAATACAATATACCACAAATCAATACAGAAACACACAATAGAGATCACATCCCTCTATACAGGGTTGGTGTCAGAAAGGCATCCGTCCGTAAAACAGGGTTAAATCCACATGTACTGCAAAGTTCACACACGTCGCCCCCAGGTGTTGGAAAGGTGGTAGAATTTTTAATATTATTATCATTATCATTATTATTTAATACCCGACTCCTTTGCTGAACGGTTACCGCTGTGGCTTTCAGTTCAGAGGGTCCCAGGCTCGATTCGCACCCTGGATGGGGACTTATTGCATCCGACTGTAAAACAGTGTCGAATCCACATGTGCTACCGGGTTCGCACACGTGACCCCTCAGGTATGCGAAAAGTGGTAGAATTATTATTATTATTATACATAGACTACATACATGATCATTATAGACCGTTATGTCTTTCAGCGTTCACTCCGTAAGCCTCTATGAATTTACTATTTGCAACTAGTGCTGTGGCCTCATTTAGTTCTATACCTCTTATCTTTAAATCGTTGGAAACTGAGTCTAACCATCGTCGTCATGGTCTACCTCTACTCCTCTTATCCTCCATAACAGAGTCCATTGTTCCCCTAGGAAACCTATCCTCGCCATTCGCCTCACATGACCCCACAACCGAAGCCGGTTTACCCGTACAGCTTCATCCATCTAGTTCAATCATAACTTAACTTTTATCTCCTCGTTTCGAGTACCCTCCTGCCATTGTTCACACTTGTTTGTACCAGCAATCATTCATGCTAGTTTCACGTCTGTTGCTTTTAACATATGAATAAGATATCCTGAGTCAACGCAGCTTTCGCTCCCGTAAAGCAAAGTTGGTCTGAAAAGAGACCGATGTAAAGATAGTTTCATCCGGGAGCTGACATCCATCTTACAGAACACTGTTGATCGCAACTGCGAGCTCATTGCATTAGCTTTACTACATACTGATTCAATTTTACTTACCATATTACCATCCTGGAAGAACACAAAACCTAAATACTTAAATTTATCTACCTGTCTCAGCTTTGTATCACCAATCTGACATTCAATTCTGTTGAAATTATTACCTGTTGACATCAATTTAATCTTTGAGAGGCTAATATTCATACCATTCTCATTTCATCTATTTTCAAGGTCCAAGGTATTACACCGCAGGCTTTCGGCACAATATGCCATTAACCAAGTCGACAGCATAAACCAGACTGCTTACTACATTTCCACTTAACTGAATAACTCCTTTTCACTTTATACCTTTCAGCAGATGATCCATGTAAACTACGAACAGCAAAGGTGAAAAATTACAGCCTTGTCTAACCCCTGTAAGTACCCTGAACCAAGAACTCATTCTACCACCAATTCTCACTACAGCCCAATTGTCAACATAAATGCCTTTGATTGATTTCAATAATATATACTTAATTCCATAGCACCCAGTATGGCGAACATCTTTTCCCTCGGTACCCTGTCATATGCATTCTCTAGATCTACGAAACATAAACACAACTGTCTGTTCTTCTCGCAACATTTTTCAATTACCTGGCGCATACTGAAAATCTGATCCTGACAGCCTCTCTGTGGTCTGAAACCATACTGGTTTTCATCCAACTTCCTCTCAGCCACTGATCGCACCCTCCCTTCCAAGATGCCAGTGAATACTTTGCCTGGTATACTAATCAATGAGATACTTCGATAGTTCTTGCAATCCTTCCTGTTCCCTTGCTTATAGGTAGGTGCAATTACTGCATTTGTCCAATCTGAAGGAACCTTACCAACACTCCATGCTACTCTTATTACTCTATGAATCCATTTCATCCCTGCCTTCCCACTATACTTCACTATTTCAGGTCTAATTTCATCTCTTCCTGATGCTTTAAGACAATGGAGTTTATTTATCATCCTCTCCACTTCCTCAGGCGTAGTTTCACCAACATAATTTTCTTCCTCCCCTTGAGCTTGGTTGTTCGCGACACCACCAGGAAGATTTCTTTTTAAGTAGAGAAGATTTTAAAAATATTCCCTCCACCTGTCAAGTGATTCCCTGGGATCTATTATGAGTTCACCTGAATTAACCAAAACACTGTTCTTTTCCTTTTTCCATCCATTCCTAAGTTTCTTTCTTACTGTGCTGAAAGGTTTCTCCGATGCTTGCCCTAGCCTTTCCAGGTTATTACCAAAATATTCCTACGACTTCTTTTTGGATTCAACAACTATTTGTTTCGCTCTGTTTCTTTCATCTACGTACAATTCCCTGTCTGCATCGGCCCTTGTTTAGAGCCATTTCTGATAAACTTTCTTTTTACGTTTACAGGCTGCTCTCACTTCATCATTCCACCAAGATGTTCGTTTTTTCCCATTTTTACACACAGTCGTTCCTAGACATTCCCTTTCCGCTTTTACTACAGCATCTCTGTAGACCATCCATTCTCTTTCAATGTCCTGAACTTGCCTACTGTTCATTGTTCTAAACTTCTCATTAATCATATCCATGCACTTCTGTCTAATTTCCTCGTCCTGGAGATTTTATACCCTTATACGATAGAAGACAGATTTCACTTTCTCTATCCCAGGCTTAGAGATACTTAGTTCACTATAGATCAGTTAGTGGCCTGTATCATCGAAAATTCCCCGAAAAAACCGTACATTCGGAAGAGACTTCTTGAATTCGAAGTCGGATAAGATATGGTCTATTATGGATCTGGTACCCCTAGCTCCCGTGTGTAGCGGTGAATAGCCTTATACTTGAAAATGTATCCGTAACTGCTAAACCCATACCAGCACAGAAGTCCAGCAAACGCTTCCAATTCCCATTAGCTTCCATATCTTCCCCAAATTTACCAATCACCTTTTCGTATCCTTCAGTTATATTTCCAACTCTCGCTTTGAAATCACTCATTAGCACTATCCTATCTTTGCTGTTGACCTTGACTACGGATGTCACTCAGTACTTCATAAAACTTGTCAACTTCATCCTCATCTGCACCCTCACATGGTGAATACACTGAGACAGTTCTAGTCCTAATTCCTCCAACTGACAAATCTACCCACATCATTCGCTCATTTATTTGCCTAACAGAAACCATGTTGCGTGCAATGGTATTCCTGATAAAGAGCCCTACCCCAGACTCTGGCCTTCCCTTTCTAACACCTGTGAAGTACACTTTATAATCTCCTATTTCTTCCACATTATCTCCCCTTACCCGAATATCACTTACTCCTAGCACATCAAGATGCATCCTCTTTGCTGACTCAGCCAGTTCTACTTTCTTTCTTCCATAAGCCCCATTAATATTGATATCTCCCCATCGAATTCCATTTCGTTCGCCAAGTTGTTTCCAAGGAGTCCCTCGCCTGTCAAATGAGAGTGGGACTCCATTACTCCCATAGGTCCGAGGCTTGCTTAAAATGTTCTGAGCTCGGTAAATTCATGAAGCAGGATGCTACCCTACTTACACACAGTCCATGTGAGGATCTCTCCTCTAACGGGTCATGGTCCACCGGTGGATTGTATAGTCCTAGCCGTCTGAGCACAAGTATAGCCAAGACTCAGAATATGTCTGACTGCCCACTCCCATTCCATAGCAACTGGTATCCCGACTCTCAAGACCTCTTACTAGGCCACTCAGCCATTGCCCATGGTTCACGAACTAGGACGTGACTACAGTAACCCACAAACGTGAACCACTATTATACGCAATTATTATTATTATTATTATTATTATTATTATTATTATTATTATTATTATTATTATTATTATTATTATTATTATTATTATTATTATTATTATTATTATTTCCCGACTCCTTGGCTGAAGGGTTAGCGTTGTGGCCTTCGGGTCACAACCACCTGAGCCACTCAGCCCGGCAGGGTATGGGAGGTAGTGGTATAAAATTATAATTACGAAATTGTGTGCCAAGAAGCCTCGATGAAATTCCAATCCTCTCTGCAGTGCTCATATGGAGTGAGGGCATATAACGCTGTTGATGGTGATTTGTCCGTCGGATGGAGATGTTAAGACTTGAGCATACCTGTCGATTCTATTCGATAGGAGAAGGCTATGTGCCACTACCTGGTTTTACCCTCGCCCTTCCTATTATCATACATCATTCCATTCATTTCATTGTATTACCTTTCCTGATGAGGTTGACGTCAGGAAGGGCATCTGGTTATAATCATCCTTCTTCAGAAATTCATCTTACCACAAACCCAACACCGTAGAGAAACGAGACAAGGAATGGACACACGTTAGGTTATAACACCACGCACCCTTAGCCAACAGTCCGCATTTCAAATCACCCACGCTGTGAAGTCACGGCTCCGTCGGGGGAAGGCCTGCGCATTCGGTTACGTTTAAATAAGAATGCATTTTAAATCCCCCGGACTTATTACGTCACAGCTCCGTCACTTCCCCAAGGGGATACGGCAGAGAGTCTGTATGAGGTTAGGTTACCGTTTGTGGCCAAGGTTAGGTTAACACACGTGTTAACCACACCTACAAGCCACCTCACAAATTCGGCTCCTCCAAGAGGAGCCCGTAAAGAGCCTGTCTGAGGTTAGGTTAGCATTCGCAATAGTGAGGTTAGTTTAAGACGTTATCATGGCATCATAACCTCAACTACCAGACACCTAACCAATTTGTGGCTTCTCCAAGGGGAGAAGACAATAGACCTGCGTGAGGTTAGGTTAACGTTCGTGCGCAAGGTTTAGGTTAACACGTCATAATGACGTTTTCACCTCATCTGCAGGACACTTAACCGATTTGTGGCTTCTCCAAGGACAGCCGATCGATTCAGCTCCTCCAAAGTGGGTCGTGAGATTAGAATTGCCCCTAGGGTTCAAAACATTCCATGATGGCCATGGAGTTTAGCATTGTCCTCGTACGTATGGGTACGATGTCATAACCTGACCTAGAATTCAAAATCACCGTAGGTCATTCTCTGACCAATTAGGCCCCTCCAATGGAGTCTGTGAGGTTAGGCTTGCTCTCGTACGCAACGTTATGAGGTTATTCCGCGTCTTAACCTCACCGAGAGGTCATTGAACTCGGTTGAGAACCCACATAGCTTAACTTCTAGGTCAATGATCTAGAATCTACATTGTTTTACAATTCAACAAGTGTGGGGAAAATGCTGACTCAGCACCCATTGTTTTAGGACATACTGTGCCCTTCTACTCAACTCATACCCGACCCCATACATAAACGGGATAAGGGTAGACAATCAAACATATTGTTACGAATAAAACAGCGTCTGTTATTTTAGTCTAATTCATTTCGGGATGACCCAGTTCACACACATTTCTATTCTCCCACGAATGATCACAAGTCTGTCTACTCACAAATCTCCATATTTTACGCACAATAGGGTGACCCATCACCCGTGATGGCTATTATCCTATTCACAAGCTCGCTTTAGTTTCACTTCTCCAAGTCTAGTCACCCTACACAGCAGCTGCGTGCAGACATTTAGGTTTGAACACGGGGCTTCTCGCTGCGCAAACATACGATGACTGTGTTAGTTTGACTCCAGACGCAGTCCATTAATTCACACAGTTAAACACAGTTAACAACTAAACAACAACGTTGTTAAACAGGAAGACAGTACTCTACACAACAACGATCATTAACACTATTCCAATTACATTCGTGACGCTTCCTTACATCGTAAGCGCACAAAATTATGTACACACACAGTAGTCTAAGGCAGTACACAGTTTTCTGTCCAGCAACTCACTGGGGACACTGTCGCCCTCAGGCCAGCCACCGTACTCCAACACACTGAGACTCACACTTATTCCACAACTGAGTCCGGCAATGAGTAACAGTCCGCGGCTAGCCTCCCTGTTATATAGCTTGGACTATGTGTGCCAGGATACTCGCTATATGCTCAGAGACAGGACATTCTCATTGCATGCCCAAGAAACTCACTGGTAAACCAGCCGGTGAGAACAATATTCTTGGCGACAATATACGACGACCTCATCTCACACCACTAATCTCCAGCGGCAGCCCGGTGTCTATTAGCGGCTTATAGGATTTACTACGTCTACTGTAGCCGGAGTTGCCAAATCATCTACTGCCCTCGACTCGAAGAAAGGGTAAAGACTGAAGAAACTGGATTGGCAACCTCTCCTCACCAAACCACGATCACTTAGAACTCGTTAACTCAGCAGGGTGCAGGATGTGACTGATAGCTAACTTCCAGAAACTGAGGCCGACATGTTTTGTCCCTAAGTACACAGTACACAACTGGGACCTACTGGGCAGTTTCACTCACTAACCTCTTTCAGCAAGTACCGAATGGTGCTACTACAGGGCGTTTCTTACTCGGAAAGTAACTTTGTTACTAGCCAAAATAAGAAGCCCGTGTAAGGTATATCTCCATCATCATCATCAAGATAATCATCGGCTATCTCTTGCGAGTGAGTACGATAGTATTTCTACCGATGTGTCTTCAGATTGATGATTACTCCAATCCGTGAGTTACATACTCTACCACAAACATATGTTGAGAAGCCCGCTGGTAGTTGGACATCGCTATGTTTTCTCCAAGTGCGCTGTTCCATTGTACCTGTTCTTCAGAAACTGCGCCTTCTTGACACACAGTGTTTCTCCAGAGCTCGCACTTCCTAGTTGACAGTATCAATGTAGTCTTTAAACGGTTTCAATGTTGAAAACGTTTCTAAGCTGACACAGTTGGGGTACCCATACTATGAAAAAACTTAAAATTCAGTAATTTTCTCAACTGTGCCGAAACTTGAAGGGATAAAAAGCCCGGTAAATTTTCAAATTGTGAGTTTTGGATTGCTCTATAAAACAAAAAACAAACTAAAAACAAATTTCGAAAATCACTGCCGGTCTAAATGCAAATGCAGATAAAATGCCTGAAAATCGCTCGTTTGTTTATTCTTCTTCCTCTTTATTCAAATCCTAGCCAAATTAACTTATTTACATAATTATTTCTGTTAATGTATTCCTTGGTTCAATACATTAAGGCATTTTTCTTTTTTAGTGTCCCATCTAATGTATTTATAAGGGCTTAAGTGAAACTCTGCATTGACCCTCATTAGCGCTCGCAGTGGTGTTTAAGTGAAACAATGAATTGACTCACATTAGCGCTCGTAGTGGTGTTGAAGTAAAACAACTCACTGACTCACATTAGCGCTCAAAGTGGTAGAAAAAGGCGAACTGCTAATCTAATCGACCGGATAACGATTAAGAAAAGGATTTTAATTTTTAGGAGTAAATAAAGGATTTATTTTCATACTTTATCATATTTTATTTACCTAAAATTTGTAGCACGTATCGCTGGCATGTTTTCAACATTTAGTTGCTTGCCTGAACTGGCCTCCCTTACGGCGGTAATCCCTACTTAATTCAGGGTAAAGTACTCGTTTTGGGGTGAAATGATTGGGCATCGGTACTGCTGTATGTCAGGCTAGGATCGCCTCTATGCTCATAACTCTAGCTTCCTCCAAATTCTTTATTTGGTACATGATCACAATGTTCGCAGTTATCATTATACTAGTTTTCGTCCACACGCCACTGATGTTAAACTGGACAGCCCTGCATGTTGTAGCAATAAGTTGAACATACTCAAATGCCGTAACAGATAGTTTACCGGGTTTCGGTGCCATGATTTTTTTTTACGGGTGCTGAATGAAAGGAGTGCTTGTTATAAAACCAATAGCTAGTGATTTATTACTTGTCGTAAACATACAATAATGTTGAGTCAAACGGTTTCATCACTATCCACATCAACTATCAAAAATCAAATCTAAAATTCCCTATTTGGTACATGATAATAATGGTCAACAATCTTCTTTAAATGTTTATATCAGTGATACGTTGAAAAAGGGCACGTGCAAGTTAAACGCTATTGTCACATCTTCCTAATTTATATATTAAAAGAGTTTATTAAAAACAGCTTTGGCAAATCCGTCCGTTCGTTCTACTGGGCCAATATGCTTCATTTTTATTTCATTATCTCCGGAATTACTTGCCGGTGAACCATGAGACATTGATAGGTCCATGAGTTCAGTGAACTTTGAGTAAACATAAAATCAAATCACTAAATGATCACTTCAGTAATTGCAGCGGAAGGCTTACCCTAACCCGCAATACTTTCTCTACTTAGCAGGTTGCTAACCGACTAACACTTTCGTTAATATTCTGTAATTGCATGCAGCCATGTTTGATTAGTACCTGTCAAGCCAGAGGGTATACACTTCCTCTGATCACGGAAGAATAGTATAGAATAGATACTCTTTGATTCTGTAACCTTTCCCAACAACCAAATATATTCAACACATCGCAAAGTGTTCCTAATAACTTACGTGCTCCTGAGAGAAAAAGTCTACGTACAAACAGACCCCATCATGATATACATCGTATGGGAACAGATATCGAAGGAAAACCTAGCTACAATAAAAAGATTGAAGGTCGCGTGTCTTAAACAAGGTCTCTGCCTGTCAGAAAACGCTCCTTCTAGACTAACATATTAGCTCACAGGACAATCGTTCTATATACGGTAGAAGAACTGCAATTATCTATAACATTGCCTTCCACGACACAATAATAAGCTGTACATCAAGAACATCACGATAAAACGTGAATATGTGGTTAGACTTTTACCAGACGGACGGCACGAATGAATTCTGAATGAATGAATGAATGAATGAATGAATGAATGAATGAATGAATGAATGGACGAATTCTGACTAGGAACGCGCTTCTTATTAAATATTCATAAAACCATTGAAAAGGGCAGGAAAGCAATATGACTGTGATGAGCACACCAAGACGAGTCATCTGATCTGCTTATAACGAATGCTGAGGTCTTCTACTAATTATGTGGTAAGAAAAGGGACGAGAATAAGGGCCGACTTTTCACATGGCACACATTTTGCTTCGGTACTTTTCACAGATTTATTTATTCAGTTATTTATTTCAGACTACAGCAATGTCCTTCTTAGGGCTCTTTACCCACTCTTACCCTTAACCACAAGAATTACAGAATAATACATAAATTATATGGTGTATGGCTTTTAGGGCAGGGAATGTCCGAGGAAATGTTTGGCTCGCCAGGTGCAGGTCCTTGCGTGTCATGATGAGGATGAAATGATGATGAAGGTGACACGCACTCCCAGTCTCCATGTCAGTGAAATTAACCAATGATGGCTAAATTTCTATCGGAATCAAACCCGGGCCACTATGACCAAAGGCCCGCACGCTAATCATTTAGCCATGGAGCCAGAGAGGAAAGAAATATATCATTCTATTATTACATCAATGATAAGTAAGCTAAATAACAGGTTTGTAGAAAATGTAATGAAAAATGAAATGTCGTATGGCTTTTAGTGCCGGGATATCCAAGGACGGGTTCGGCTCGCCACATGCAGGTCTTTCTATTTGACTCCTGTAGGCGACCTGCGCGTCGTGATGAGAATGAAGTGATGAAGACAACACATACACCCAGCCCCCGGGCCACTGGAATCAACCAATTAAGGTTAAAATCCCTGACCCGGCCGGGAATCGAACCCGGGACCCTCTGAACCGAAGGCCAGTACGCTGACCGTTCAGGCAACGAGTCGGACAATGTAATGAAGAAGGAAAACTAAGAACTACAAATAAAAGAAAATATATGTTGAGCGTAAAAATGCAAAGAAAGCTAAAAATCATAATGAAGAAGAAGTAAAATACTAATTGAAGAACATAAACCAACTAGCTTTTGTACCCGTTCTTCGCATGGGAATTTGCAGTGGATACATGTAACCTCAGCAATTTATGCGAAGTAACATGGCTCTACTAACATGTTAAATCATAATTAGCTGCGACAGTGCGTGGCAGTAACGTGAAATATGATGCTGCTGAACCAAGTAGAGAGAGAATGATGAAATGGTACACTTCCTGGTACGAAGTTGTGCGAAATTCTCCGTGGTTCTCAGGTTGCATATTGTATTCTCTGACCTTGATGCTGCCTCCAGTAATATCTGCCCTACCGAAAAGAGTAAAATGGCTCTTTAGCTTTTCCCGTTACCCGCCTTGAAGTGACATACACGACAAGTACCACGGGACTTGGACTAAAACCCAATTCTAAGTAAACATCTGCGTTATTATCCGTCGTACGATAAATACGTACATGGCACAAAGAAAAGGAAATAACATATTATTAAACGTTTGTTATGTGCAGTCTTTTGATAGACCTGATGTTAACAAAAATATTTGGGAACAATCTTCCTATAAATACCTATTCTATGACATCATATGCACCTGATAATGCAATCCTGAGTGGTTAAATTCCAAATATTTAGTTTGGTTAACATAAGTCCAGCAGTTTCCACTTTTAGGAATATACAGCCTGTGACAATAAAGTTCGGTGAATGAAGTCAGAACGGTCTATCCGGCAACCCTGGCGACACACAACGCTGCACCTCCGTAACAGCAGGTTTTGACCACCTGCTCCCAACGTTGTTCAGTTGAGCATCGTGTGTGTGCAGTGTAAGACCTGTTTGACACAGTGCGTGTTTAGTGCGTTGGTTCTGAACTTCGAACAGGAACATGAACGATCAAAAGGTCAATGTATAGTTTTGTATTAAGCTTGGCAAGACACCGAAAGAAACGGATGCGTTGCTGGTACATGTTTATGAAGATGAAACACTGTCCTTGAAATGTGTATGCGAGTGGTTCGCCCGTTTTCCAGGAGGCCGGGTAAGTGTTTCTGACGACTCCCGTAGCGGAAGACCGGCAACCACCGTCTGTGACGGAAACATTCAGAAGGTGAGGACATTAATCACGAACGATCGGCGATTAATTGTGCGCATGATAGCGGATGAACTGCAGATTAGCCATGAATTCGTGCGACAAATCGTTACCCAGAAGTTAGGGAAGAGGAAAACGTGTTCTCGTCTTGTGCCGCATCACTTGACTGACGATCAGAAGCACGCACCTTTAGAGGCTTCACAGGATTTTGTCGAAACGGCGGATGCGACACCAAATTTATTGAACTGTATTGTCACTGAAGATGAAACCTGGTGTCTCAGGTACGACACTGAAACGAAAGGGGAAAGCATGGGTTGGCGTTCTCCGGGATCCCCTCGTCGGAAAAAGGTCAGAGCCGAAAAGTCACGCATCAAACTTGCTTCGAAAGAAAAGAGATTTGACGATATTCCTGACATCCAATGAAACGTGGCGAGACTTTTGAACACCATCCCAAAGAAGCCTTCTTGCAAAGTTTCCAGGACATTTATCGCTGATCTCAGCAGTGCATAGTTATGGGAGGGGACTATTTTGAAGGACAGTAACGTAACTGTCGTGCATGGTTCATCTATGTTGATGGTACAGGACTATTGTCACAGGTTGTACAAACAGATAGATAACCAAGCAAACAGACTGACTCACACCAGACGGAAAAAAGTTCTACCTCATGTTACCTCGGTATTCAGATACGTTAAGGAGGGGTGGGGATATTTTTAAAACTGAGAGACATATGATCCTGTGATTTTCTCCTCTTATGGATAGCTAAAATGACTATAGGTCTGCGACGGTGCCCGTCACTGGCTGCAGAGCGTTAACCTGCAGAAAACAGAAATTTTCTCCGTCATTTGAAGTGTAAGCGAAATTGTGTACGTAATGAAAAGTATTTAAATGTTTGGCATATTCTGTACAGATTTCACATAACATCAATAGTGTAAGTGAAAATGGAAAAACTCGTCTGGTCTTCGTATAAACTCCCAGTCTACTGAGTGATTTTTAAATGATATGCATATCGAAACCTGCTCCTGGATGAGTAAATTCCAAAAGTTTGGTCAAGATCTATCCAGCCGTTTACCCTTGATGGTGGAACAAACAAACAAGAAACATAGAAACAGTCAAGAAAGCTAAAAGCTACTGTTTGACCTGACAAGTTAGTCAGCTGTATTCAACAGGTAGTCTCGGCAAGCAGTCTTAAATTTAAGTAATGAGGTGGTATTTCTGACGCTTACAGGAAGGGAATTCCAAAGTCTAGAACCCGTCACAACAGGAGAATTGTTATGCATAGAGGATCGGTGAACAGGAATAGAAAGGGAGGAACCAGAGCCGGTATTAATGCTGTGAAAGGAGGACAAATACTTAAGCTGGGATGTAAATGTAAAATGGTCCACCTTTAGTGAGTAGTCGATAGATCTGTATCAGTATGTGATACGTTCGTCGTTTATCAGGTTTCACCTATGCACTAGTATGGGCTGACATGTGTATCGTAACTCAGTTGTAAATAACAATTAAGCGCTCGCTGAACTTTCGAACTCTGCTCTTTTGTTGCGTCTACAAGAATGACGTCACAGTAGTCAAGTGTTTGTGTAAGTTTGACTCTCACATTACAAGGGAAAATATAGCTGTTTCTTTTGACTGAATGAAGTATCGAAAATATTTTACAAACACTTTTAATATATTCAGCCCAATTTAAACTTTCATCCAATGTCACTCCAATATTTCTCACTGTTTGGCTGAATGGAATAACTCAGCCAGTCTAATATAATTTTAACATAGACAACCCTGTCGCTATATTATTAAGTTAAATAACAGTGTTTTAACTGTTAAATAACAGTGGAAAGTAAGTATTTTTTGGCCCAAACTAGGCTTTTTTACGACGATGGTTATTCCCTGTAGAAACATTTAAGATGTTTAAGCGAACAAAAAATGTCGACTTAATCTGAGAATAAATTGTAAAATAACTGAATAACTAACTGTGATGCAATTTCGATTCATTGCGGGATTGTTTCTAATGTGTTATATTTTTAGTTAGCAGAGATGAAATGTGCCTTGAAAAAAGTATTTCGCAAAGGGTCAAGCATTTTAAGTTGTTTGATATACCTTTATTATGAAAGAAAAGTAAGTCCCGCTTACAGAGTGGATCACAAGGAACGCTTCTGTGCAAACCGCGGAACACTCACTCAGCTACAATATTTGAATCGATTCTAAAGCGTGGAATACGTAATCAAATTACATTGTCATTTAGTGAAACATTCATACCTCAGTCGTAATTAAATGAGGCATATTACACTGCTCTTCACCTTGTCCAATGCTTGCTTAAACTCATCACATTATATTGAATTACTTTGATACTTTTCCTTTTATGTCTCCAAAATTCCTCTAGTTACAAATTTCCTAGGAATTCCTTCCATCTTGTGGCAACATCAGGATTTTCTTACACCAGTTTTTCCATTTGTCTTTATCTCGTAGCACTAAATTCTCCTTTCACCGTAAAAACCTTCTGAAATCTTATATATGGACTCATACTTCCTATAATTCACGAGTTCTTCCACCTCAGTGCTCCGGAATTCCAGAATGTTTTCCCTTGGCTGCTTTGTCTCTCAGTTTACTTCATTTCTCAATGTCTTGTGTTTCTATTCTCCTTCCACAGTGACATACTTCCAGATATTCCTTTTAATTAGGCACTTTGATGACTGTACACTTCATTACCTTTCGTGAGCCTTAAAATCCCATTTTCTTTCTCCGGTCCCATTGCCTTTCCTATTATTTTGCTTTCAAATATATTGTAATTTATTTCTTCTGTGCTCCAAACATTCAAGTATCGACCAGCTGTTCATACCTTTGAGAACATTGCATAAAGAACACATGTCATTAGCACTTCTACTTACAAAGGGGAAGGTAATTAAACAGAATAAATTATAATTAACTGGCGAAGACTCGTGCTATGAGATGCAGAAATGTTTTAAAACGTTAAGTTACCATTCGTTTTCTACTAATTTAAATTATTTTAAATAAATTCCATTGTCACAAAGCAGCAGGAATATGTGAAGTTAGACCAGGAATGGGGAGAAAACACAGCGAGGGCAGTGATGAAAGGGCTCCAGAAAATAATACGCTTATTATAGATTATTAGTAACTGGCTACAGTAGCAGTCGTTGACGGAAGAATCATATAAAATGAGCCAAGTGTTCTAATTGCCTAGCTACTTCCCGCTAATATTCAGGAATGTTGCTTCACTAGGGACGCAGCAGTAATACCATCTATCGGAGATGTATGGAAGCAGAAGAGACAAATCACATCACAACGATGGTCAATATAATGTTGTGGTTGCTGATCATTCACGAGTTTTCGATATTGTAGGCCTATATATTTTAGTTTTCTTTCGACTCTGGGATATTAGAACATCTAATGTAAAGGCAGTCCTTCCTCCTTCCATGATTCCCTCTTGTCTTATTCTAAAGCGATCGCTCCTTCACTGCTTTTTTCATTTATTATAATCATCGTTGTCCATACAGACCAATGACCACGCATTCTTACACACTGAGAGAATAGTGACAAAAACCATCACCAGTTAACGGAATTTAACAATATTCCGCGTCGATATGGACCAAGCAAGAAGGGATTAAATTCATTGTTATATTATGATAGTCGGTACGGTGAAATTGTATAAGGCATAAATGACTGGAACTTATATTCTATATAACTTTTGTTACGGTATGTAATAAGTGACCTTTAAAACAAAACAAAAATAGGAACCTTCCCCTAAAACTATCACTTCGTCCAACGGGAATAACATTTATTTTTATCCTAGAGTGTAGCACCTTATTCTTAGACTTTACGTACCGATTTTCATTAAGTTCTGTACCCTCATTTTCTCGTTGTTCGGTGTTGATATGGACTTGGTAACACGAATCGAAATTCACGAATATCTCTGTTATCATAGCCGGTACAGTAAAAATGTATAAGACATATATTATCGGATATTGAATTCTATATAACTTTACTTTTGTAGTATTTGTCGATAGGACCATTAATAACATAAGTATTTGAGAATTAAATTTTGGGTCTTCCTCTAAACTATCATTTCACTCAGCGTGAATAAAATTATTTACAGTATAAACTGTAGTGCCTGATTCTCCGAATTTACATACCGATTTTCATTCAATTCTCTTCATCCATTTTCTCATGATACCCGTACATACTTACAGATAGACAGAAATGATGGAAAATCAGGAGGTGCATTTCCTTGTTATTGTGGACACGACCGATGCAGAAACAAACTCTTATATTATACATATAGATAAATATCCTCTGATAGGACAAGAACAGTATGTATAAGCAAGGAGACTGTGTGGATTGACAACAACTATCCAGGTATTTTATTTGAACATCTCTCCTGGACGGAGGAAATTCAACAGCTTGAAGGTCGAGGATATGTTACACTATTTCTTTTCGGTGTCATTACCTGATTGAGATGAAATTCCAAGACTTCCTTTATAGAATTATTTATAGTTTCTTCTTCTTCTTCATTTCCCGTTTTCAGTAGTATGGGTCGGGTTGTGAACGAAGGACCTTTACAGTTTTCTATCTCTCCACCACTCCCTTCTTCCAATATTTCGCCTACATTTACTCCTCTCTATATTCTCCTTCACCGTGTCTATCCAAATTCCCCGTTGTTTTTCTCCTATGATAATCTCCATAAATACTCACTTTGGAACTATATCCTATTCCATTCTCATCATTTTTCCACACCATTTCCGTTTACTGTACTGGTCTCTGTGTTATATTGTAGTTCAGGGAATCCCATTCACGCTCTGATTTCTATAACTTTGATGTTATCCCTTCGTGTCCTTCCAATTATTCCTCTGAGGAATTTTATCTCGGCTGCTTGCATTCTACTTTCATAATGTTTTGTTGTGTCCCTGTGCGTGCTGCGTATGTCAAGACTGGTGTGTAATATATTGAGTACCGGGTGAGTTGGCCGTGCCGTTAGGAGCGCGCAGCTGTGAGCTGGCATCCGGGAGATAGTGGGTTCGAATCACACTGTCGGCAGCCCTGACGATAGTTTTCCGTGGTTTCCCATTTTCACACCAGGCAAATGCTGGGGCTGTACCTTAATTAAGGCCACGGCCGCTTCCTCCGCATTCCTAGACCTTTCCTGTCCCATCGTCACCATATGAGCTATCTGTGTCAGTGCGACGTAAAACAACTAGCAAGATATATATATATATATATATTGAGTAGAGGATTTACTTGCATTTCTCTGGGACGTGCCACTCCCAAAATATTTCTCACACACATTGGCATTTTTCCATTTTTCAGTTTCTTCGTTTATTTTGCCATCTTCTGCAGGTATACCCCTCAATTATTTGAAGATTTTTACAACTTCTAATTGTCTTCCATTTACTTCAATATTTCCTCTTCCTTCTCTATTCATTACATATTCCTCTATCTCCAAATTTAAAAACACACTTGTAAGGTGTGCCGAGAAGGTTTGTGAGAGAACTTCGCGGTAAGTGAAGGAAAATGAGACAGTTTGGTGGAATGAAATGGTGAAAGAGGTTGTTAAACGAAAGAAGAAAGCATGGTAAGAATGGAATAGAGATAGGAAAGAAGGAGATAAGATTAAGTGTCAGAAATTCAAAAGTAAGTGCAGAAAGTGAAAAATGAGGAAAAATATGTTGGGAGAGATTTACAAAAGATTATGAAAATAATGTAATTGGTGGAAAAAAGGATGTTGTATGGACGGATAAAAAATTAGGGAAAAGAAGAAATCTGCAAAAAACAAGTGAAGGAAGATAGTGAAAATGTAATAACTGACCGAGAGGTGATAAATAATAGGTGGAAATACTATTTTGATAAACTCCTGAATGTGAGAAATGGTGCAGAAGTAAGTGAAGATAAATGGGGATGATCCGGAAATGGAGAGTGAAACTGCAATGGCGGAGGTGGAAATCGCCATTAAACAAATGAAAAGAGGAAAAGCAGCAGGGATGGATGGAATATGTGTGGAAATTATAAAGGTAGCTGGACCTATTGGTTATAAAGGCTGCTGTCCACTCCCGTAGTGTAACGGTTAGCACTATTAGCTGCCGTCTTCGCTGGCCCGGGTTCGATTTCCGGTACTGCCAGAAATTTAAGAATGGCAGGAGGGCTGGTATGTGGTTAAAATGGTACATGCAGCTCACCTCCACTGAGGGTCTGCTGCCTCGGGATGAAGACACGAGTTTACTTTATATATGTGTAGGAAAAAAGCAATTACCTGATGTTTGTTGTAAAGGTGTAATAATACCAGTATTTAACGAAGGTGACACGAAGGTATGTGATAATTATCGAAGAATTACACTGCTGTCACAAGTAGCCAAAATAATGGAGAGAATAATAGAAATGATGATGAGAGAAATGGTGGAAAGAAATTTAGAAGGAGAGCAGTATGGATTTCGATAGGGCAGGTCAACGATAGACCAGCTATATTTACCGTAAGGAAAAACAGTGGGAGTAAGGAAAAGGTCTGGCGTTATTCCTCGATCTAGAAAAGACATATGATAGTGTTATTAGAGAAAAGGGGTGGGAAACCATTGAAAAAAAAGGAGCGGAAGGCAATCAAGCGAAGTAATGAAAGCAATGTATAAGAACTGTTCCAGTTGTTTCCAGAACAGGTTGGTTTAGAAAACAAACTGCACTAAGAAAGCGAAGTGCATTGTCTCCACTTATGTTTATAATGGTTATGGATGAAATTCTAAAGGATTTAAAGGAAGAATATGGAGAGGATATGAAATTACTGTTGTTTACAGATGACACAGTGATCTGGGGAGTCAATAGTGAAGTGCAAATCCAACTAGAGGTTTTAATTTACAATATTAATAATATAGTGTGAAAATCAGTTTGTAAAGGAGCAAAACAGTGTCAATGTCAAGAGGAGAAAGAGAAGGAAAAGGAATCCTTAGGATCACGTTTACAAAACCTTGAGGTTGTCGAATAATTCAAATATTTATAAAGTAAAATAATGCAAGATGCAAGGTTGGATAAGGATATCAGCTGAAGGGTATATGCCGGGAATAAGTTCTACCAGAATGTAAGGAACCTGGTGTTGAACAGAGAAGTTTCTATGAAATGTGAAGAGATAGTGTACGAGATGTATCTTGCCCCTATATTAACGTATGCATCAGAGACAGCAAGAGATGAGAGTAAATCTCGGGCCAGTGAGTTGAAGTTCCTGAGGAGTATGGCAAGGAAGACAAGGAAGTACAGATTAAGAATTGTTGAGGTTAAGAAGGAGATAGGGATAGAAACACTGTGTGATAGGATGTAGATGAAGAAATTGAAATGGTTTTTACATGTTATGAGGATGGAGGAGGGAAGAATACTAAGACAAGTGTTGGAGGCTAAGACAGAGGGAAAGAGGGCAGGAGGGAGGCCCAGAGCAAGATGCACGGACTCTGTCGAGGACAGTGCAAGAAAAAGAATACAATTACTGAAGGGGAGTGGTGGAAGGAGAGGAAACGTTGAACAAGTGCCATCAATACCCCGATCTGGCAGGAGGAGACGAAAATAATGATGATGACGATTCCTCTACATCTTGATTCTTTACAGTAACATGTTCTTTTACGTCCATTTCATCTTCTCCGCATGTCACTATGTCGTCTGCAAAGAGTAATAATGCCTCTGTTTCTGGGCTTCCCACTTGTTGTACACTCTTGAGGATCGTTTACTGTCGTTTCTAGATGTATAGTGCATACTGGATTGTTTGCTGGCCTTTCAAGGACATAATTTTATTGAGTACTGCCAATGTGTCATTTCTCCCACAGTAACACTCCGTCAACTATACTACAGTGGTAGGAAAGATGACGCGCCTGACATCTCTGGTAACTGTTTACCTATCACTGTCACTGGTATCGACTGTCCGACTCGTTGGCTGAATGGTCAGCGTACTGGCCTTCGGTTCAGTGGGTCACCTTCATTGGTTAATTCCAATGGCCCGGAGGCTGGGTGTTTGTGCTGTCCCCAACATCCCTGCAATTCATACATTACACATAACACTATCCTCCACCACAACAACACGCAGTTACCTACACATGGCAGATGCCGCCCACCCTCATCGGAGGGTCCGCTTTACAAGGGCTGCACTCGGCTAGAAACAGCCACACGAAATTATTATTATTACTGGTATCGACTGAATTCACAGTAATTCTATAACAAGCTCACGAAATTGGACTAACTAACCCCATGGCACTACAGCCCGAAAGGGGCTTGGCCTACCAAGCGACCACTTCTCAGCCCGAAGGCCTGCAGATTACGAGGTATTGTGCGGTCAGCACGACGAATCTTCTCTGCCGTTATTCTTGCCTTTGTAGACCGGGGCCACTATCTCACCGTTGGATAGGTCCCCAATTCTAATCACGTAGGCTGAGTGGAATTCAATCCAGCCCTCAGGTCCAGGTAATAATCCTTGACCTGGCCGGGAATCGAACCCGGGGCCTCCGCGTAAAATACAGGCACGCTACTCCTGCACCATGGGGGCGGCACACGAAATTGCACTACCTTGATAAAAATTTCTGCTGCTTATCTTAGATCGTTAATAAATTCTTTTAAAAAAAGCTCAGAAATATCCAAAATGCTTAAAGGACTTGACAGCGTACTCGTCACCTAATAATGATGACACAACTGAGACGATCGCTGTAACATTGCGGCAAGAGAAGAAAGCGCATGTGCAAACATTGGATTATCTGAACTTAACGTGTCTGGCTTTTATTCGGAGATCCCAGATCCCAGATCGAAGGATTTTAATCTACATTTTAATTTTCTCCCTGAACTCAATTGCAAGACACTCACATATTCACTTTTATATATATATAAATTTATCTATATTTATTTAAATTATTTATTTCTATTGATAAACCTTTCAGTATGGTCTCTCTCATCTTCTTTAAGAAGTGGCAGGTGCTTTTCCTATCTCAGCTCATCAATTTTCTGAAATAAATTGAACCTACTGAATTGCTTTGTAGACTCAGCACTGCTGGAATAATGACAAATAGCTGAGGTGCTACATGTGTTGTTAGACAGGAACACAGCAGGCTCTGTCTTGACGTCTTGCCGCTGTGTCCGAGTCTCTTGTTACGGGGCCGTGACAAGCCGAGACAGGAAACATCAGGAGGCCTTTACAGCAACGGTAAGTGACTTACGTTATTACACAAGTGTCGCTCCAATCAGAGAACGTGCACGGAATCGTAAATCACTTACTGGTGTGTATTAGCATTGATTGACTTCTTAATATAAAAGGCACAGCAAGTAACCTCAACGCAGATGTGAGGATATGATGTTTAATCATTGCGGTCCTTAACAGCTCAGTGCATAACATTTTTCTTGGAATATCACTGCAATGTATAAGTATTAAGTGACACACACGGATAAATTATAAACAAAATGCCGGGATCATATTTTCTTTCTTTCTTTCTTTCTTTCTTTCTTTCTTTCTTTCTTCCTTAATCTCTTTACCCTCCAGGGTTGGATTTACCCTCGGACTGAGCATGGGATCCCACCTCTACTCTACAGTGTCCTCGAGCGCGAGAGTTTGGGTCGGAGGGATACAACTGGGGAGGACGACTAGTACCTTGCCCAGGTGGCCGCACCTGCTATGCCGAACAGGGGCTTTGTAGGGGGGGGGGGGATGCGGAAGATTGGAAGGGATATACAAGGAAGAGGAAAGGAAGCGGACGTGGCCTTAAGTTAGATACCGTCCCGGAATTTGCCTGGGGGAGAAGTGGGAAACCACGGTAAACCACTTCAAGGATGGTGGAGGTAGGAATCGAAACATCTCTACTCGACCTCCCGACACCTCTCGTACCACTGGCAGAGCCGGGAATTGAACCGCGCCTTCGGGGGCTGGTAGCCAATCACACTAACCACTACACCACAGAGGCGGGCAAGAATCATACAATTGGCAGTATTGTGATCGTACAAATATCTCATCCCTGCTCTATTATTATTATTATTATTATTATTATTATTATTATTATTATTATTATTACTATATTTGTGTATTACTGTACTAATATTTGAAGCTGGAAGGTCTCCGTATTATATAGGCCTACTAGTAGTCCGTTTTGTACAGGCAGTTAGGAAATACCCAGTTATTTGCACGTTTGGATATACATCTACAGAAAGCTTTATATCCGAGTCGCCTGCTGTTCGGCCCTTACAGATTGTGATGTAAAGAAAGGAGAGCGGAGAGATCAATATTGCCAACTTGCGGCCAGTTGAATCTATAGATATAACCTTGAAAACACTATTATGAATTACACTACGCCGTATAAATCACTGAAACCAACATCCTTCGTCGATTTGATGTTATTGTTTTAATAAAATTATTTTATTGCAAAAATACTGAGAGTTCTGCTAGTGGTAGAATAATTGTCACGGTTTGCAATGCCTGGCGTCATTGGCGCGCCAGATTTAAGATTTAACAGCAAGCATCAATCACCCTTCAACACGTGATCTCAGTTGCTTTCTAGCCTGCATGAAGTGCATGTGTTCACGGTGAGTGTAAGTATTGTTTCTTGTTGTTATTGTGACGTGGCCAGTGAATCATCGGAAGCAAGTAAGAAAAGAATCAGTTGTTATAAGTGCCAAAGCCGTGAATTTATTTACCGGCTACGTGAATACTTTGAGAAAAGGCGTGATAACGGTGGGTCAGATCTTCCTGTTACGAAAGTGGCGGATCGAATTTGGGACGCTGTGAAATGTGTAACAAAAGGAATGTGCCCAGTGGATCTTGACATCTTAAACTTAGGGCGGATAACAATTCATCAGCGCCTGAAAAAAGTATCAAGTTTCAAAGTTCAATATTTCCTAATTGTATCAAATACATTAACACTCGCATGTGATGTAGTTTGGCATAATACAGTACATATACCAATTGATGCGATTTCTAAGCTAAGCTTTTAACATTGAAAGACTGACTATCACTGCCTGCTGGCCATGGATACGTATTGCAAGGCGCAAGTATATTTCTAAGACCGTAGGTCGGTAATATCTTTAAGGATGAGCCAGAGGTACTCCTGAAGAATATGGAAATGTGATGGGGATGGCCCAAGGAAAGAAATCGGTGGTTGGTACGCTTGGATGTTGAAGGAGTACCTTTGGTTGTAGGGCTGTTTTGCCATCACTAGTACATGTGTCTGATTGATTGTGTGCAGAATATTCACAGAAAACATGGAAGTTCCTGAAATGTTGCGTACTTCTGAAAAACAAAGACCAAGACAGTGTCCAAAGACATCACTAGTTGCATTTCAGAAGAACGCATGAGAAACTACTTTCCTCTTTGTAAGGATCTCGAGTTTTCAGTGGAAGAAGAACCGGTTTAAGTGAAGTACTGAGAAAACTTAGCTATCGTTGGAAAAAATTATCAAGAAGAAAGTCTGTGATTAAGTGACGTGAAAATGTAACATGGCGAGTTAGGTTTCTGAGGGAAATTCTGAAGAAATTCTGATAAATTGGTGTGGTTATATACAACGTGGGTAAAAGCCGGACATTCTAAAACGGTGGCTTAGACAGATAAAAGTGTAGCAGGGTCTTTTAAATCACCTATCAGGAAGGTAAGTAGGCTTATTTAGCTTCATGTAGGTGGCGTTAATGGATTTGTTTCGGGAGCTATGCTCCTTCTTGTTCTGCTACTTGTCACCGCTATATTTCTATGACCATGTTGAAGTTTTATTATACCAGAGACGTTTTCATAACAACGGTGATACTGTTCTCAGGGTTTAAGTCCTATTCTGACTTATTTTGATTACGGTAATATTAATTACAGAGTTCAGACGTTAATGCCATTATTTTATTATTTCCTTTGTAGTATACAATTATTGAGTTATTACGGTTGTTCTGTTCTCTGAGTGTGACTAATTTCGATAATGGAACGTTTTGTTATTATGGTATTACTATGCTTGGTTTCAATATAGGCTGTTAGAGGTAGTATTCGCGTATTTCCATTGCACTGAGATAGAATCTGATCTACAAAACTACGTCATTATTATAGACATTTATATATTTCAGCGTTCAGTCTGCAAGCCTTTGTGAATTTACTAAACCCCACCGCAATCCTGTATTAGCAACTAGTGCTGTGGCTTCATTTAGTTCTATACATCGTATCTTCCAATCGTTAGAAACAGAGCCTAACCATCGTCGTCATGGTCTTCCTCTACTTCTCTTACCCTCCACAACAGAGTCCATTATTCTCCTAGGTAACCTATCCCCCTCCATTCGCCTCACAGACGCCGGTTTATGCGAACAGCTTCATACATCGAGTTCATTCCTAACTTTATCTCCTCATTCCGAGTACTCCCCTGCCATTGTTCTCACCTGTTAGTAACAGAGATCATTCTCGTTACTTTCATGTCTGTTACTTCTAACTTACGAATAAGATATCCTGAGTCCACCCAGCATTCGCTCCCGCAAAGAAAAGTTAGTCTGAAGAACATAGCGATGTAAAGATAATTTCGTACTGGAGCTAACTTCGTTATTACAGAATACTGTTGATCGCAACTGCGAGCTCACTGCGTTAGCTTTGTTGCACCTTGATCAATCTCACTTACTGTATTACAATCCTGGGAGAACACACATCCTAAATACTTGAAATTATCCACCTGTTCCAGCTTTGTATCACCAATCTGACATTCAATTCTCTTCGATTTAGTACCAATATCAGTTTGGTCTTTGAAAGGCTAATTCTCATATTATACTCATACTCAGACTTTTAAATTCCAAGATAGTAGACTGCAAGATTTCGGCACAATTTGCCATTAAGATCAAGTCGTGCATCAGCATAGGCCTGACTGGTTACTACATTCCCACCTCCCTGCCACTTTATACCCTTCATCACATGATCCATGTAAACCACGAACAAGAAAGGTGAAGGATCACAGCCTTGTCTAACCCCTGTAGATACCCTGAACCAAGAAGCTAATTCTACCATCAATTCTCACTGAAGCCCAATTGTCAACATAAATGCCATTGATTGATTTGAATAATCTATCCTTAATCTCACAGTCCCTCAGCATGGCGAACATCTTTTCCCTCCGGTAAATGTGAGTTATTTTATAAGAAGTATGTCAGTTTAGTGATTAGAATCTGGACCCACAGATTCTGTAAGTGTTATGGATGCTATGGAACTATAACTATGGGAACTAATCTTTCTTTAAGAGTTACATTTGTGATTATTATTGTCAGGGTTAAGGCCAAGTGTATGTAAACAAAGGCGTCAAGGTAGTTTAATGTGCTTTTGAAGGGTCACGACACTTTTATATAGTTATTGTTTTGGTTTCGATTCGATATATCGAGTCAAGGTAACTTGAACCTGTGGTACTGGGGTCACAACACACTACTCACATTACATCACTTGCCCATCGGTTAATGTTATATCAAGGAATAGACACGAGTACCTGTGTGAAGTGTCGGAAAGCTGTACCTAGACAGGACATAGCATCTAAAATTGTGTGTAACATTTGTAGCAGTTGGTTTCACAGTAAGTATGTGAACCATAACGATCAAGATGTGGAATATATGAAGTCCAAAGATCAGGTATGGAGGTGTGACCACTGTAACTCACAGCGGCGTAGGAGCATGTAAGAAGAAACGCAGTCAAGTGCGTCGGCACCATCAGTTGGGGACATTTATAAACTGCTGCAAATTTTAACTGAAGACATGGCTACACTGAAGAAAACAACTAGTGAAATAGAAAAGCAGTTAGGTAAGTTCATTGATGTGTGTCACGAAAGACTGGATGAGCACAAACGAATTCTAGAAAATCAACAGGCAATAATTAATAGATAGCAAAATATTATTGATAACTTATTATCTGAAAACAATCGCCTTCCAAAAGCGTTCAGTGAACTTAAAATCAAGTGCGATGACAAAGAGCAATATTCTAGGATTAACACACTTGAGATATACGGAGTTCCGGAAGTACCAAACGAAAATGTCTGTCAGACTGTCATCAGTGTTGCCAAGGCGCTAGATGTAGAAATAAATGACGATATGATTGATGCCTGTCATAGGCTGGAAAAAGTTAATAACCGTCCAACTCGTGGCATTATTGTAAAGTTTGTTAAAAGCTGTAATATGGAACAGATCTTAGAAATGCGTAAGATCAAAAGTAATTTGTCCACAACTCATCTTGGTCTTTCCGCCCCTAGTCCCATATATAATAGTCTTTAGCTCCTAATAGGCGAATTCTATTTGCTAAAGCTAAACAATTGCAACTTGATAGGGAATATAAGTATCTGTGGGTGAACAGGAGTGGCAAAATTTTGATGAGAAAGTCTGATGGAAGTCAAGTGCATGCTATTAGTTGTGAGGGAGATTTGGATAAATTGTAATTTTTTCATCGTAATGTTGTTACTCTTTGAACTTCGGTTTTTCATGAGCTAAGATATTGAGTTTTTCTTTCATTATCAAAATGTCAGAGGACTTAGAACTAAGGTTGATATATTTATCTAAAATCTCCTGTGCTCTTCATACGATGTTGTCGTACTGACTGAGACTTCTCTATCAATAGTAGTATAAATGATAGTGAATTATTTGACAGTAGATATTTAGTGTTCAGGAATGACAGAGATCCTTTAGTAACCGGTAAGGAGCCCGTCAAGAAGAGTTTTAAGGCGAAACTGTTATCCAAGTACTCTGAAGAGCATTGTGTATCAGTTACTATTTGCATCTCAAATAATAATAGGAAGTTATTTATAAATTTTGTATACATTACTCCAGCATAATCTAGAACAGTTTATCAGGACTACTTTGGTTATTTAGAAAGCACTGACCATCTTATGATTTCGGACTGCGATATCGTGGGTGATTTCAATCTTCCCAAAAATGATTTACGGAAGGAACTGTGACTGGTAAAAAGATTGGGTCAAATGATATCATATTTCGGTTTAACGTCGTACAATAATATTCTTAATTACAATTCTAGGACGCTGGATCGTGTACTGGCCAATTTCATAGTTGACGTGAAACGTGAGGAATTTGCTCTTGTGTCTGAAGATTTACATCATCCCCCACTCTGTTTATCATTACCTCCAGTAAAGAGGTGTTCATTACCAAAAAATATAAATCGAGAATACTACGATTTCAAGAAAGCGGATTTTCTACGACTGTATTGCGAGTTAAGAGATATTGATTGGAACCCGTTGTATAGGTATCAGGATGTGGATGAGGCTGTGGATTTCCTTTACTCGTCAATATATAGATGCTTCTATAATTGCATAACTAAGGGTCAAGTCATTAAAAAATCAAAATTTCCAGTCTGGTTTAATCACGACATCATTCAGATAATCTTAAAGAAAAGGAAGTGTGCCAAAAAGACGAAATTCTCCAGGTACCATGACGAACGATCCAAACAGCTCAGATCTGAATTGAAAGTAAAAATAAATTCCGCATATCGAGATTACATCAGTGAATTAGAGGTTACTTTAAAATGTGATTTAACACATTTCTGGAGGCACATTAAAAATAAGCGCCTCACGAGATCAGGAGGAGCCACGTTCGAGTATAATGGTGAGAGCTACGAAGGCGGTAATGTTGTTCATGGCTTTGCTCGATATTTTTCGCCAGTTTGCGTCAGATCAGATTTTAATTATATATTGAATAATTTGGCTTTGGATGACATTCCGCTATTTTCCTCTGTTGATATATTACATGTCAGGGAGATATCTGTTGAAGAGGTGAAAAATGCTATTAATGGTAAACTAAAGCCTAAAAGATCGAGTGGTCCTGACGGCATACCTCCATATATAATTAGGGCTTATGCCGATTTATTGGCTAATCAATTAACTTTCATTTTTAACCTTTCTATTCGCACTTCATCCTTTCCTGAGAAATGGAAACTTGCTAAAGTTACGCCAATTTTTAAGACAGGCATTTTTGTAACGATATCTAATTATCGTCCAGTGTTCATTATCAACGCCGCAGCTAAGGTATACGAACATATATTGCGCCATAAGATTTATAACCATGTTAAGATTGCTCTATCTGAATTTCAACATGGATTTTTACCCAACAGATCAGTTATCACCAATCCTCTGGGATATACTCAAAATTTGTACGGTACACTTAATACCAACGGAAGGACTGATGTTGTTTATATGGATTTCGGAAAAGCATTCGATAAAGTAGACCATAGAATTTTAATTATAAAAATGTATAAATTTGATTTTTGTAAACAGTTGTTGCAGTTAATATGTTCATATTCAAAAAATCGACAGCAGTTTGTTCATTTTAACAGTGGAATCTCAGATAATTTTATCAATCCTTCTGGTGTTCCGCAAGGTTGAAATATTGGACCTCTCTTGTTTTTAATTCTAATTAATGATTTAGCAGACTATATTTGCCACTCTAACTGTTTACTTTTTGCAGATGATTTGAAACTTTACAAATACATTAGCGACCACCAATACCAGGACGAGTTGCAAAAGGACATTTATAATGTAATTTCTTGGTGGGATATTAATAATTTGTCTTTGAATTTTAGCAAATATAAATACATGACCTTTACCAGAAAGAAGGAATTTGATGCCTCAGCCTATCATATAAGAGGGCAAAAATTGGGTAGGGTTTTAACGTTTAATGAGCTTGGTATAATTTTTGACGGTAAGCTAACTTTCAACAATCATATCAATACAATAACAAAGAATGCTAACCGAATGCTGGGATTTTTGATAAGAACTTCGAGACCATTTACCCAGCCGTCTGAACTGAAAAAAATATACACTATAGTACGGAGCATACTGGAATATTCTGTAATAATTTGGAGCCCGTATACAAAGCAACAAGTGAATGCTATTAAAATTGTACAAAACAAGTTCCTACGTTACCTTTATTTCAAAACTTTTAATACTTTTTGCCTTTTAGACTCATCAAACAAGTTATTAAGGAATTTATTTCAATTTCCTTTATTGAAAACCAGACGGCCCCTAATTTATATACAAATACTAAGAAAAATTTTAATAGGACTATTTGATTCTTTGGTTCTGTTAAAGCGCATTTCATTCCATGTTCCGCAGACAAGATCACGTCAGCACCAATTATTTTATGTTCAAAGGTCAAAAACATTGCATCACTCAAATTCACCTTTCGTAAAAATGACGACGCTTTATAACACTGTAACAAAAGAAGTCGATATATTCATCGAATCGAACAATGAATTCAGTAAGAAACTAGAAGCTTGCCTTTACAATTTGTAAATTTTAACAATTCCTTCTTTCTGGTACTCACCATATTTCCCAGTGTACTCAATCTTGTCTTAAGTTTATTTGTTTTTGTGTTGTCTTTTGCTTTGTATTACCGTGTGATATCTTAGTGAATTTCTCATTTCTTCTAAATTGTAAATGGTATCAGATATAATGTTAATTTTGTTGTTTTTTGTTGATTTTAAACTTTGTTTTGTTAAACTTTAACTTCACAGATAGAGATTGTTACTGAATGTCAAGAAGGTACTTAATTGGATGTAAAACCTGTGCAAAAAAAAAAGACACCTCCGTACAGGCCATGAAGGCCCTTGGAGGAGTGGAAGGTAAAGGCTTCCACCATTGTTAACCGCGGCACGTGATGGGGGCAGAGTGGTTAGCTCTACGCCCGACCGCCTTTGGCCCCAGGAATTAACCTGGTACTCTTTTTTGGTGTAGGCTGAGTGAACCTCAGGGCCATATGCACCTCCGGAAGTGGAAATCTCGTTTCTTAAATTTTACGACTTCCTGACGGGGATTCGAACCCACGTCCTTCCGGACGAACCGAGCACGCCTTTGCCGCCTCGGCCAGGCAGCCCCTAAAACATGTATACTTTCAGATAAATAAATAAATAAATTAATTAATTCATTCATTCATTCATTCATTCATTACTCGATCAACAGCCTGAACACAGCGGATGAGCCTGCCCTTCCTGTGGTATGTCACACGTTTTACGACAACACTGTAATTTATACAGATTGTTTATGCACTCTTAGACTTGTTCTTCCGTTTTTACTTATTTTACAGTTGACCTCAACAGGGCTCCATTTTAACTTTTTTAAACTTATAGCAACGATGGGATAGTAAAGGGCTAGGAGTGGGAAGGAAGCGGCCGTAGCCTTAATTAAGGTACAGCCCCGGCATTTGCTTGGCGTGAAAATGGGAAACCACGGAAAACCATTTTCAGGGCTGCCGACAGTAGGGCTCGAACCCACTATCTCCCGATTACTGGATACTGGCCGCACTTAATATAAATGTAAGAAGCGGACAATTAAATGAGGAACGTGTGTTATTACAATTTGCTCTGGTGAGTGGGAGTATGGTGGGTTGTATGTAAACGTGAGATACACCAACACTCAGTCTGCGAGTCAACGGAATAATCTGGAGGCGGCAAAATGCCTAACCTCGCCTAAAACGTAACGAGGACCTTCTAAACAGAAGACCGCGAATCTGACCATTCGGATTTTGAATTTCCGTAAACGCGGGTGTTAAATACTCATCAATTCAGTTATCTACAAACCGCCACAATATTAATGACTCAACTTCCAGGCCTTACATCCTGACCAGCTAATTGTCTGATTCCACTCCATCGATAAACGCTTTGCCTTACCGCTAATTCATTTTCCTTTCCTATTTCCGATGGTAAAGGCCATTATAAACGCATTTGTTGCGGGGAGATAGAGGCAAAGCCCCCTGGGAACACTTGTAGATGAACCATGCGGTAGCAAGGCCCCTCCTATAGAAACTCTCTGGAGATAGCGAGAAGTGGGGAGAGGTTTACTGCCCGTATCGAACCTTGAAACGAGCTTCTTAGAAGACGCCAAATGCTGCATGACGGGAAATTGAATATTCTTTCGAGCCACGTTTTATATTCCACTGGTGATGACATGGAAGTCGCTTCCCTGGGGTGTAAATTATCTTCTGTTGTGAAGAAGTGGCTCTCCTCAGGTCTGTTGCTGAGCGGAATGAAAAGAATTACCACGAGGACTTTAGCGTGGAAACACTGAAAATTTTGGGAATACTATAGAGAGCGTCAACTAATCTACCGTACTTGTTATATCATTTGATTGTGTGCCAAATAGTATGAAAATTAGTGCTATGGTTTAGGAAATTTACTTTCGAAAAGGGTTTTGAATAAGAAGCCATCTTCAGGAATACAATGGTTTTAACATAAATGTGTTAATTACTGTAGGTCATCTGAAAAATTACAGTTGGAAAATGAGCAACGGATGTGTAACCATACCAACCGTGCAGGCTGTGATGTAAGATGTGGATGGATGGCCAGGCATTGTTACCTAGCAACCCTTGATGCATGGCGAACAACGAGAGACATAACAAGACGTATTTATGAGCATTTGATTGCCCCAAAGGCCATTTCCTTAAGCTAAGCTTGTAGATGTTCATGACTGTTGATACCTCAATCACGCCCGTGCGACTTCCAGTTTAGCGTGATATCTGAACCACGGTGACCTGCTTCTTCACTTCAAAATTCAAGAATTTCCAATAAATTTTAGACTGGTTATAATGAAATTGTTTAAGTCTACTTTCTTAGTTTGAACTTAAGAATGATTTTTATTATTATGCCTTTGATCGCAACTGTGTACTAACTGCATTATCTTCGCTGCACCTTGATTCAATCTCACTTACTATACAAAAAATCCTGGGAGAACAATCATCCGAAATACATGAAGTTCTCTGCCTGTTCCAGGTTTGTATTCCCAATCTGCAATTCATTTCTCTTGGATTTCTTAACTACTCACATCACTTTAGTTTTGGAAAGCATAATTTTCATATCATAATCATTGCACCTATTTTAATGTTCCAGGATACTAGACTGCAGGATTTCAGTACAATCTGCCATTATGACCAAGTCGTCAGCATAGGCCAGACTATTAACTAAATTTTCCCCCAATTGAATCCGCCCCTGCTACTTTATACCTTTCAGTACATGATCCATGTAAACTATGAACAACAATGGTGAAAGATTACAGCCTTGTCTAACTCCTGTACGTACCTTGAACCAAGAAATTATTCTATCATCAATTCTAACTGCAGCCAAATTGTCAACATTCATGCCTTTGATTGATTTTAATAATCTGCCCTTAATCCCACAGTCCCCCAGTACTGCGAACATCTTTTCACGCGGTACTCTGCTGAACGACTTCTCTAGATCAGCGAAACATAAAAATAACGGTCCATTCCTCTCGTAGCATTCTTCAATTGTATTATTCTGACAGCCCCTGTGTGTTCTGTAAGTATATTTGTTTTCATCAACTCGCTCACAACCACTCAAACCTCTCCTTTCCAAAATGCCAATGAACACCTTTTCTGATCAGTTAGGTAAGTCGATCCTTCCTGTGGTTTGGGTCACGTAGTTGTCGCTTGAATTCGGGAAGTAGCGGGTTCAAACCCCACCGTCGACAGCCCTGAAGATGGTTTTCCGTAATTTCCCATTTTAACACTAGCCAAAATTGAGACTCTACCTTAATTAAGTCTACGGTTTCTTCCTTCCAACAGCTAGACCTTTCCTATCACATTAGTCGCCATAAGACCTATCTGTGTTGCTGTTACGTAAAGCAAGTTGTAATCCTTCCTTTCTTCCTTCGCTAGTCCCAGCAAGAGGCAGTTGTGCGCTTACAGTACAAGTAGAACTACGGTCTCTGTTGTGAAGGACAGTTGAATGTCAGTAGTGGAATTAGAGAATGTCGTACTTTGACGAACGGGAAAATTTCAAGTTCTGTCAAAAATTACGCAAATTCGCCAGCGAAACCTTTGAGATTACCAAGTGGAAATCGTCCGTATCACTACGACGGGGAAAAAGTAAAACTGCGGAAGGGTAGGAGCCTGTGTGGTCCTCCAACTGTTAGCGCCAGTCTACGAACATACTGAGTGTGCTACATAAGTGTGTACTGTGTTGCCTGCACTGCAGGCGCCAGTCCATGAGCTTATTGACAGTAGTGGTATGAAAATGAAAATCCAGAGCCTGTTTCCAGTCATTCGACCGGACAGGAATGGAATGAATAAATCCCCCATCTAGTGGCGAGGATAGGAATTGTACAGGCTGCCGAAGCCTGTCGCACTCCTCTGGGACAGTGATTAATGAATGACAGATGAAATGAAATGTTACTGGAGAGTGTTACTGGAATGAAATATGACAGGGAAAACCGGAGTACACGGAAAAACCTGTCCCGCCTCCGCTTTGTCCAGCACAAATATCACATGGAGTGACCGGTATTTGAACCACGGAACCCAGCGGTGAGAGGCCGGCATGCTGCCGCCTGACCCATGGAGTGATAGTGGTATAAATAACAGTGGTAGTTTATAAATAATAATAATAATAATAATAATAATAATAATAATAATAATAGTAATAACGACAATAATAATCGGATGGCCTCAGGTAACTAGTGAATATGTTTAATTTGATGCAACATTGGCTGCCTGCCCGTCTATTTCTGCTGGGCGATCAATGGCTGACTTTAATGGCACGCGGAATGGGTTATGTTTGCCATGTTAAAATGGGCGTTTTAAGGAACATTTTCTCATAAACTTATGAACCAAGGAAAGTCATTTTTGTAAACATATTTTTTCGATCTTCGCACGTAGATATACTACATCATACTTTAATGTGTTCTGTTTTTTTAATATACATTTTTAAGTGAACCTGAACATTTTAGATTTTAAAATGAGTCATTTGTTCGTAATTCAGACATTGGAGGTTTGATTTTCAAAATATCCTGTTAAAATACATAGAATGATTAGTTGCATACGACCTAAAAGTTTGATTAATGTACGTTCAATGGCATCCGAGTTCCTTAGATCCACAAAAAACTACTTTTCAGGAAACGAGCCTCAACGTTTCTTAACGCATTCCCCCTGCATACAGTATAACATCTGGGTTCTCTTCCATCTCAGCTTGTAACATTCTATATACACTTCTTTTCGTATGTCTTCCAAGGTTCACCAGTTCCATTTCTGCTGCATCTGCTTTCCTTTTTCTTTCCTTATCTATAATTGACATTTGTTTCACAATGTTGTGTCCTGGAGGCATACACAGTCCTTGTAGAACTTCGCACTTCGAGATATTGCCTTCATTGTATGTTGCCACGGCATCATAAACACCAAAGTGGAATGTTTTTATACCCACAAATACTCTCCGAGTCCAGATCAAATTAGGCACTCGTTAGGGCTTCGGGTTTTACCTTAAGGCATTTCCGGAGAAGTTTTTCATCGGATAAATCCCTGAAGACTGGCCTTGTAGATTCCACGACTAAATACGGGAGACTGTGCTTGTGGCCGTGGTCAAGTTCCCTTCATCTTTATGGTAATTGCACCACGTTTCCTCTCCTCTTGGACACAAACCGTGCTGTGGTTGTTCGTTCAGCATCTTGATGTAATCACTTGGGGAACTCACGTTTGCACACTCACTTGTGACTTTCGGAATAACAACGGTGATTTTCATCTTTCCTACATTCTCGCGCACCTTGAAAATACTATTACTATATCTAGGCATCTTGTTCAAAGTACAAAAACCGAACGTAAACAAAACAGCTAAATACTGTATTAAAGGAAGCCGCCAAAACAAACAATAAACACAATCAGTTACGTTCTCAATTGTTCCAGGTTGGCCAACAATTGAAAGTTGTACTTTGCGGCAACAGAGATATCCTCTCGCAGAAAATGACCACGTTCTGAGACATGAACACCCTCAACAGAGTCTTCGTCACCGCTGACAAATGGAAAGTCACATCAGTTCGAGGACATGTCATGCCCGATATCTGCAGCACTCCAGATAATATAAAAATTAACACCCTTTCAAACGTCGTAGAGGTCTGAAACAAAAAGTATTCGAAAGAAGGAAGTCACGTGTATATAAAACTTTAAAAAATGAAAAATAAAATTTTTCGACTTCACCCCTTCCAGGTGCCCTTAATGAATATTGTCGAGTAAACACCAAATGTTTCACCAGAGATCTCTTACAAACCGACATGGAGTCTGGAATCAACTTTTGTCCGTCTTTCAAAAATTCGACTGCCTCTGCCGGACTTTAGCCCGCTATTTTGGGATCCAAAGGCCGCCACTCAACCGCAGTGTAACGGTATGAGTATTATAGACCTTCCTGTCCTCAAACATTTACCGTCGTCGCCTAGGATCAAGCCCACAGTGTTGGGTACAGTAATCTTACACTTGGACCATTCGACCTCCGGCTCCAGCATTTTAAATGAGAGAGCTCCCTGGACAACCCTGCTACGGCTTGCTACATGCACAGCAGCGTTATCAGAAGACAAGATCGAACGCGCTATCGTGCAGTAATGTTAATCTGGGCTCTACATCGTGCCAGGCTTCACATTATCTCCAGACGTTATCTGCAAGCTGTTCGACATCCTCGCCAAGTGGCTCCCGTGGGCTTAGATAATTTAACTTCAATACGACGTATGACTTTCAGATAGGTATTACACCAGAGGTCTTCATCTTCTGTTACCTTTGAATTACAGGAAGATTTGAGAGCCGCATACAAGAAAAAGGAAGCTACACACACCTACTGAATGAATATACAAACGAATGCAACAATTGACACCAGTTAGCTATTACTTAAACAGCACATGTCCACAAAAGAAAATTTTGCAGGAGAGACAAAAAGCTGAATACATGACAGAAACAATGCACATAACTATTAAAGGGCCTTTTATTTCCATAATATGGATTTCAGATTCCATTCCTAAAGGCAAAAAGAAAAAATATTTTCTGGAGATGTACTCTATTCCAAGCGAATTTAACTTTCTTAGATATAACACAGACATTTTTCATTTTGTTTTTAATTATATTTTATCATTAAAATGTCTCTTTTCAATCAACCTGTAGCATTTAGAAAATTAGGAAAGATTCCAAACAATACACACAAATTGTTTTGATTACAGCTTCTGTTGGAGTCATCAGTCCATAGACGGATTTGTTGCAGCCGTCCATGCTACCCTATCCTGTGCTAACCTTTTCACTTCTACGTAACTACTGCATCCTACATTTGCTCTAATCTGCTTGTCATATTCATACCTTGGTCCACCCCTAATATTCTTACCCCCTAAACCTCCCCCACAAACAAACTTCACAAGTCCTTGGTGTCTTAAGATGTGCCCTGTCATTCTCTTCTTCTCGACAAATTTAGCCACAACGATCTCCTCTCACCAATTCGATTCAGTATCTCCTCATTCCTGATTCGATCTATCCTTCTCACCTTCAACATTCTTCTGTAACACCACATTTCAAAAGCTTCTATTCTCTTTCCATCTGAGTGAGGTATCGTCCATGTTTCACTTCCATACAATGCCACGCGACAAACTAAAATCTTCAAAAACTTTTTTTTAAATTCCTATAATAATATTCGAAGCGAGCAGATTTCTTTTCTTATGAAAAATCTACATTGCTCATGCTAGCCTGCATTTTAAGTCGTCCTTACTTCTCCCATCGTTAGTTATTTTACTGCCCAAGTAACAATATTCATCCACTTCCGTTAAAACTTCATGTCCTAATATAACATTTCCTGCATCACCTTACTTCGTACGAGTGCAGTCCATTATTTTTGTTTTGGACTCCGTCCATACCATTCAGCAACTTCTCGTGATCTTCTGCCGTCTCAGATAAAATAACAATATCATCGGCAAATCTCAGGGTTTTGATTTCCGCTTCTTGGATTGTGGTTACCTTCCTTCTCGGCAGACCCACTCTCCTGGTGCAGAGTTCCGCGTCTGACTTTCCTGTTGGTAAACAAACCTTATGTTTGCTCGTTCAGCTGCTCAGTAGTGTTATATTGGAGGAAAGAGAGAGATGTCTGAACTTGAGATGTTCGTGGAGTTTCCGTAAGGTCTCCTAAATACATGCGTTATCCTTTCTTTAACCTTGGGCTTTAGTGCCTACCCTTTTATGTTTGCTTGAAAGATTTATTATAATGCCTCTTCCAAGTGTAAGCGATACATCACGAACTTAGTTTCGCTAGTTTAGGATCACACTTCCTGGTGCCCAATAACACAAGGGGTGTCACAGGTATCAACTGCGAATAAGCGACGATGTTCCCCACGTACACACCAATCAGGAAACGGCAGAGACGCCTTTGGGATACTGAGAGATCGCTTTCGATATCAGGACACAACATCAAGCACATCGACGGTGGTGAGGGGGGGAGTTCATTACAGATTCGGCGTCTGTCGCACTACTAATAATGCACATATCGAAGTGTATGTAAAGAAGTATTTCGATATTAATTTTTATTTTATTATACTTTCAAGCCGGGCACGCTGTATATATGATACCAAGGCAAGCACTTATCTTGAAACGCTCGACACTCAACGTTGATTTTCCGTCTCTCTTCTCTTGAAGTCACTTTAAACATCTTGCTAATGAACATACAAACTACTGTTGCCGAAACTACGCTGAGCTAGTAGTAGAGGAATAATGTCATCCAACGCCACCTGTCCACAGACAGTTCGCACTTAGTGGAGCTGTTCTCCACCTTACTTCCAAGACTTCCCAGCTCGAAGTTTGTAACATTTTCTTAACACTAGCCTTTTGTAGTCCACCTCTGTGGTGTAGTGTTTAGTGTGATTAGCTGCCACTCACGAAAGCCCGGGCTCGATTCTCGCAATTTCAAAAATGGAAAGAGAACAGGAATGGAGTCCACTCAGTCTCGGGAGGTCAACTGAGGAGAGGGGATTCGATTCCCACCTCAGCCATCCTTGCAGTGGTTTTCGTGGTTTCCCACTTCTGCTCCACGCAAATGCCGCGACGGTACCTAACTTAAGGTTCGACCGCGTCCTTCAGTATTTCTTGTCTATCGCTTCCAATCTTCCGATTCACCCACAACATCCTGTTCAGCATAGCAGGTGAGGCAACCTGGGCCAGGTACTGGTCTCCTTTCCCAGTTTTATCCATCGACCAAACGTGTCACGCTTCAGGACACTGCCCTTGAGGTGGTAGAGGTGAGATCCCTCGCTGAGTCCGAGGGAAAAACCAACCTTGGAGGGAATACGGATTAAATAAATAAACAAAGTATATTTTGGTGTATTCCTTAAAGTGTAGCTCTGCTCAATTAAATTTTCCTAAATCCAAACTGCGTTCTATGAGACCAGTCGGTAATTTTTTAAACGTGTTAAATATAATCAGAAACAACACTTTTCCAGGCCTTATATGCTACAACTGTCAAGCTGACTGGCTTGAAATTGTCTCTATTTTCTACAATTGGATTTACATCGCACCGACCCAGGTAGGCAACGATGGGATAGGAAATGCCAGGGGTGCAAAGGAAGCGTCCGTGTCCTTAATTAAGTTACAGCCTGCAATTATCCACTTTATTTCCATCATCCTTTCTTTTATATTCTTACATACTTTCTATTGAATAAACTGGAGCCGTAACACTTGCAGTGAAAATTATTTTCTCACAGACAGTATTTCATGGAGTATACAGGATGAAGCAAAATTCGCGCACTCGCGCGCCGCAGCGCGACTCCTCAAATGCCAGCAATTAAAAATGTCTCTCACAAAAGTTCGTCCAGCGGGTATATCCGAGAGAAAAAAAGACGTTGAGGAGTGGCAGTCTGGCAACACTGTAACCACATGTAGGGTAACTACCTCCGTTAGCACATACTACCCGTGCTGTACAGTTGGTTCAGTAGATAGAGTTTTGGGTTAGCATGCAGGAGATCGAGGGAGTCGATCCTGGTTTGAGGCGTATGTTTTTTATTTCTGGAACATAGTCCAGGTGGTATAGTATCTGGCATCTCAATCGTCAACAGCGATTGCAGCGCGTCCTCTAGAAACCATTTGCACTTACATACTACGATCCTAGAAATGCACGAACATTCGTTTTCATTGGTCAGCTTTGCAAGACGCCCTTAGCACGTCGTGGGCGTGAATTTATTCCCACCACTTCATCTACTATGCACCACCTGAAATCCGACGTGAGATTACTGCTAGGCATGAGAGAAGCAAGGCTATGACTATGGAAGCCCATCCTTTGTATGCCTGTCAACCAGCACATCCTAGGTTGAAATCAAGAAAGAGCTTCTTGACAACCACTGAAGCTCTTAAAGGAACACCACAACAAGTAAGAATCTCAATGTGGCGGGAAAAATGTCAACATTTGGGAGAATGGATGGTTCAAAAGGAAGAACTTCCTCCTGGACATTCTGAACAGTGGACAACATGGAAGGCTCTCAATCGATTACGCTCCAGTACCACGAGATGCAAGACCAACCTACAGAAATGGGGCCTTCCTGTGGAGACAGTTTACTACAAGTGTGGCACTAAGCAGACTAACGAACATCTTATACTGTGTCCTTCTTCTCCAGCCACTTGTACCATTAAAGATCTAATGAGGGCAACTCTAAATGCGCTTGTCGTGGCCAATTTTTGGTCAACCAATGTTTAAAATTTCCTTGTTTTAATTTTTGTGTCTCTTACTTTGTACTTGAAAATGAAAACCTACAACCTGTTTTCCAGTTATTGACCGGGTCAGAGATGGAATGAATGAAGCAGATATAGGCTATTAGTACGATGGGGTCGCCACTCCCAAAGTGATTTTATTACTGACTGATAAAATGCTATGAAATGAGTATGGAGAGTGTTGCTGGAATGTAAGATGACAGGGAAAACCGGAGTACCCGGAGAAAAACCTGTCCCGCCTCCGCTTTGTCCAGCACAAATTTCACATGGAGCGACCGGGATTTGAACCACGGTATCCAGCGGTGAGAGGCCGACGCGCTGCCGTCAGAGCCACGGAGGCTTTTTGCTTTGTAGTTCTGACACGATAAATAATAATAATCTACTATGCGTTATAACGTGTTCAGCGTTACTTAAATTTTGTAAATGTAGGATACATGTGAACTAAAACGCTATCTCACTGTATTACAGTATGTAATGTCCGATGGAAATTAGCAAATGAAACAGTGCGCCTCAACCCAGTATCGAACCCTCGACCTTCTGCTTGCTAACACGAAACTCTATCCACTGCACCAACTGCACAGCACCACTAGCACGTGCTGACAGAGGTAGTTACCCTATATGTGGTTACAGTGTTGCCAGATTGCCACTCTTCAACGTTCTTTTTCTGCCGGATATACTCGCAGGACGAAGTTTTGTGAGAGACATTTTTTTTATTGCTGTCATGTGAGGAGTCGCGCTGCGACGTCCGTGTGCACGAATTTCGCTTCACCCTGTATGTTGGTCGTTGAAGGTGTTAGAATTATCATTATTCAAAGTGCAGGGAACTAATTTGCATTCTGGGTATCTCTGTGAATTTTCAGACGTGTGCAGTTACTTGCGTGTGGATTTCATTTATTTCTGCCAGATATGACGGTATCTACGTAGAATTTATTACTTAGTCGATGAAATCAGTATATCCCCAGGGATTCTGGTGTTCTGCTGAATCTCGATTATAACACGACATCCTGTAATATCTGGGGAGTCCGGAGCAGGTTTGATTAAGTGGTCGGGTTAGTATCGACCAGAGAAATAGAATTGCGATCGAGTGAGGGAGAAAACTGCACTATCGAGGACGTGGAGCGAGAGCTAACATGTTCCTTTAATTACCGCCTCCTGCAATGATTAAGAAATCTGCTTCCAAGAATAGATCATATGGGTGAGAAATAATAGAAACGGACGACAGCATATACATTAATAAATGAATTTATTTATTTATTTATTTATTTATTTATTTATTTATTTATTTATTTATTTATTTATTTATTTATTTATTTATTTATTTATTTATTTATTTATGAAGTTGCGTAGTGGGGTTCTTGGTTCCCTCTTACACATATATTTCTTTTTATATTTTTGCTGCAGTAATTTTAAATGTGTCCACCTCTATGGTGTAGTGGTTAGCGTGATTAGCAGCCGCTCTGAGAAGCCCAGGTTCGATTCCCGGCTCAGCCACGAATTTTGAAAAATGGTACTAGTGCTGTAACGGGGTCCACTCAGCCTCGGGAGGTCAAGTGACTAGAAGTGTGCTCGATTCCCACCTCAGTCCTCCTCGAAGTGGTTTTCCGTGGTTTCGCACGTCTCCTCCAAGCAAATGCCGGGATGGTACCTAACTTAAGGCCACGGTCGCTTCCTTCCTTCTTCCTTGTCTATCCCTTCCAATCTTGCCATTCCTCTGCAAGGCCCCTGTTCAGCATAGCAGGTGAGGCGGCCTGGGCGAGGTACTGGTCCTCCTTCCCAGTTGTACCACCGGACCAGAAGTCTCACGCCTCAGGACACTGTCGTAGAGGTGGAATCCCTCGTTGAGTCCGCGAGAAAACTGACCCTGGAGGATAAACAGATTAAGAGGCAAGAAAGAAGAATTAATTAATTAATTAATTCCTTCTTCCTTCAGATGAGGCCTGCTCAGGACCACGTGCCAATTTTAGTTCAGTTCTTCACTTTGTTGTTTTCTCCCCTATTCCTTCTAATATTCTTTCACTATGCTGTTTCTTTCTCCTTCGGACCACTTCACACCAGCTTTCTTGTTCAATCCTCCTTTAAATCATTCCTTACTTACTACCCTCTTTCTAACAATCTGTCTGTCCATACTTTCTTTTTCTCTTATATTATTTCTTTCTAAATATTCCTCTGCATCTTGAATTCAGTTATTTGTTGCCTTTTTGTCCCAAAGGTACTCGAAAATACTTTTTGTTAATATGGAATTAATTTATTTATCTATTTCTTCTTTCCTCGATTTTAACCATCTAATGACCACGGAAAGTAACCATGGGCATTCATCTTATTCCTTCCTTTCTTGAATTTCAATAGTTCTTCACCCTTTCACTTTGGTATTTCCTCCTCTCTTGTGTCCAGCTGTTATTATTACCTTTCCTCTTTTTCTTCTTCTGGAAGCTTTTGAAATTTTGTATCAATCTTCTGAAAAGTTACTCTATCTTGTCTTACATCGCCCGTTATATCTTTTTACTCCCTCGGTCCGCTGGTTGCTACTCTTGCTGTTGCAAACATGGTTAAACACCCGTTTTGTCAATCTACTGTTATCCATTATCATTATGTGACCAAAAATGTTAATTCCCCTCATTCTGATCGTGCCTAACAGCCATTCAGTTTCTTTATCCTTGTATATATCTTTATTCCTTCTATGTTTAAACTCTCTTTCTTTCGTCCCCAAATTTTCCTCAGTATTTTCCTTTCCTTTTTTATCTATCTCTTCTATTTCCAGTTTTCATAGAGATCATGCATTCTGTGGCATACAAACTCTCTGGTTTGATTACTGTGTTGTAGTGTTTGATTGATTGATTGATTGATTGATTGATTGATTGATTGATTGATTGATTGATTGATTGATTGATTGATTGATTGATTGATTGATTGATTGATTGATTGATTGATTGATTGATTGATTGATTGATTGATTGATTGATTGATTGATTGATTGATTGATTGATTGATTGATTGATTATGAGGAACAGCATAACGCCAAATGACAAGTATCCGAGATATGTACCTCCTCTTCTTCTCATGCGGGGTTGACGTTTTTGACAAGTCTTTTCCATTTACCTCTGTCCCGAATGGTATTTTCAGTTAACTGATTTTCTGCGAAGTCTTCCCGCACGCATCTATGTTCTTCTAGGTCTGCCTCTCTCCCTCCTGCCCTTCACCACCAAGTTAAGCACTGTTCTTGCTTCATAGTTCTCATCCCTGCGCTTAATGTGACCATATCCGAGCAACCGCCTTTCTTGAACTTTCTGTGATGCTTGAGTTACCTTAACACTGCCTCGTATGAAGCTGTTGTGGATGAGGTCTTTCCTAGTTACACTACACATCAATCGCAGCATTTTCATTTCGACAACATCCAGCCGTTTATTTTGTGATTGTACTAGGCCAAGTTTCTGCTCCGTATATCATGGCAGGTCTCATCACACTTTTGTAGCCTCTCTCCTTCACTTGGACGTTTAGTCTCCTGTCACAGAGGACACCAGGCAGCCTTTTCCAATTTAACCAGGCAGCCTGAATTCGGTGTGTAATTTCCAGATCTAGATTGCCATCATCAGATACAGTTGGTCCAAGGTACTTGAATCTATTACTTGCGTGGAGTTGATTTCCATACACTTTGGCTCTATAATTTTCCTTTCCACCCAGGCACAAGTATTCTGTCTTATTCCTACTGATTTTAAGACCCCTATCCTCCAGTGCATTTCTCTAGTGTTCTAGTTTAAGTTCAAGTTGTTCTCTATTACTGCTGCATAGTACGATGTCATCTGCAAAAAGCATGCACCAAGGAGCTGGTTCTCTAAGACTTTCAGAGAGAACATCCATTATCAGATCAAAGATATAGGGACTTAGTGCAGATCCTTGATAGAGACCAACTTAAACTGGTATGGTTTCCGTTAGCTCTACAATGCTTCTAACTTGCGTCTTTGCCCCATGGTACATATGCTGAATGATGCGCACATACGTCTGTGGTACTCCCTTGGATCTCATGCATCTCCATACTTCTTGGCGAGGCACAGGATCATAAGCCTTCTCTAGATCAATGAACACCATATGTAATTCTTTCTTCTTTTCTCTGTTTCATTCCATAAGCTGTCTTAGAGAAAAAACGGCATCTATGGTTCCTTTCCCTTGCATAAATCCGAACCGTTATTCTCCTATTATTGTCTCCTGTCAAAGCCTACTTTCAATGACTTTTTCCCAGATCATCATAGTTTTAAATTTTTATTCCCCTGCAATTAGCACAATACTGAATGTCTCCCTTTTCTTTAAAAATGGGAATTATGGTACTCTTCCGCCATTCATTGAGCATTATTTCCTCTTGGAATATTTGTTGGAATAGGTTTAGCAACATATCTATTCCCACTTACGCCAGGCATTTCCAGGCCTCTACAGGAATTTCATTGGGGCCCGTTGCTTTTCCACTTTTCATGTTCTTCACAGCAGTTACAACCTCTGTCCTGCATATGTCAGTTGTTACATTATAATTTGGAATTCCATCTTCAAACACAAGCTGTTCATTCCCCTCATTAAGCAGCTTTTAAAAATACTCCTCCCATCTCTTCTTAATTAGGTTCTCATCTTGAATTACCATTCCTTGTTCATACTTCATTTACTTGATGTGTGTAAGATCTTTTGTTGCTCTGCCCGTGCTTTAGCAGTTCTGAAGAGCTTTGCCTCGCCCTCTTTCGTGTCCAAATTTTCGTAGACTTCATTCCATGCCGTTCCCTTTGCTCTTCCAACAGCTCTTTTCGCAGCTTTATTTGCTTGTCTGTAGTGTTCTCTATCTTCGGCCATTCCAGATTCTTCCCAGGCTTTCTTGGCTTGTTTTATTTTTCATCTTTATCGCATTCTAGACCTCATCATTCCACCACAATAGATATTAATCTAAAATGAAAAATATATAAATATTTAGAAAGGGCATAAATATACGCAATAAAAACTCTACAATCCTATATAATATATATTTACATAAACAACGACATTAACAGAACATGGACCTGGACAGAAGATGGACACTACTCAAGTTACAAGTAATTCTTCTCCATGATAACGCCAGGCCGCATGCAGCAGAGGCTGTATAGAGGAAGCTTCAGTGGTGGAGGTTGGAAAGTTGCTGGAACAGGCCGCCGTAATTACCGGACATGTCTCCGAGCGATTTTAACCACATCCCGAAAGTAAAATACGGTTTGCGACACAAGAGGACATTGCCAACGCTGTGAAACATAAGACTGCAAAATGTACACATGGTGAGCAGACTGGTATCGGACACCTTCTGCATCGCTGACAACTTGTTGTGGACATTCTGGGGGACTACTTTGAGTGTTTACTGGAAAGGTTACTGTAATCTCTGGGAATAACGTTTGTGCACCTGGGAAACCTACACTGAACCCATGACCTTTTATTCCCGTGCACCTTACTCTCCACATTCCCATCTGTACACAGTGGAACCTCGATATCTGGAATCACCTCGGGAGCTAATTTATTTCCAGTTATCGAAGTTTCGAGATATAGAGAATATCGTCCTTGAGGATGTATAGCACATAATTGAGTGATACGTATCTACGTGCTTATACTGAATACATTATTTTTATCAGTACTTAAAAGTATACGAACTCTATTTTACGGCATCACTTTAATAAGACCACCGCCAAGAGGAAGTGAGAACTTAACATGTTCCCACTTCCTTCTGCACGCACGTCTTGCTCTTGTTGGAGCAGAGGATGTAAAAACGGCCCTTATCAGAGCCATCACTTTCCTTTTAAAAGAGCCTATGAAGTCTCGAACCTGAACCCTGGCCTCTCTCTTACCTTTGTCTCATAAAGAGACAAGTCTGGATAAGTGCCTCACTCCTTTCATTATTATTATTATTATTATTATTATTATTATTATTATTATTATTATTATTATTATTATTATTATTATTATTATTATTCTCTCTTCTTGCGTTCCGGCCTTCTAAGGACCACGTTACAATTTCAATTCTTCCTCCTTAGTTCTTTCCTTTTCTTCCAGGATTCTTTCATTGTTTCACTGTGCTTCTTTTTCCTGTCTTCAGTCCACTTTGTGCCTGTTTTCTTTTCCTTCCTCCCTTGGAATCCTTCCATTTGTAAGACTTTCTTCCTAAAAATATTTCTTTCCAGTAATTCTTCTTCTCGTATGTTGTTCCTTTCCAGGTCTTTCTTGACTTCTTGAATCCAGGTTGTAGTTGATTTCTTTTCCCAAAGGTACTTGAAGATTCGTTTAGTTAGTCTATTGTCATCCATTCTGTAAATGTGTCCAAGAAATAGCAATCTCCTTTTTCTTATTGTTTCTGAGATGTTTTCTATGTTCTGGTAAATTTCTTTGTTACTTCTTAATTTCCAAAACTCTGCAGTTCTTAGAGGACCTAGTATTTTCCTTATAATTCTTCTTTCTAATATTTCTAATTTATCGAACTTGTAGTTTAGTGTTAGACATTCGCTGGCATAAAGGCATTCTGGTTTCACTACTGTCTTGTAGTGCTTTATTTTAAGTTTTCTTGATAAGCACTTTTTGTTAATTCTTAGGTATACCGTAAGCTTTTTCCATCTGTTGTATCCTCTCCTCTATAGCAGATTTTTCTAAACCATTTTCTTGAATTGTCTCACCCAAATATTTGAATATCTTTACCTTTCCTATTTGACCAATATCCGTTACTAAAAACTTTAGGGCACTTTTTATATTCGTCAAAAATGTTGTTTTCTCTGCAGAGATCCTCAAGCCTGTCATGTTGGCTGTCTTTTCAAGGAGATTGACTTGCATTGCTGCATCTGTAAGGCTTTCTGAAAGTATGGCAAAGTCATCTGCAAATGCTAGGCAATTTATTGCAACACCTTTGTTCTTCTTCCCCAGCATGAGTGGCAATATTTTGGATTCTTTCAGTTTTTCATTCCAAATTCTTACAATTTTCTCCATGACACAATTGAAAAGGAGTGAAGATTGACCATCGCCCTGCCTGACACCTGTATTTATTATGAAAGGTCGAGATATTTCACCCATAAATTTTACTTTCGAGATAGTGTCTGTAAGTGTTTCACGAATTAGGTTTGCCAATTTAGTTTTAACTCCAAATTCCCGGATTATTTTATATAGGGCTTCCCTATCAACAGAGTCAAAAGCTTTTTTAAAATCGATAAATGTTACAACTATGTCTTTGGAGTTTATTAATCTGTGTCGAATTATACAGTAGATTTCGGGTTTCAGATTATTATTATTATTATTATTATTATTATTATTATTATTATTATTATTATTATTATTATTATTATTATTATTATTATTATTATTATTATAGTCAATTTTTTGAAGTCAGGATACAGTATATCCAGTAGTAAAACAAGGAACATACCACGGTTAACATCTTTGAAAACTGTTCACCTTTCCCCCCCTTCACGATGAAACTTCTCCTCATAACCACGCAGCGGGAATTCGTAAATGAAGGTTGTCATCCGCGACTTCGGGTGTTGCTTTCGTACGTGACCGATAATTAATTCACACACGAGAAACAGCGATTTTCCGATCACTCCGAGTTTAATTTTTTCGGTTCCCGTCATATTAGCTTCCAGCTTCACTGTAAACCTTTCTTTACTTGTTAACTGTTCCCAGAAACAACAAACACCGTATTGAACAGTTAATTTTGCACATAATTCGAGTTACAGAGTATTTTTTGATTCAAGGGAAGACATTTTTGCTTCGAGATATCGAGAAATTTCGAGTACTAGGTAAATAAATACACGTGAAGAATAGGACAAATATCCGGGAAATTGAAGTTATTTCGAGATACTGAAAATTCGAGTAATGGAAGTTCGAGATATCGATGTTCGACTACTCCACAACGATGCAGTCCCGTACCCAGTTTTCATTCTCCGATGGATTTCAACCGGTGTTTTCCCTTAGGCAGCCAAATACAGAATTACATAACGTTGGTCCTGTTTGGACGTATCTGGTAATATGGTCGCCATAGTTCTCGTGGCTACACTTAACTCAGGCACCTCGGCACGACACTGCTGCTATACTAACCCCTTTGTCTACATGTCCGTGCTTATATAAACGCATCGGAATCGCGCTACGTTGCATGTCGACTGTAGCACCGCACTCAAGCTGAAACTTTTTGATCACGCCTTATATTAAAAGAAGTCTGGTACACACATTTTTGGAACACACTGAAATTTACCCGACACTGGAATAAAAGTAAAGAAATTCTACGTCAAGAGGAATGCCAACAGGTAGGCAAAAATATTACCTATGTACAGAAACAAATTATAATTATAATTATAATTATAATTATAATGTTATTAATGTTATTATAATGTTATTAAGCTAGATGAAGTGCACCCCACTGTTATAAACTAATCTGTGAATATACTAAAGAAAAATCAGGCCAATCCCAGACTGTGTTGACACTGGGAGGGCTCAATTCATCAGAAACTTGATGTAGACTTGTCACCCCCCATCCTCCGTAATTAACTTGTGAAGTCAGTCTCGGGGTTCGCTGGTTATTAGATGCGTGAGAGGAGACAGCCTCCTTCACTGAAGTGGAAGATGGAAGGAGAGTGTGGGGCGAAGATCAAACTGCTGCTGAAGGAGACGACTGCATAATATACAGGAAAATACAGAATTCAGGTGATAATAGGTTATTACAAGCCGATCAAAATATACTCCATAAGTGGCTACTTGATAACAAAATTAACATTGATTCTCGAAATTGCAGTCTTTAAGAATGGGAATGAAATATACGCAAGGGGACTTTCAATATTGTCTTGGATCGTACACACTTGTAGAGAGTGACTCATGCAAGTACCTAGAAATCCACGTAAAGTGAGATGTAAAGTGGGACAGCCATGCAGAAAGTCTAATTTCTACAGCGTTCTAAAGAGCTGCAGTTCCAAGGCGAAGGCGTAGGACTTCATATCATTCATTAGGCCGGTCCTGTAATATGGAACAGCCGTATGGGATCCATTCCAAACATGACTCAGTAAGGAACTTGAGATGGTACAGAGAAATGCTGCATGATTATTTCTTAACGATTTCAATTCTAGAAGTAGTTTGACAAGTATGATAGAAAAATCTAGGTGGGAGACACTGGGGACTAGAAGGAAACGAACACGGTTATGTTCCATGTTTTATTTACTTTATGAAATACTTCCTTTCATACAGAGGCTGCCTTGCGACAAAGTATAAATTCACATTCATTTTTAGAAGGGAAATAGATATAATTGAGAAATTCTGATAGTAACCTTAGTGTAAGAATGCTTATAATTATCAATGAACCACTTAAGGTTATGATGGCAATCTTCCCTAACGCTGTAACTGGTAGAGATATGTGTTTCCAAAAATTGGCGGCGTAAACGGGAATAGTTCCTCTCGTTCCAATCATCAGACCCACTATGTCGATTTCCTCTAGCTGATATTTCTCTCAGTAGTAAGGAATCGTTGGTAGGTAAATATTCCTCTTATCGAGTTTGACATCTGAGGGCTGTGACTTATGGCTTTCAAAGCGGACCAGTGGGGGCGATGATGTAACCTCCGTCCATATTTTTGAAGGCGATGATGTCGATCCTTCTGTGGCTTCCGTTGTCCGCTAAGAGATGAATCTCTTCAAATACCTGGAAACCATGGTCTTTCGGCGTTGTCGCAATTAACGAGCGGATGTTATGATGACGCGTATTCCTTAAAAGTTCACCATAAGGACAAGATCCCAGAACATGCGCAGGAGTTTCAATCTCCTTGAGGTAGCGCCCACGAAGCGAATCGTCCTGAGAACTTCCTGGTACCGATCTAACTGCTGAAATGTCTGCTGTCATCTTAATTGCCTCACACCACTCGCTACATGAAAAGCCTTAATGGTCACGAATCCAGGAGTTGGCAGGAGTATATTCATTGTATAAACATACACGTCTTCCTTTCTGGTGCAAGTTAAACCACCCACTGAATGCCCTTTCACTCAGCACTCTTCTCACCCTTCTGGCATCAGTTATTTCTAAACGAGGATGTAGAAAATTGCCATATGAAGGGACATTGAGGGATTGTACTGAGAGATTTATTTATTCCTTCATATTTCTCGTAGCATGGATGTATTCGTCACCCGAAATTAATAATACTTTGCAGATGTTAATGTGCTGAAGATGCGTATCACAAGTGGAGCAGAAGAGTCACAATCTCTTACATATTTTCTCAGTTTAGACCATTCTATTAGGAATGTCTGCAGATATTTGAAGCATTTTCTTAAGAGCCCTTCGTATTAGTATGACTGTATCACTAAGGAACTTTTTCATAATTTTCCCTCGTTTGATAGTTTGGAATAGGTGTATGAGAGATTGGTGTATAAATGTGTTAATTACATTAAATTTATGACCAGCATGTAATAGCGGAGAAAAAATCAATTTCTCCATTTTATTTTGTAATTTAGTAAGTTCCTGTGTAGGTTGAAAAATGATTTGATTCGAAAAGTTAACTCCCAGATAGCGGATTGTTTCTTCATGTTGCAAACTTGATATATCATAGTTCTTAAATTCACTGGGGTCTTCGATTAACTCTCCGTGTTCGATGCAGATTGCCGTAGATTTCATTGGGTTGATAAAAAGTCCTATTTCATGAAATCTCCTTGTGACAATTTTTGAGCCGAGCTGAGTGGCTCAGACGGTTGAGGCGCTGGCCTTCTAACCCCAACTTGGCAGCTTCGATCCTTGCTCAGTCCAGTGGTATTTGAAGGTGCTCAGCCTCGTGTCGCTAGACTTACTGGCACGTAAAAGAACTCTTGCGGGACTAAATTCCGGCAGCTTGGCGTCTCCGAAAACAGTCGAAGTATTATCAAAGACTCCACCCAAACTAATTCATCTACTAGTGTCATTCCGCACCATCTCTCCACTGACAGCTCAAAACATACCTATTCGTCTTCTTACAACCAGGTCTTGTCAGCCTGGAGCGGCCGTTGGTGGAGAGATATATTCATGATCATTTGATTTTGGCGAAGGGAAATGTGGTTTCTTTTAACGGGGATGTGTTTTTGGGCTGAGGTGCAATCAGGAATTAGCGTAAGCAATTTGTACCGACAAAGAGTCGCCACCGTAAGCAGGCAACCAATGTACGTCATATGGACGGAAGAAGGACGCCATTTTGGTGGACGTAAAGATTAGATGTAGATGTGTTGTGTAATATATCGATCTGTTAAAAAGAACTGTTCCTCAGATGTGGGTTCTACGATCTATTTGTAGTTTGATTATATGTGCTGACCGTGTGTTGGTGTTATCTTGTGTATACGATGTGTTATTAGTGATAGTAGGGTCATATTTTGCTATATTTTTGTGCTCTAAGTGTCTGACATGTTGATTTCTTATAATCGATCCATACATATCACCAGTTAGAAGAGCAATTTATTATTGTTGTCGATCATACTGCCCTAAGGGTCGGCCAGTTTTCATTGCCATGGAAACCACGATATAGATGGGGTCTCTACTCTTCATGTTGTGCGTTGCCTAGGCACAGAGTCTGTATTGTTTATCTACATCTTCTGTCCTTACGTAGTCAGGACGGGCGAACTGCTTAGGAACCGCATAAATTCCGGTAGAAACAGATCACCTATACCAAGTGCCAACAGTGAGCGGGTATAGGTTAGGGCACTGTTTGTCCCGGGGAAAATAAATTATCCCTAATTGCGGTGGAATCAAAGTTTGGTCAACGGCATTAGGATGCAGAAGGCAGCGGGAAACCATTACATTCAACGTCCTCAAGGATATTCCTATAATTTCACATAGTAATGGCTCGGTACAGTGAAAAATTCAGAGGAGGCGTCTGAATAACAATAATAATGAAAAGAAAACATGCTTTGGAAGATGTTGATATTGGACGTATTAGAGCTATAGAGAGAGGCTACGAGAAAGCAGTGGAAAATGCCGGGATGGTACCTAACGTAAGGCCATGACAGCTTCCTCAGTAGTATAATACAGGGATTCTGCGGCCTCCTCCTCCTCCCGAGGGGCCTTCCCAGGGGCCTCCTCCACCGCAGCCAGGGGCCTCTTCCAGTGTTGCCAACTTAACCTTACTAGCGCGAAATTTCTATTAATAAACAAAGCCGCGTGCTTTTTGACAGACAACAACGCATCGCTAACCTCACTGCTGCCATCTTGACGGGCCTAAACCTCAGTGCTACCAACTTAACCTAACTAGCGCGGGATTTGAATCGGTAAACAAATCTACGTGCTTTTTGACGGACAACAACGTATCGCAAACCTCAGTGCTGCCATCTTGACGGGTCTAAACCTTAGTGCTGCCAACTTAACCTTACTAGCGCGAGATTTGAATCGGTAAACAAAGCCACGTGCAGCTGCCATCCGCCATCTTTAATCAAGAGAGCACCGTGCTGCCCTCTTGCAGGTAATTTCGTCAGCTGTCATCCACCATCTTTAATCTACAGAGCACCGTGCTGCTCTCTTTATGGCACGTAGTAGCGGGCAATTTGAAAAGTTCCGTCATCTGTCATCAACCATCTTTAATCAGGAGCGCACAGTGCTGCACTCTTCAGCTACTTACGTTTGAAATGTGGTGGCGGCAAATTTCACGTGCTCTTGTTTGGAAACAAACCCACATGCTTTTTTGACAACTGTCATCCGCCATCTTTAATCAAGAGAGCACCGTGCTGCACTCTTTAGTTGAAATGTGGTGGCGGCAAATTCCACATCCGCCATCTTTAATCTACAGAGCACCATGCCGCACTCTTTGTGGTGGCGATAAATTCCACATCCGCCATCTTTAATCGAGAGAGCGCCGTGACGCACTCTTTAGTTGAAATGTGGTGGTGGCAAATTCTGCATCCGCCATCTTTAATCTACAGAGCACCGTGACGCACTCTTTGTGGTGGCGGACAATTTAAAAGAACATGTCAAGGAATACCTTCGTTCTAAGAGAACCATTTTTCCCTGCTCTGTCAAGGCATTGCTTTATCGAACATTCAACGCGATCTTATGCATAAGACAGCACACATATCGCGTAACTGCAGTGATGCATGTTTAGACTTGAACACACATACTGCTGTTCAGAAAACCTATAGTTCGATGTTGTTGAATACTGCATTTCATGACTAGAATCAAACACTGTTTAGAAAGAAAAAATTATCTTCTCAACATACTTACTTAGCTGCTCTTCTTCCTCTGTCAAGGTACATCTCTATCGAACATGCATTGCAAAACCAAGAGTGTGCAAATTTTAGACTTGAACACATACTGCCGTTCAAAAACATATATACATACTAGAGTTCGATGTTGTTGAACACAGCATTGCAAGACTAGAATCAAACGCTGTTCTGAAAAAGTAAAATTCTCTTCTCAACATACTTACTGAGCTAGACGATAACATACTTACGAATCTGCTCAACACCTTCTGTCTTGAAATACTTAATCTTCTTTCTTGAGTGATATAGTATCGAACAAAACTCTATCTTGCAAATAAGAAGTGGGAGGAAGGCAATATCTAATCTAAAATAAAAGAATATGCCAATTCTACATTATTTATTTACATCTTGTATGTACAGTATTATCTCGAATCATTTTACCGTAGTGATGTTTGCGTACTTCTCCTATTCTCGATGCAATTCTTGTATGTACAAGTTTAAACTTGAATCATTTGCTGTACTTCGCTCTCAGCGTACCTCTCCCTATCTTTATACAATATGTACAGTGAATTGTGATGTAGGACAGCTTAACGTATATATTACAAAGTACACACCTCTAGCATAATGTTTACACACAAACACACACACACATCTGCCTTATGTAAAGTAGTACCTATCAATACTACTATGCCCCCAGGCTAGAGTGTTGGTAGAATTTGGAATGACAAACCGTTTGCAATCATCATTATTAAGGGCTAGCTTACTAATTAAATGAGTGTACAACTGGTGCTTCTTGCTTCTAATGACAGACATTTGCTTATGTAAAATAGGTGTATTACTTTTAATACAATTGTTATAGTTTTCATAACTTAGCTGATTCTGAACTACACCCTTTTTAACCCCCTTCAATCTCTTTATTTGTAGTTCATTTAAGAGTTTTATGCAATATGACTTGGATTTAGTACCTACAAATGAATCCATAATATTTCCAGCACATTCATCTTTTATTTTACCTAGAACCTTTCTGTTTACTAGCGGTAAATGATACTGATTACTTGCAGGATAGTTACTAGTATCAAACCTACCCAAGTCTGGCTTTATATCATTGTAATAGTCATCAGTTTTGATTTGATAAATAAACGAATCGGTATCTGTGTAGAGCAATTGCGCATTATGAGTGTACTTCTTCATCATATAATCGTAATGGAATTCATACATGAGTGTTTTAGCCAATTCAGGTACTGCAAAGCCGACATAGGTAGGTTTGTCGTACTTAAACTTAACACGATTCATCTGTATAATAACTAAATTTTCATGTATGATATTACAGCTGTGGAAATTTGGTTTACTTATTAAATAGTTAGCACCATACCTTTTCTTCATATTTCCCCAGTTTGTAATCAATTTTACATCAACGCGTTTTTCAACATTTTTCATAGACTTACCAAACACACTGTTATTCACGAGCTTGTAGAAATCTTTCTCAAACTCGTTAACTGCATTTGTTCTTAAATTACACTGACTGACAGTGACAATGCAACACCAAGGAGGAGTGGTTCGAAAGGGATGAAAGTTGGGGAAAAAACAGAGACGGCACGGATGAATAATTTATGTTTATTTCAAACCGATATGCAGGTTACACAACGCGCACGGCATCGACTCAGTAGGATGTAGGACCACCGCGAGCGGCGATGCACGCAGAAACACGTCGAGGTACAGAGTCAATAAGAGTGCGGATGGTGTCCTGAGGGATGGTTCTCCATTCTCTGTCAACCATTTGCCACAGTTGGTCGTCCGTACGAGGCTGGGGCAGAGTTTGCAAACGGCGTCCAATGAGATCCCACACGTGTTCGATTGGTGAGAGATCCGGAGAGTACGCTGGCCACGGAAACATCTGTACACCTCGTAGAGTCTGTTGGGAGATGCGAGCAGTGTGTGGGCGGGCATTATCCTGCTGAAACAGAGCATTGGGCAGCCCCTGAAGGTACGGGAGTGCCACCGGCCGCAGCACATGCTGCACGTAGCAGTGGGCATTTAACGTGCCTTGAATACGCACTAGAGGTGACGTGGAATCATACGCATTAGCGCCCCAAACCATGATGCCGCGTTGTCTAGCGGTAGGGCGCTCCACAGTTGCTGCCGGATTTGACCTTTCTCCACGCCGACGCCACACTCGTCTGCAGTGACTATCACTGACAGAACAGAAGCGTGACTCATCGGAGAACACGACGTTCCGCCATTCCCTCATCCAAGTCGCTCTAGCCCGGCACCATGCCAGGCGTGCACGTCTATGCTGTGGAGTCAATGGTAGTCTTCTGAGCGGACGCCGGGAGTGCAGGCCTCCTTCAACCAATCGACGGGAAATTGTTCTGGTCGATATTGGAACAGCCAGGGTGTCTTGCACATGCTGAAGAATGGCGGTTGACGTGGCGTGCGGGGCTGCCACCGCTTGGCGGCGGATGCGCCGATCCTCGCGTGCTGATGTCACTCGGGCTGCGCCTGGACCCCTCGCATGTGCCACATGTCCCTGCGCCAACCATCTTCGCCACAGGCGCTGCACCGTGGACACATCCCTATGGGTATCGGCTGCGATTTGACGAAGCGACCAACCTGCCCTTCTCAGCCCGATCACCATACCCCTCGTAAAGTCGTCTGTCTGCTGGAAATGCCTCCGTTGACGGCGGCCTGGCATTCGTAGCTATACACGTGTCCTGTGGCACACGACAACACGTTCTACAATGACTGTCGGCTGAGAAATCACGGTACGAAGTGGGCCATTCGCCAACGCCGTGTTCCATTTATCGTTCGCTACGTGCGCAGCACAGCGGCGCATTTCACATCATGAGCATACCTCAGTGACGTCAGTCTACCCTGCAATTGGCATAAAGTTCTGACCACTCCTTCTTGGTGTTTCATTTGCTCTGTCAGTCAGTGTATTATTGAGATCGATATATGGCTTTAGCCATGGTGACTGATTAAATTCTAGTACGCGATGAATTTTGGATAACTTCAAACCATGCTGCAAACACTGTTTTAAATTTCGGTACTGAATGATATACTTAGATTTATCGCAAAAATTAGCAATTAGCACTTTTGTCCTTGATATGATGAACGGGGGCTTCATATTTTCAGGGCAGAACGGTAAGTCATTATAAGAAGTGTGTAAATCTTTAGGATACTGTAAGTCAACTTCGAGGAAATTGCCTTTATTAGCTTCATCGTTTAGGGCCTGCAGCTGTAAATTATTAATTTCGCACTCCGTTAGCCAGCGGAAACCACTCACCGGTAGATGCTGACTCATCGCCCACCCATACTGATTGTTAGCATCGAGATAAACAATATACTGAGATTCCTGACTAGAATCGAAACTCGGCATGTACTTATTATTTGCCTTAGAATACCGCCCGCTACACTGACTTAGACCGCCTCGAATAGACGATTTTATAAAGTGCATCATATCAATATCAGTCAGCAGTTCCAAATTCAACTGCGTGTATTTTAACATGGCATCCCAACTTAACCCAGGCGCTGTAAAATACTGACATGGGTCAAGGCTGTAGGTTTTCTTGCAAACACAGCAAAAATTTTCGAAAACATCAGCTAACAAATGTACATCCGTCTTTAAATATAAGTCAGAGTATTCACCTAGCGTTTGAATGTGGAACTGCTCCCAGATATGGTGCGCATGTAAATAGTCATCATGACTAATATCCGCTGAATTTACCGAGCTGTAAAATTAGTGTTTCGATGGTAAAGCACGTTCTTCGAGGCGCTATAAGCAGTCAAGATATTCATAACAAAAACACCCATACGCCGAAGTAAATTAAACTACGCTTCTTCAGGAAAAACGCGTCGAATTTCGGTAAATTGTTCTAGCTGCAAATTACATGAAAGTTTATTGAGGCCACTCGCCATAAAGCGAAACGAGTCAAGGAATCTCAGTTTTATAGAATGCGCCTTATCTACTTTTACACACTTTGTAAATGCAATGTACCGCTCTTTGTTCTGAGGGATTATATCTACTTTTTCATCTGAAGCTCCAAATTGTGAAATGATGAAATGTGAGTCGTAACCAGATAAGTTATGAAAAATTACAGGGATAAATTTTGGAACTCTATACTTAAGATTACAGCTATTATGAGTGGGATATCTGTACAAGCCAGTTAAATGATCATGATCGAAAACTGTAGGGTCATTTTCGGAAAATTCCCCATCACAAATACTACATTTCGTAGCACGTTCATGTTCATGTAACTGAATTTCGGTGAGAGGTTTCATGGGAATATTACTATTTAGAATACTACCAAGACGTACTGCATCACTTTCAAGTCTTTCTAAAAATACTTTAGGAGCATCAGGTCCTCGAAACAGCTCTAACTTGTTAAGCGTACTATCATAACTACACTTGATGTAATACGCGAAGCTATACGGGACGTGCATATGTGTACTCTTAGTGAAAGAGTTGTCAGGATTAGGCGAACATGTGCTGCATGGCTTGAGGATGACTTCAAAGTCTGCGTAAATCGTGAAAGGTACCCACATCTGCTTGTTATAATTTGTAAATTTTAAAACATTATTGCCTGTAGTAGGTATCTCTGTACGTACATGATTGCAGTCATTCTTGGAATGATTCGTTAACTGATCTTCAGTTCTAAAATACTGCAAGCATCCATCACATAGCCACTTTTTAAACCTTTCTTTGTACAAGTGACTACCAACAAGTCTACTCAAATATTTAATCCAACAAATGTGGCTATTCTCACTGTTTTCGATATAGAGTAAGTTAACATGAGTACTCTTTTTATGACATGTATAATACAGAGGACCTACTACAGACTTTTTGTCTACACCATACACATTAATGCTAATATTATTTAGTTCTTCAAAGCGCTTAATGTTCTTTAACTGCATAGGAAATTCTATACTATCTAAATTTAGTTGCGTTGAATAGTGTGGATACGATGATGTTCTTTTAGCTACGTCTGATTTCGCAGGATTTAAAGCCGATACCACAGCCCATGCAAAACACGCCTCGTCATCCTTTTGGATGTTTACAACAGCTTTTCTTCGCTGAATCCATGTCGGCAGCTCGATGTGCGAAGATCCTCGCATGGGATTGTACTTATTGATGTTAACTTCTAGATACAAAATTTCAACTAAAGCCCACCCTGATTCCTTTTCCTGAAATTCCTCGCTCTTAGTTGAAATAATGTTAGAGACATCCCTAAGTACATCACCAAAGTTAGTCGACTCACTTCGTACAAAATGAAATGATTTTATGTCAGTTCGAATTCATCTGTGCTCTTAATATACAACGCAAAAAGTTCGAAATTAACTTTAAATAAATTATGATTGAACAAAGTTTTGTCAAGAAGCTGTTGTACATCCGGTTGAACACAATTTAAAAAGTTTTCAGTACTTTGAAACTTCTGACTAGCACGAATTCTGCAACTAGAAATCCTACTTTTAAATGCAGTATTAATTTCCTCGGTGTTTGTATTACTACCACTTCTACAGGCATTATTTTTATGCGCAATACTCCGTAAGTGTCCCTAAAAATGTGAGGATGGTACATCAGTGTTACAGTGCTCGTAGTGTATAGTTTGAAGTTCTTCATTTTTCCTTGGTTTTTACTACTACTACTTTCTACAGCTACATCCGTATTTACACGACTTTTTCCTACTACCTGAGGGTTATAGTTGCAAGTAGATACCTTATGTACCTCTGCTAAGTGAGCCTGGCATTGTTCCGCATTAGCGAAATACACTCCACAAACTTCACATAAAGCAGATGTTATGCTACGGTGTTTTCATTTTAAATGTCGTTTGAGGTTATCTTCTCGCGTGAACGTCGCCTTACACTGCTCGCAGTGTAACGTATCGGATACCTGTTTATGCTTGATTTTAAGTGCCGTGTCAGGTTATCCCGTCTTCCGCATGTTATGTCACACTGCGAGCCAGGAAACATGATGTTTTCAAGTTCTGAAAAGAGAACAACCATTTATCAATAGATTAGACTAAAGTTGCTATGTTCGGAAGAAAGCAAGTTTCAACCTATAGAGGTCAGACATTGTCGTGAGTTTTGAAAAGCAAACAGAGAGAGATGAATGTTCTATACCTAACAAAGTAGAAGCACTCTTGTTGTTAAAACTATAGTAACTCAATATCCTTCCCTCGAGTTGCAATAAAAAAACGAAAATACAATTAATAACGAACAACCAGCATAAAGGATTGAAGAGAACAACTATTTATCAATAGAGATTAGCGTAAACTTGCAATGTTCGGAAGAAACCAAGTTTCAACCTATAGAGGTCAGACATTGTTGTGAGTTTAAAATTATAGGATTAACCTCTTCTATAGCATGAGGATTGAAGAGAACAACTATTTATCAATAGAAATTAGCCTAAAGTTGCAATGTTCGGAAGAAACCAAGTTTTAGCCTATAGAGGTCAGACATTGTCGTGAGTTTTGAAAAGCAAACAGAGAGAGATCAATGTTCTATACCTAATAAAGTAGAAGCACTCTTGTTGTTAAAACTATAGTAACTCAATATCCTTCCCTCGAGTTGCAATAAAAAAACGAAAATTCAATTAATAACGATCAACCAGCATGAAGGATTGAAGAGAATAACTATTTATCAATAGAGATTAGCCTAAATTTGCAATGTTCGGAAGAAACCAAGTTTCAACCTATAGAGGTCAGACATTGTTGTGAGTTTGAAGTTATAAGATTAACCTCTTCTATAGCATGAGG